>NC_044037.1:286631223-286931223 GCF_901765095.1 Microcaecilia unicolor | reverse complement strand
GAGTCTACCGTGTGGAATGGAATGTCCTAGCTGCAGGCTCATAAATTATCCTTTGACACAGACTCTTGCAGGTTGAAACATGTTGGAATTTACCTCACTAGGAACTTTTCTTTTCTTCCTTTTTTTTTTTTTTTTTTGAAGTATCTCCTATGCTTTGTGCACTGTTATAAAAGGGCAATTCTATAACAAGGCACACACATTTACACACAGCATGTAAATGTACAGAATACTGGCACTTAAGAACGTAAGAATAGCCATATTGTATCAGACCAATGGTCCATCTAGCCCAGTATCCTGTTTCCAACAGGGACCAATCCAGGTCACAAGTACCTGGCAGAATCTCAAAGAGTAGCAACATTCCAGAACCCCAAAGAGTAGCAACATTCCAGTCACAATTCTGGAATCCCAAAGAGTAGCAAGATTCCGGAATCACGAAGAGTAGAAACATTCCAGAATCCCAACATTCCGGAATCCCAAAGAGTACCAGCATTCCATGCTACCAAACCCAGGGCCAGAAGTGGCTTCCCCACGTTTGTCTCAATAGCAGACAATGGACTTTTCCTCTGGGAACTCATCCAAACCTTTTTTTAAACCCAGATATGCCAACAGCTGTTACCATATCCTCTGGCAACAAGTTCCAGAGTTTAACTATTTGTTGGCGACTAATTGCTTTTCTCTAAGGGCGTAGCATATAAATGTAAAGGAGGGCATGTACATGGGTGGGATATGGGTAGAGCTCCCACTTATACACATAACTTACAGAATACCTGAGAGTGACCATTGAGGTGGCCGATCTGATCCGGCGTTTGTTTATTCTTAGGACTAGAATCAGTACATGGTGTCCAAATTTGGGCACCGAAAATTGCACGCTGAACGCTATTCGAGTTGGGTGCCATTTATAGAACAGTGCGTAGCGCCATAATCTGCACCCAACTTTGAGCGTGAGGGACTTACACCAACTGTCACCTGGTATAAATCCTCGTGTGTAAATTAGGCGCGGATTCCCTGAATTCTATAATACTGCATGCATCTTTAGTGAATGCCCCTGTCCCACCCATGTCCCTCCTGTGGCCACGCCCCCTTTTCAGCTGCATGCTAAAAGATTTGCATGCACATATTTATAGAATAGCATTTAACAACATGTGCACAAATCCTCACTGGAGCCAATTAACTGCAAGAATTAGTTGCTAGTGCCCAATTATTGCTCATTATCAGCTTGTTAATTAAATTGCACGCCCAAATTGGACACCATATATAGAATCCGGGGATTAGTGTATAAGCTACAATGGATCTGTGTGAACTTCTTTCCTATTTTAATAATTTGGCACTCCTTTCTATACCATGATGTTTTATTTAGTAACCACTTTGATCTGCTTATCAGCAACGGTGGTGTATCAGGACAAAACTAAGGGGGAATGGAAAGGGAAATGGGACTTGATATACTGCCTTTCTGAGGTTTTTGCAACTACTTTCAAAGCGGTTTTACATATATTCAGGTACTTATTTTGTACCAGGGGCAACGGAGGGTTAAGTGACTTGCCCAGAGTCACAAGGAGCTGCAGTGGGAATTGAACTCAGTTCCCCAGGATCAAAGTCCACTGCACTAACCACTAGGCACTCCTCCACTCATTCCACCAATAAGAGCCAACCTCATCAGTGATGTCACAATGGCTTGATTGCCCGGTACTTGGCTCACTTCTGATATTGTGATGTCATAAGGGAAAGGGAAATGGGACTTGATATACTGCCTTTCTGAGGTTTTTGCAACTATATTCAAAGCGGGTTACGTATATTCAGGTACTTATTTGTACCTGGGTTAATGGAGGGTTAAGTGACAAGGAGCTGCAGTGGGAATTGAACTCAGTTCCCCAGGATCAAAGTCCGCTGCACTAACCACTAGGCTACTCCTCCATAAAACATCCCTGCCTCATTTACCTCCGATCTATGGCTGGTATAATTGTGAGCTGATGCTGGGTTACACTACTATTTTATAACGGAATCTAGGTGTCAAGATAACTGTTGTAGAACAAGATCTCACCACGCAGAAATGGGGTGCCTAAATGGAAGCACCCACTTATAGAATTGCCCCTAAGTGCCAGATTCTATATCAGGCACCTAAAAAATCCACACGGTGAACATTTCCGCCTAAGTGCACTCTATAAGCGGAGCCTAGATTTAGGCACGGTATGTAGAATTCGCTTAGTTGGTATCCCAACGCCTAAAACTACACGCCTCCATTTACAGCAACGAAAATGTGGCGTAAATCCCTGCACGTAGATTTACACGCATTGGCCCATATTCTATAACTACGCACGTAAATTTTTGAATGCCCATGAAATGCCCATTTCCCCGCCCATAGCCACACTGCTTTTGAACTGCGCACATCAGAATTTAGCCACAGTTTATTACAGAATACGCTTAGCGAGTTGTGCACATAAATTCTAATTATTGCCAGTTAGTGCTCATTATTGCTTGTCAAGTGCTGTTATCAATGCTGATTAGCTTGTTAAGCCAATTAAGTGATACGCATTGTTATAGAATACACCTGGATTTCAGCATGGATTTCTAGGCGCGCTAAATAGAATCCAGCAGTAAATGTCTTGCCGGGATAAGAGGTCTCCAAATTAGTATTACTGTTATGTTATAAAAGACTTATTGACCACCAACTCACTCAACTCTGCAAAGCACTGCGCCTACATTCTAATGCGCGCAGGCAAAAAGGGGCATGGTGATGGACAGGGAAATGAGTGTTTCATGGGCGGTCCAAAATTTACATGCACTGTTATATAATTAATTAATTAATTAATTAATTTATTTATTACATTTGTACCCCACGCTTTCCCACTCAAAGCAGGTTCAATGAGGCTTACATAGTAATAGGGGTTACAGAGTGTTGCTAGAGAAAATATATACGTGAAGTATCAAACATATAAATGGCGAGTGACCGTACTCACTCGCAAATGCGCAGTAGAGACCTTCTCTGCCCCGCCCCCACGTCAATACGTGATGACGGGGCGCGGAACACAGAGGGTCTGTACTGCGCATTGCTGAGGGAGGGACACCGCCGTCTAACGCTCCCCCCACCCGAGTCGCCGCCGCCACCCACCTTCTACCCGGTCGGGCCCTCGCTCCACTATTGAAACAGCGAGGGTCCGGGAACGCAGCACTGAGCTCTGCTGAGCTGCCGACGTCGGCCTTCCTTCTTCTTCTCTGCCTCTGTCCCGCCCTCGACGACGTTACGTCACACGAGGGCGGGACAGGCAGAGAAGAAGAACGAAGGCCGACGTCGGCAGCTCAGCAGAGCTCAGTGCTGCGTTCCCGGACCCTCGCTGTTTCAGTAGCGGAGCGAGGGCCCGGCCGGGTGGAAGGTGGGTGGTGACGGCTCGGTGGGGGGGGGGCGCGAACTCGGAGGGGGAGGGGCAGCGGCGAACTCGGTGGTGGGGGCGGGCCTTTCAACCCCCCCTTCCTATAATAGCCCGTTTTTACGGGCTCAAAGTCTAGTATTAGAATAATGAAAGAGAAGGGAGATGGGATACGGGGCAAACATAGGGAATTTTGGTGGGAGATGTAGTCTGGTTCATTGTTTTTGTCTCCTGGATATGTGTTAGGAAGACGGGTTCATAGGGTTAGTATTTGGGCAGGCTTGCTTGAACAGGTGGGTTTTTAGTGATTTCCAGAACGGATAGGTCTGGGGAGGGCATTCCAGAGTTGGCTGCCTAAGAAGGAGAAGTTGGATCCATGATAGGTCTTGTACTTGAGTCCTTTGCAAGGCCCTCTGTGCCTAAATCTATGTGCCAGGGTTTACGCCGTTTATAGAATACGCTTAGGTGGAAATGTTTTCCGTGTGGATTTTTTAGGCGACATATATGGAGTAAGAGAGGTCATAGGAGCATCAGTGCACAACTGGAAGGGGTATACACATGGGCAGAGCATGGGAATGGCATGGGCATGGCTCCTAATTATGTGCATACATTATAGAATATTCTAACTTAAATGCAGACCATGGAATACTGACTTGATGTAACTGTTTGCACCTAACTCTAGGTGTGTCAATGCTGACTTCTGACTCTATAACAGGACCTTGGCACACAGCTGCCATTATAGAATTAATGCTCAGTGCTTGGCATCAGCACACCTACCTCAGGGCGCCCAGTTAAAGAACTGTTCTCTACGTATGTACCAGAGACAATGGAGGGTTACGTCACTTGCCCAAGGTTGCAAGAAGCAGCGGTGGGATTTGAACCTGATTTCTCAGGAGTGCCCTGAACAATGACGTGATCTCCTCCTTTCTTCTACTGCTTATACCTCCCTTCCATGCACTGCTTTGGTTCTCACCATCACCGCATCATGCTGTTTTGCTACCTTGCAATCGCGTGGCACACTCACCCCAAGATGTCTTCCCTGGGTGGTACATGTCTGCATATCAACCCTCGAACACTATGCCCCTGGATTTCTCCCCAAATGCATGGCTTGTTTGCATTGAATGATACCTGTCAAGCACCTGACCACTCAGCTTTTGAATGATACCACACACAAATGAACCCCATCCCCCAACAAAAAAAGCTATTTACAAACAAAAATTGAGGATTTAACAATACATACAGTCTATAAAAGAGTGACTTAAACGTGGCAATGCAAGAGAACATTTTCCCCCAACAACATGTTACGACGGGGATTCGGGGGCTCTGAACAATCAGTCAAGAAAGTGTCAAGACAACCTGAGTTAATTTCAGTATAAAGAAAAGCCTCCAATCTGAACTACATTAAGTTGGATTAGGAAACCAGTTCATGACTGAAAACATTGGCTGGCAGGACTCCCAGCTCCTTCCATTCCTAGAACTAATTATGGTGATTAGGTAGTGTTTTCATTTTCCTACCACACCCCCCAGAAAACAGGGTGTTGCAAAAGGCTTGGCATGACAATACTTTTGGTGCATGGATAGAGAGGTATAAAATGAGAAGTGAAGACGGACCCCCTGAAATACATTCTGCCCTGCTAGGCGTCTCTTTCATTAGCATGTATCACTTACATGGAGGGGCCCACATATCAGAAAATGCAAAAATGGGTTAACCATATAGAAACAGAGAAACATGACGGCAGATAAAGGCCATATGACCCATCCAGTCTGCCCATCCTCTGTAACCCCCAATTCTACCTGTTCCTAAGCGATCCCACATGCTTATCCCATGCCTTTTTAAATTCTGGAACAGTCCTCGACTCCACCACCTCCACTGGGAGGCCATTCCACGCCTTCACCACCCTCATTTCCCCTTACGTTCCCGCCCGTAACCTCCGCTCACAGGACAAATCCCTCCTCTCAGTACCCTTCTCCACCACCGCCAACTCCAGGCTCCGCTCATTCTGCCTCGCCTCACCCTATGCTTGGAATAAACTTCCTGAGCCCTTACGCCAAGCCCCCTCCCTACCCATCTTCAAATCTTTGCTCAAAGCCCACCTCTTCAATGTTGCTTTCGGCACCTAACCTTTATACCTTTCAGGAAATCTAGACTGCCCCTATTTGACTGACTGTACATTTGTCCTTTAGATTGTAAGCTCCTTTGAGCAGGGACTGTCCTTCTATGTTAAATTGTACAGCGCTGCATAACCCTAGTAGCGCTTTAGAAATGTCAAGTAGTAGTAGTAGATTCAGTTTTATTTATCGCATCTCCTTCTGCATAGAGGGATCCTTTCACTAAGCATCAGTAAGCCCACTGCAGGCTTGGAGTGGAGGAGTAGCCCAGTGGTTAGTGCAGTGGACTTTGATCCTGGGGAGCTGAGTTCGATTCCCACTGCAGCTCCTTGTGACTCTGGGCAAGTCACTTAACCCTCCATTGCCCCTGGTACAAAATAAGTACCTGAATATATGTAAACCGCTTTGAATGTAGTTGCAAAAACCTCAGAAAGGCGGTATATCAAGTGCCATTTCCCTTTCCCCCTTTCCCTTATGACATCACAATATCAGAAGTGAGCCAAGTATCAGGCAATCAAGCCATTGTGACATCACTGATGAGGTTGGCTCTTATTGGTGGAATGAGTGGAGGAGTAGCCTAGTGGTTAGTGCAGTGGACTTTGATCCTGGGAAACTGAGTTCAATTCCCACTCCAGCTCCTTGTGACTCTGGGCAAGTCACTTAACCTCCATTGCCCCTGGTACAAAATAAGTACCTGAATATATGTAAACCGCTTTGAATGTAGTTGCAAAATACCACAGAAAGGCAGTATATCAAGTCCCATTTCCCTTCCCAATCCAGAACTACTGCAGAAGCCCAGTGGAAGTTTCCAGCCCTAGTGTGTGCCATTTCTGGCACTAGAAATATTATGCGCTGGAACTTCACCTGCAGTAATTGCTGCCTGGTTACTGCCTGATGAGCACGGGATCATCTCAATGGTAAGGGCTCCCCACCGAAATGGCCATTTCTTTTTCCCAAAAATGGACAGCCTTTTACTCGCTGCGGTAAAAGGGGGCTTCAGTGCATATTGAAAACACGTGTTGACACTAGCAGAGGTCCCCCTTTACCACAGCTTAGTAAAAGGACCCCAGAGTGCATTGTATTGACTGAAAAAACTTAGGGGTCCTTTTTCACATATAAAGGCAGATTTTAGATAGAACATATAAATCAGAGATGAAATGTCAAATTCTAGTATTATTTTACAAAACGATCTGCGGAGTTAGGGCCATGTGTACATGAATGAATGTGCATGTGACAGAAGCAGCCATTTTACAACTGTTCACATTTAAAATAGCAATAGTCGCAACACAGCAACATACTTGACTAACACGCTTATTTTCGAAAGAGAAGGGCGCCCATCTTTCGACCCAAATCGGGAGATGGGCGCCCTTCTCGCAAGGCCGCCCAAGTCGACATAATCGAAAGCCGATTTTTTTGACACCCTCGCCGGCTTTCCGTCGCGGGGACGACCAAAGTTCACAGGGGCATGTTGCCAGGGTAGTGAAGGCGGGACTGGGGCGTGATTAGTAGATGGGCGTCCTCGGCCGATAATGGAAAAAAGAAGGGCGTCCCTGACGAGCACTTGGCTGACTTTACTTGGTCCGTTTTTTTCATGACCAAGCCGTGAAAAGATGCCCGAACTGAGCAGATGACCACCGGAGGGAATCGGGGATGACCTCCTCTTACTCCCCCAGTGGTCACTAACCCCCTCCCGTCATAAAAAAAGGTTAAAAATACTTTTTTGCCAGCCTCAAATGCCATACTCAGTTCCATCACAGCAGTATACAGGTCCCTGGAGCAGCTGTAGTAGGTGCAGTGTACTTCAGGCAGGTGGACCTGGGGGGGGGGGGGGGGGGGGCTCAGCACCCGAGGTAAGGGAGCTATGCACCTGGGAGCAATTTCTGAAGTCCACTGCAGCGCCCCCTAGGGTGCCCGGTTGGTGTCCTGGCATGTCAGGGGGACCAGTGCACTACAAATGCTAGCTCCTCCCACGACCAAATGGCTTGGATTTGGCCGTTTTTGAGATGGACGTCTTTGGTTTCCATTATCAGCGAAAACCAAGGTCGGCCATCTCTAAGGTCGGCCCAAATGTTGAGATTTGGCCATCCCCAATTGTATTATCGAAACGAAAAATGGACGCCCATCTTGTTTCAATAATACGGTCGGGAACGCCCCTTTACGGGGCTGTCCTTAGAGATGGGCGCCCCCATTTGATTATGCCCCTCCACGGGGCCTTTCTAGTAAACCGCGGCAAAAAGTGGCCTGCAGCAGTGCAAGCATGTCTTTTGGACATGCGCCAGGCCAGTTTACCGTGTTCTGGAAAAAGGGCCTTTTTTGAAGGGGCCGGAAAATGGATGTGCAGCAACAAAAAAACCCAGCGCGCGTCCATTTTCGGCCTGAGACCTTACCGCCACCCATCGACTTAGCGGTAAGGACTCAAGCACTACCCAGGCAGTATGCACGCAGCGCGCTCACCCATTACCATTTACTGCTGGGTAAGCGCCACACAGTAGAAAATAGAAAATATTTTTCTACCGCATGTTTTCGGCACCAGCCAAATTCAGAATTACCACCAGGGGCACAAGGTAGCCTGGCGGTAATGCCAATTTGGCGCACACTGGACACGCATAGGCCCTTATACGACTTTCTAAAAGGGCTCCTAAGTGTTGGCGTTTACAGGTGTATGTTGCAATTCTGGATCCTAGCCACAGACTGCCCGATATTCAAAACCTTTTAAATGCCCAGGAGTTGCTTCTAGCTGTTTAATTGGTTTGCCCGAGGCTATCTGGGGACATTCAGTGGCACTTAACTGATTAGTGCTGCTGAATAGTCCCGCTAACCGGCTGTAATAAAAGTGAATTTTAAAGATTGTTTTTCGACTCTGTCTTGACCAACCAGTGCACTCAGGGTCTGTATTGTTGATTAGAAGTAATTCTGTTTAAAAATGATTGTTTAACTTTGATTGTGTGAGAACAAGTTGTTAATGCAGAAGGTAAGACACAGCTCTAATTAACTCTAGGTGCATCCATTTACGCCAAGTAAATCTTGGTGTAAATACCAGTGCTTAAGTTAGGCACGGAGCAAGTGTATTCTCTAACCCTGCGCATAGATTTTTGGAATGTCCACAGCCTGCCCATTCCATACCCATGGCCACACCCCTTTTTTAGCAGCATGCATTAGAATTTAGGCGACACTTTACAGAATATGCCTAGTAAATTGTGCGTGTAAATTCTAATTAATACCAATTAGTTCAACAATTGATTGTTATAAGTGGCAATTGTCAGCGCTGATTGGCTTAAGTAATTAAATTGTGTGGACGTCTTATCTTCCGCCTGGACCGGTACACTCATATCACCCCTCTCCTCAGGTCACTTCACTGGCTTCCGATCAGGTACCGCATACAGCTTACGCTTCTCCTATTAACCTACAAATGCACTCGATCTACAGCCCCTCCCTACCTCTCTACCCTCATCTCCCCTTACATTCCTACCTGTAACCTCCGTTCTCAAGACAAATCCCTCCTTTCAGTACCCTTCTCCACCACCGCCAACTCCAGGCTCCGCCCTTTCTGCCTCGCCTCACCCCATGCCTGGAATAAACTCCCTGAGCCCATACGCCAGGCCCCCTCCCTGCCCATCTTCAAAGCCTTGCTCAAAGCCCACCTCTTCAATGTCACCTTCGGCACCTAACCACCATACCTCTATTCAAGAAATCTAGACTGCCCCAACTTGACATTTCGCCCATTAGATTGTAAGCTCCTTGGAGCAGGGACTGTCCTTTTTGTTAATCTGTACAGCGCTGCGTAACCCTAGTAGCGCTCTAGAAATGTTAAGTAGTAGTAGTAGTAATACGACCGGATTTGCGTGCTCAATTTCTGTCACGCTATATAGAATCTGGGGGATAATAGGCAACAATCCAAGTGATGCTGCCCATTTTTTCAACGTGTTTCTGACTTATGCCGTTCCCACTAGATATGTCAAATTTCAAGTTTCAAGTTTGTTTACAAGCTTCATATACCACCTAAGAGAAATTCTATCAAGGTGATTTATAGCACAAATCAACAATTAATAGTGACAAGGGATAAGAAACTACAATAACGACAGGAAATAAAAAAGATAGTAAGCTTGGAACAGGAGTCGCCAATTACAGCAAGGAGGAACGCTACGATGTGGGCGGGCAACGGAGCATGGCGAGAACCAAAGGCCAAAGTAAACAAGTGGGCTTTCAGTTGAGATTTGAAAGTAGGCAGAGTAGTCTCCAATAGAAAGGCTAGAGGTGCAGCGTTCCATAAAAAGGGGCCCATTACACTGAATATATGGGAGTAGACTGAAGAAAGATGGATATGACGAAGAGAGGGGGGACTTGCAAGAGATGTTCTTGAGAGGAGTGAAGTCATTCACCTGTTTCCTTACATGTGTTTCACAAAAGGTTCCACATTCAGCAGAATCTTTTGTAAAATACACAGGAACATGTGAATATCCTGAGTTGGATGTCCCCTTTCCCACATCCTAATCAAAATGGCCTCCATATTGCATACAGTAGACACTATGGTGATCGTTTTCAAAGTAGATGGACATCTCAAAATGCCTTAAAAATGTCCAAATCCCTGCTAAAAACATTCAAATCCCAACTTTGGAATGTCAGATTTTGGATGTTTCACTCTACAGGTTGTCCAAATAGGAAGGGGTTGCGATGTGGATGTGTTTTTGGACAGGAATAGGGAGGGCCCAAAATTAGGACATCCCAACAGTGATTCTCGAAAGGGAAGAAACGTCCATGTCTAAAAAAGAAGAATGTTTTTATCTAGAACTGCTTTAGTCATGCCCAAGTTACAAAAGGTGCTCTGATTGAGCAGCTGACCACTAGAAGGATTAAGCCATGGCCCCTCCTTAATCCCCCAGTGGTTGCTGTCTCCCTCCTTCTCCCCTGAAAGTGAAATCGGAAAAGAAAACCAGCCTCAATTTTATTTATTTATTTATTGCATTTGTATCCCACATTTTCCCACCTTTTTGCGGGTTCAGTGTGGCTTACTTACAATATGATATAAATGATGGAAATACAATTTGTTACAACTTGGTTATGGATTACATTGTGTAGATTTAAGCGAGACAGTCAAGTAACGTTAAGGAGTATAACAATGGAACACAGACATTGAAACATTGGAAGGGGACAATGGGAGGCTTAAAGGGCAATATTAAGGCATGAAGACATATGGTATACATATTTCTCTGAGTGGAGGTATGAGTGACAATGTCAGCTGCAGGTATTATACCCAGTACGTTTTTACTAGCAAAAAAGGTGCCGGTACTCAAATGCTAGGCCACCCTTCAGGAGTGAGGTGATCACTGAGGGATCCAGCCCACAATAGCCAGGCCCCCTGCAACCAGTCACAGAACCTATGGCAAGGCAGAATTGGTGTGTAGAACCTAAGCTCTTTCATTAAAACTTGGGGATCATGGGTCAATTTTAGCATACAATGGAAAAGGTGCTGGTACTCAGTACCCCCAAGTACCCCTAAAAAAAGCCCTGATTATACCATTCTGAACCAAATAGCAAGCAGATCATAGGAGTAGCCTAGTGGGTAGTGCAGTGGATTGTAAACCAAGGGACACCGATTCAAATCCCATGTAACTCTTTTTCTTTCTGGGGCTCCTTCCAGGAACGTAAAATACTTACTGTACCTAAAGATATGACACCTGCAAACCTGAAGGCTATTGAGGTGGTGTATATTCCGGTACAGTAGGTATTTTTTAGGTCTTGGAGGGATCGAAAGAAAAGAGTTGTAGTGGGGTTTGAACCTGGGTCCCTTGGTTTATAGGCAACTGTACTAACCACTAGGCTACTCCTCTGTTCTACAAGGAGATCTGTATTTCAGTTTTCTAAGATTGCTGACAGACAAACGTCTCTGTGCCTTGTTTTCCCCTATTTATAATTTAAATGTTTCAGTTTGTAAAATGGTTGTTCAGGATGGATATCTCCAGCGTAAGAGTGTCCTTCTCGTGTATTTTCGAACAGAAAATCTAGACATATTTCCTGCTTGAGAATAGCTGGGAGATGAACGGGGGTTTTTTTTTTTTGCATTATGGGAAGCAGTGGCATAGCTACGTGGGGCCACAGGGGCCTGGGCCCCCATAGATTTGGCCCTGGACCTCCTTGCCGACAACCCTCTTGACCCCCCCTCCCACCGCCAACCCGCTGTCGCCTACCTTTGCTGGCGGGGGACCCCAACCCCTGCCAGCCGAGGTCCTCTTCTTCCAGCGCAAGGCTTCGTTCTGTTTCTGAGTCTGACGTCCTGCACATACAGCGACGGCGGCAGGAGGGGGTCGAGAGGGGCGTTGGCGGAGGGGGTCAAAGTTGGTGGTGGTGGTGGCAGCGGCGTCAGGGGGGTCGGCGGCACCGGGGGGGGGGACTAAAATGTGCCCCCTCACCTCGGGCTCTGGACCCCCCGCCCGCCGAAGTCTGGCTACGCCTCTGATGGGCAGGACACCTCAATTTGGCATTGTGGGCAGGACGTTTTCAAAACTGCCTCTCCACATTGTCCTGCTGCCAACTTTTATGTGTGTGTATGCTGGAGCAATTTTGTAGGATCCTAGTAGAGTCCTTAAAATTATAAACGTTCAAGTTGGTTACAAAATTTACCCCATAGGTAAGATCATTGCTCCTGAAAAAAAAATTGTAAACACTTTTTGTATAAGAAAAGAACAGTCTGTAAACATGTAACATGATTTATTAAAAAAAGCATTAGAAAATAAAGGTATTTATTTACCTTCTGCCCATTATACTTTATCAGGTTGTATACTTGTGCTTTCTACACAGTTTTCCTATATCAAAAGACTTTTTAACATTTTTAAGAACCGAATATTTAGATATTGTATGTGTGTGGGAGCAGGTAGGCGTGTGTAATAACGAGGTATGTTTACACCACACCTATCAGGTACTTCATTTTTACTGTGTCTTTATATTACAGGTATATTGGACATTGGTTGTTGTTTTTTTTATCTTCTAGGGATACCTGTTCATTGATATTACTTTGGAAAATTAATCAGTGACAGATTCTTGCATAGTTTCATCAGAAGCCACAAAGTACAGTTACATCAGGAGGAGTATATAATCACCTGCATTCAGCCCTGCCCTCTCTCCCTCTTTAGAAGGACGACTTTCTATTGTTTTAGACTGAAATAAAGGTCAAGAATGTATAAGGTGATGGAGTAACTAGTGAGGTAATTAAATTTGCTGATGACACAAAGTTATTCAAAGTCGTTAACTCGCGACAGGATTGTGAAAAATTACAGAAGGACCTCGCGAGACTGGAAGACTGGGCGGCTAAATGGCAGATGACGTTTAATGTGAGCAAGCGCAAGGTGATGCATGTGGGAAAAAAGAACCCGAATTATAGCTACGTCATGCAAGGTTCCACGTTAGGAGTTACGGACCAAGAAAGGGATCTGGGTGTCGTCGTCGATAACACACTGAAACCTTCTGCTCAGTGTGCTGCTGCGGCTAGGAAAGCGAATAGAATGTTGGGTATTATTAGGAAAGGTATGGAAAACAGGTGTGAGGATGTTATAATGCCGTTGTATCGCTCCATGGTGCGACCGCACCTTGAGTATTGTGTTCAATTCTGGTCGCCGCATCTCAAGAAAGATATAGTAGAATTGGAAAAGGTGCCGCGAAGGGCGACTAAAATGATAGCGGGGATGGGACGACTTCCCTATGAAGAAAGACTAAGGAGGCTAGGGCTTTTCAGCTTGGAGAAGAGACGGCTGAGGGGAGACATGATAGAGGCATATAAAATAATGAGTGGAGTGGAGCAGGTGGATGTGAAGCGTCTGTTCACGCTTTCCAAAAATACTAGGACTAGGGGGCATGCGATGAAACTACAGTGTAGTAAATTTAAAACAAATCGGAGAAAACCATACGCTTTTGTGCAACTGTCGGCCTTCCCCCCCCCCCCCCCCCCCCCCCCCCCCCGTTCCTAGTTTAAAAGCTGCTCTATCTCTTTTTTAAATGTTGAAATTAGTACTTGAACTGGGGTCCCTGTTTGATGCTCCATCCTTTGCAGAGTTTTTCATATAAAGGCTGGACTTTTTTGTGAGATTTCATGCAAATACACTTGGCAGATGTTGGTTCCGTTCTTCTGAAAAAAAACTGCAGTATGTCTATCACCAAACTCATCCTAAATAAACTGCCACATGCAGTGACTTGCACTTCTTTCAGTAATAAACAACTACTACTACTACTTAACATTTCTAGAGCGCTACTAGGGTTACGCAGCGCTGTACAATTTAACATAGAGGGACGGTCCCTGCTCAAAGAGCTTACAATCTAATAGATAAGAGTGAGACAAATATAGGACAATCAAGCCATTGTGACATCACTGATGAGGCTGGCTCTCAGGCATTGGTGGAATGAGGCATTATGACATCACAATCTCAGCTCTGGTTAAATCACTGCTATATGTAATACTACTACTTAACATTTCTAGAGGCGCTGTACAATTTAACATAGAGGGACGGTCCCTGCTCAAGGAGCTTACAATCTAAGAGACAAGTGAACAGACAGTCCGATAGGGGCGGTCAAATGTATGTACGTGGAATATTTTTCATCTTCGGTTCTACGCTACAAATTACCTCATCCTTCTTAAACCAAGGTCATTGACAAGATGATGCCACCAAATTCATGCTTAACCCTCGCCAAGAAATAAAGTTCAGCCCAATCAATCCAGCGGCAGGAAATACCGAGGGGTGGATTTCACCGACACAATAAAGCTTTTCAAACTGGCGTTGAAAATGCTGTCTAAACTCTTTCTGATGTGAATATTACCTTTTGTTTCATGCTGGAGTTCCTTAAATATTGTATATTGTGATAACAATGTAAAATTTTGAACAAAAAACGCTCTACAGAAAAAAACGAATAAAGCCCAAATCAAATTCTGAGCACTTCTAATCATTTCGCCTTTCTGTGCAGTGCCAACTCAAGCCTTGTGTTCCACCTAGAAATCTCATGCTGATCTTTAACTTTTGACACCATTTCAGGGGCAAGTTAAAACGTAACTAGGTCATTGTTTAATTAGCAGTTCAGTACATTTCAGGCCTTAGGCTCTTTTAAGGTTTCCCCAATTAAAATAATAACAAAGGAACCCATTAAACCACTGCCTGAACACAAGCAAGACTTGGAGCGGATTCAGACACTGCTGCGCTGAAAAGACTTAGGTGCTGATATACTAAAGTGTTTCTCTTTTGTGGTAATGGGGAAAAAATTCGTACATCTTGCCCCTAATCATGCTTCTGGTTGTGATGTCATTTCTGTGATGCATCTAGGACTGGATTTAATAACGTTTACAGTTGAGGCTTCAAATACTAGGCTGCAGTAAGATATCACACAGTAATTGCAGTCAAATGAAAAAGTAGGTACTGCAAAACATCTGCACGATGGGGTTGATATTCCGTCGGTGGAAGTGACACAATGTGACAAGACGATGGCTGTAGCCAGAAGGATGCTAGGCTGCTTGGAGAGAGAGACATATCCAAAACCTGTCGTTTCTTTATCTACAATATTAGCAAAATTCGCCCCTTACTTTCTGAATACATAGTAACGTGAGTAACATAGTAGGTGACGGCAGAAAAAGACCTGCACGGTCCATCCAGTCTGCCCAACAAGATAACTCATATGTGCTACTTTTTGTGTATACCTTACCTTGATTTGTATCTGTCTTTTTCAGGGCACAGACCGTAGAAGTCTGCCCAGCACTAGCCCCACCTCCCAACCACCAGCCCCTTGATTTGTATCTGTCATTTTCAGGGCACAGACCATATAAGTCTGCCCAGCACTAGCCCCGCCTCCCAACCATCAGCCCCTTGATTTGTATCTGTCTTTTTCAGGGCACAGACCGTATAAGTCTGCCCAGCACTAACCCCGCCTCCCAACCACCAGCCCCTTGATTTGTATCTGTCTTTTTCAGGGCACAGACCATATAAGTCTGCCCAGCACTAACCCCGCCTCCCAACCACCAGCCCCGCCTCTGCCATCCAATCTCCGCTAAGCTCCTGAGATTACGCTACCAGAACCCTTATCCACACCCTTGTCACCTCTCGCTTGGACTATTGCAATTTACTTCTCACTGGTCTTCCGCTCAGCCATCTCTCTCCTCTCCAATCTGTCCAAAATTCTGCGGCATGACTTATTTTCCGCCAGAATCTTTATACCCACACTAGCCCACTCCTCAAGTCACTTTACTGGCTCCCTGTCCGCTTCCACATTCAGTTTAAACTTCTCGTACTGACCTTTAAATGCATCCACTCTGCAGCCCCCCATTACCTCTCCACTCTCATCTCTCCCTACATTCCTCCCCATGAACTCCGCTCACTGGACAAATCTCTCTTGTCGTCCTCCTTCTCCTCCACTGCTAATTCCAGGCTTCGCTCCTCTTCTCTCGCGGCACCTTATGCCTGGAATAGACTTCCTGGACCTATACGTCTATCTCCATCTCTACCTGTTTTCAAATCTATGCTGAAAACCCACCTTTTCACTGCTGCTTTTTAGCTCCCATTACTTCCCTCACCCGTAACAGTCATGTCTGTCTGTATTATTTAGATTGTAAGCTCTTTAGAGCAGGGACTGTCTCTTTGTATCAGGTGTTCAGCGCTGTGTGCGTCTGGTATTGCTATACAAATGCTAATAATAATAATAACATCCAGTAGAAGAAAGGAAGTGTTAATGCCTCTGTACAACTCATTGGTGAGGCCCCATTTGAAGTATTATGCTCAATGTTGGAGACTGTGTCTCGCTAAGACATCAAAAGACAAGTTCAGAGGAAGACTACAGTAATGATATGGGGCTTGTGTCAAAAGATGTATGAGAAAAGACTTGAAGACCTCAATACCCTAGAGGAAAGGAAGGAATATGATCATTATTCCCTCTAAGCTGAGCGAGAGTCCTCCACCTACAGTCCTGCCAGTGAGTGGTGCTGTTTCATTATCACATTTTCAATAGTGAGGAACAGACAAGCTCTGCAGGACTCCAGAGAGCCTGCTTGTTCCTAGTGTTTGAAAACACAATATTGAAATACCACCCCCACCCCCACTGGCAGTAAAGCAGTTGGAGGATTTCAGGGCTCTGTTCTTTCCTGGTTTTCTTCTTATCTCTACCAGTGTACTTTTAGTGTATACTCTGGTGGATCCTCCTGTACTTCTATCCCACTGTTAGTTAGTGTACCTCAGGGATTTGTCCTGGGACCTCTGCTTTTCTCCATCTATACTTCTTCCCTTGGTGCTCTGATCTCATCCCATGGTTTTCAGTATCATCTTTACGCTGACAACTCCCAGATCTACCTCTCCACACCAGAAATCTCAGCAGGTATCCAGGCCAAAGTATCTGCCTGCCTGTCTGACATTGCTGCCTGGATGTCTCACCGCCATCTGAAACTAAACATGACCAAGACTGAACTTCTTATCTTTCCCCCTAAACCAACCTCTCCTCTTCCCCCATTCTCTATTTCTGTGGATAATACTCTCATCCTTCCTGTCTCATTGGCTCGTAACCTTGGGGTCATCTTCGACTCCTCCCTCTCCTTTTCTGCACATATTCAACAGACTGCTAAAACCTGTCGTTTCTTTCTCTATAATATGACCAAAATTCTCTCTTTCCTTTTTGAGCACACTACCAGAACCCTCATCCACACTCTTATCACCTCTCGCATAGACTATTGCAACTTGCTTCTCACAGGTCTCCCACTTAGCCATCTCCCTCCTCTTCAATCTGTTCAAAATTCTGCTGTACGACTAATATTTCGCCAATGTCACTATGCTCATTTTAGCCCTCTCCTCAAGTCACTTCACCGGCTTCCTATCCGTTTCCGCATATAGTTCAAACTCCTCTTATTGACCTATAAGTGCATTCACTCTGCAGCTCCTCAGTACCTCTCCACTCTCATCTCTCCCTACATTCCTCCCCGGGAACTCCATTCACTGGGTAAATCTCTCATCGGCACCCTTCTCCTCCACTGCTAACTCCAGACTCCGTTCCTTTTATCTTGCTGCACCATATGCCTGGAATAGACTTCCTGAGCCGGTACGTCAAGCTCCATCTCTGGCCGCCTTCAAATCTCAGATAAAAGCCCACCTTTTTAATGCTGCTTTTAACTTCTAACCCTTATTCACTTGTTCAGAACCCTTATTTTATCATCCTCACTTTAATATTCCCTTATCTCTTATTTGTCCTGTTTGTCTGTCCTAATTAGATTGTAAGCTCTGTCGAGCAGGGACTGTCTCTTCATGTTCAAGTGTACAGCGCTGCGTAGGTCTAGTAGCGCTATAGAAATGATGTGTGTGTGAGTAGTAGTAGGATCTCCGCTCAGCTTAGAGGGAACAGGAGATATGATACAGACATTTAAATACTAAAAAGGTATCAGGGAAGTGGTAGAACTAGAGATCATGAGTTGCAGGGTGGTAGACTTAGAAGCAATGTCAGGAAATACTTTTTCATGGAAAGGATGGTGGATGCCTGGAATTCCCTCCCGTGGGAGATTGTGAAGACAAAAACAGTAATGGAATTGAAGAATGCATGGGATAAACACAGAGGATCACTCTACAGCTAAAGCAAAACTTAAATGGCCTCATAACTGAAGTGAGCTTTGACATCAGCTTTAGAGGTTGGGAAGTATGACCAATGCTGGGCAGACTTCTACAGCCTGGGTCCCATAAATGGCATAAGCAGATCAGGATCAAGGCTGGAATGGGCTTCGACAGCAACTCCAGTAGTTGCAAAGTAGAACCAGTACCGCAGACCTCTACAGTCTGAGCCCTCAAATTGGCAGAGAGAGAGACAGACATTAATTATACCAGTGTTTAATCATGAAGAAGTTTAATCAGGAAATCTAGACTGCCCCAACTTGACATTTCGTTCTTTAGATTGTAAGCTCCTTTGAGCAGGGACTGTCCTTCTTTGCTAAACTGTACAGCGCTGCGTAACCCTAGAAATGTTAAGTAGTAGTAGTAGTATTACATATAGCAGTGATTTAACCAGAGCTGAGATTGTGATGTCATAATGCCTCATTCCACCAATGCCTAAGAGCCAACCTCATCAGTGATGTCACAATGGCTTGATTGTCCTATATTTGTCTCACTCTTATCTATTAGATTGTAAGCTCCTTTGAGCAGGGACTGTCCTTCTTTGCTAAACTGTACAGCGCTGCGTAACCCTAGTAGCGCTCTAGAAATGTTAAGTAGTAGTAGTAGTATTACATATAGCAGTGATTTAACCAGAGCTGAGATTGTGATGTCATAATGCCTCATTCCACCAATGCCTAAGAGCCAACCTCATCAGTGATGTCACAATGGCTTGATTGTCCTATATTTGTCTCACTCTTATCTATTAGATTGTAAGCTCCTTTGAGCAGGGACTGTCCTTCTTTGCTAAACTGTACAGCGCTGCGTAACCCTAGTAGCGCTCTAGAAATGTTAAGTAGTAGTAGTAAGTAGTAAGAAGTGGAACCTGTGCAGAATGTCAGATTCAACTCTGGCCACCTTCTTGGGCAGACTGTGTGAACCGTACAGGTCTTTATCTGCCGACATTTACTACATTACCATAGCAGGCGAGATTTATTATTTTAATTCACACATCATTTTGTAGAGCTCTCCAGCTGAAATACTGTCTCAAGACCAAGAAGCCGTGAACAGAAAAAGTGGGAGGTTGACCACGGGTGCCAAAGACTGGAGAGATGAACTTGGAAGTAAAAAATCGTTTATTTAAAAAAAGACTCGACACAAACGTTGTGTTTTGGCCGCTAGGCCTGCATCAGGAGTCTGTAGAGACAGAAAACGCTCAGAGTCCATCTTCACTGACACAATCTTTTTCAACTAAAGGTCTTTTTTAAAGACCATTATCCAACTCACCACGTCAAGAGATTGGATGTTACTCTATGTATACAGATTATTCTGTATTTCACCACATCAGGGTATTGGATGTTTTCTGTCTATACAGACTCCTGATGCAGGCCTAGCGGCCAAAACACAATGTTTGTGTCAAGTCTTTTTTAAATAAATGATTTTTTACTTCCAAGTTCATCTCTCCATTCTTTGGTACCCATGGTCAACCTCCCACTTTTTCTTTTTTTCTCTTCACAACTTTGTGG
The DNA here is from genome assembly GCF_901765095.1 of Microcaecilia unicolor. Lineage (NCBI taxonomy): Eukaryota > Metazoa > Chordata > Amphibia > Gymnophiona > Siphonopidae > Microcaecilia > Microcaecilia unicolor. The sequence continues at coordinate 286,911,642 of NC_044037.1, read as the reverse complement.
TTTCTTGTGGGACGTTCACATTCTAGTTCTCTGCTTTGGCAGATTCTCCTCAAGACAAGAAACCTACATGAGCTGGGCCAGCTCCATCAGTGTCTTAGATGTAAGATGCCTGGTACCTCCACCTAAGGTAAAAGGGTTTTAGCAGGTAAGATTTTCCTCCCTTTTCCCCAGGAAAACTCCAACAAACACTTCTGTGAATTTAACTCTCTTAAGATTTTCCACTCCTTAGTCATACGTGACCTGCACTCATGACAGGTTTCACAGAAGGTCTCCTTCTGAGCAGAAATATCCTTCCTTCATTCTTTACTCTCTCCGCAGGAAAGCTCCTCCTCTTCCTCCCAATCATAAGTTGCAATAGAGAAGAGAAAAAGATACTTTTCACTGACTGCCTGTCTTCAGCATATAGACATTCCTCATCAAACCAAAATGCCAGTCTGTTTAACACATAAAACATGTCCTATTGAACACCTCTTTACAGAAGGGTTTCACCACCGTGAATATGCATGAGATTTGATTTGCATATACTGCTTCCATTGAATGCAGATAGATCTCGTACATGTTCATTGTGGAAATCTTGAGGACCCAAAGGGTTGTGGCCCTCGTGGGCTGTGGTTGCCCACACCTGTGCTAGCACGACTGGCAGAAACAGGTAACAATGGGATAGTACTTAACCTGGTTCAGATCCTATCGACCAGATAGGCAACAGTCCATACTGCTGGGCAGCACCTTATCGCCACCTTGGGCACTGGCTTGTAGGGTACCACAGGGATCCATATTGTCACCTATTTTGTTTACTGTCAACCTCAAACCACTAGCCAAGCTGATGTGATTGGTGGATCTGTATCTACATGGATGATGTGCAGTCACTCACACTCTCTGAACCAGACTAAAACACACAGCCTTGAATAAACTGGCAGCCTCATAGCAATCTAAGAATGGGCTAAAAACAACAAACGTTGCCTGAACTCAAGTAAAACTGAACTCTTATGGGTCCATAATACCTGACGTCAGAATCCTTTGTGGCAGAGCCGGTGGTGGGAGGCGGGGGCTGGTGGTTGGGAGGCGAGGATAATGCTGGGCAGACTTATACGGTCTGTCCCAGAGCCGGTGGTTGGGAGGCGGGGATAGTGCTGGGCAGACTTATACGGTCTGTGCCCTGAAAATGACAGATACAAATCAAGGTAAGGTATACTCAAAAAGTAGCACATATGAGTTTATCTTGTTGGGCAGACTGGATGGACCGTGCAGGTCTTTTTCTGCCGACATCTACTATGTTACTTATGTTACTATCCACCTTATAATTGAAAGAGAAAAACGCCTATATTGTGACCCAAATCGGGAGATAGACGTTTATCTCACAAAAACGAATAAAGCGGTATAATGGAAAGCCGATTTTGGACGTTTTCAACTGCACTCCATCGCGGAAGCGTACAAAGTTGACGGGGGTGTGTCGGAGGCGTGGCGAAGGTGGAACTGGGGCGTGGTTATCGGCCAAGGAGAGATGGGTGCCTTTCGCCGATAATGGAAAAAAAGTATGTGTTTGTAGCTAGAATTTAGGGCACTTTTCCTGGACCCTGTTTTTTCACGAATAAGGCCCCAAAAAGTGCCCTAAATGACCAGATGACCACCAGAGGGAATCGGGGTTGACCTCCCCTGACTCCCCCAGTGGTCACTAAACCCCTCCCACCATAAAATATGATGTTTCACAACTTTTTATTTTCACCCTCAAATGTCATACCCACCTCCCTGGCAGCAGTATGCAGGTCCCTGGAGCAGTTGTTAGGGGGTGCAGTGGACTTCAGGCAGGTGGACCCACCCCCCCCCCTACCTGTTACAATTGTGCTGCTTAATGCTTAGTCGTCCAACCCCCCCAAACCCACTGTACCCACATGTAGGTGCCCCCCTTAGGGCTATAGTAATGGTGTAGACTTGTGGGCAGTGGGTTTTGAGGGGGATTTGGGGGGCTCACCACACAAGGGAAGGGTGCTATGCACCTGGGAGCTCTTTTACCTTTTTATTTGTTTTGTAAAAGTGCCCCCTAGGGTGCCCGGTTGGTGTCCTGGCATGTGAGGGGGACCAGTGCACTACGAATCCTGGCCCCTCCCACGAACAAATGCCTTGGATTTATTCGTTTTTGAGCTGGGCGCTTTCATTTTCCATTATCACTGAACAACAAAAACGCCCAGCTCACAAATTGTCAAATAAAACATGGACGTCTATTTTTTGCGAAAATACGGTTCGGTCCGCCCCTTCACGGACCCGTTCTCGGAGATAAACGCCCATGGACATAGACGTTTTCGTTCAATTATGCCCCTCCACGTTACCTAGAAATACTGAGATTCTGGGAGCAGCAAAAGGCAGTGGGCAGATAAATTAAATGCTGTGGTTCCTAATTCCCACCCTCACTGAGACCTTACCCCAACAGCTCTGTCCTATGGCTGATAAGAAGGAGGGTACTTAATAGTTTCCTCTTCTATGCACAGTCAGCCTCACAGTACGAGCCATGAGACCACATAACCTCACAGTTCATACTGGCTCCATGCAGCAAAGGAAGCTGGCACTGTATTAAGCACTCTTCCCCCTGTGGGCCACAGGAACTGAGCAGTCAGGGGAAGTGCTGGGTTTGGGGCCTCCATGAAAACCGTGCTGAACAGGTAGGGGCTGGAGCTGGGGGTGTGGGCGCAGGCAGGTGAAGGGGACACAAGGGAAGGAGACATACAGGGAGGGTGGTGCAAGATTAAAGGCTTCCCTAGAGCAACAAATATCCTTGAACTGGTCTTGATTTCTGTTCAACTTCTTAGAACCAGGAATGAATTTACAAAGTAACATAACAATATCATGATTGACAACAGATAAAGACCAGCATGTTCATCCGGTCTGCCCAGGAAGGCGGCCAGGGTTGTACCTGCTGCTCCATGCAAGCACAACAAGCACAAAGTTGATTCAACTTTAAATGTAACAGTCTGTGCCAAGATTTGCTGTGACTTTGGTAAAGAAGGATATTCTTGTACTTGAAAGCTATTGTGCACAGATATCTTTCGAGATTTTTGTAGGGCCACCCAAAAATTATATGTTAAGAAATTGATGGCCCTGTTCCAAGTTGATGCTGGTTTGGGAATGGATCTGTCTGCTTTGTTTTCTACTCAGCCGAGACAGTCTTAAATGACATGAAATGTGATTATCTTGATTTAGGGATGCAAAATGTTCTTGGTAAAAAAAAAAAAGTTGGCTGAGAAGCAAAAAGAGGTAACGTCTTTGGTAGATAATAATTCCTCGCTGGATTTCCAGTGCCTGAATAGATCATGTAGACGCAAATTTTGTGGTTGATTTGATGTAGTCAGTTAGTAACAGCCTGTTTCCAATTATGAGTGTAATGTATTTCCCCTTAGATGATTACTTTCTAGTTTGTTGAGCCCAACTGGATAGAAAGTTGATAGGTACTGATTGCAGGATACTCAGCTGTGGTGGTCCTCGGGTTCCTCAATATCAATATAATTCTTGTTAACTGCCATTTCCTCTATTGGGTTCAACGCAGTGTACAAATAAGAAGTCAGACCAATGGTCCATCTAGCCCAGTATCCTGCTTCCAACGGTGGCCAATCCAGGTCACAAGTACCTGGCAGAAACCCAAACAGTAGCAACATTCCGGAACCCCAAAGAGTAACAAGATTCCATTCAGAATCCCAAAGAGTAGCAACATTCCATGCTACCAATCCCAGGGCAAACAGGGGCTTCTCCATGTCCACCTCAATAACAGACTATGGACTTTTCCTCCAGGAACTTGTCCAAACCTTTTTTAAACCCAGATATATTAACCGCTGTTACCACAATATAAAATGCATAAAAATCAATAATTACAATCTATTAAACAAAAAAGTTTTAACCTTTTTTACAAAATTTCAAATAGCTTTTGTTCTAATCTTCGAGAAAGAGGGAAAGAATTCCAAAGAGAATAATAGTGTATTTTCCATACTACAAAAGCGTACATTTCTAAGAGACGAAGGACGGAGAATTAATTTATCACGCAATGAAAATCTAATGTAATTGGACTACAATGATGTTACATAGTAACATAGTAACATAGTAGATGACGGCAGAAAAAGACCTGCATGGTCCATCCAGTCTGCCCAAGACAAACTCCATCCAGTCTGCCCAAGACAAACTCATATGTATATACCTTACCTTGAATTTGTACCTGTCCTTTTCAGGGCACAGACCATATAAGTCTGCCCAGCAGTATTTCCCGCCTCCCAACCACCAGTCCCGCCTCCCATCACCGGCTCTGGTACAGACCATATAAGTCTGCCCTCCCCTATCCTCGCCTCCCAACCACCACCCCCTCTTCCCCCCACCTGCTCCGCCACCCAATTTCAGCTAAGCTTCTGAGGATCCATTCCTTCTGCACAGGATTCCTCTATGCATATCCCACACATGTTTGAACTCCGTTACCGTTTTCATCTCCACCACCTCCCGCGGGAGGGCATTCCAAGCGTCTACCACCCTCTCCGTGAAAAAATACTTCCTGACATCTTTCCTGAGTCTGCCCCCCTTCAACCTCATTTCATGTCCTCTCGTTCTACCGCCTTCCCATCTCCGGAAAAGATTTGTTTGCGGATTAATACCTTTCAAATATTTGAACGTCTGTATCATATCACCCCTGCGAATTGTTAATCAACAATTCAGAAATAATAATATAAAGAATTTGATAAAACAAACAGGCAACCTTGAATACAATTTGTTAATTAACGGGAAGCTACTGAAGTTTAGCAATATGACCGGATATACTGCAATGTTTTTTCAATTTGAAAATTAGCCTGGCAGAAGTATTTTGGATAAGTTGGAGCTTTCGTAAATCTTTAGAGGATAATCCTAAGTCAAGAACATTGCAATAGTCCAGATGTGGGAGAAATAGAATTTGGACCAAAAGAGCAACTGTTTCTTGATCAAAAAATGATCTAATTAACCTTAATTGTTTTGATCTAAAAAGTGTTTTCCACCATAATTGATTTATTTGAGGCCCATACATCAGAAATGAGTCTAAAATCACTCCCAGGACTCTGGATTCAGACTCAGGGAGTCTTTTACTAGAGTTTAGCTCGAGTTATCTGCAGCAGGGCTCATAGGAATATAATACACCCTACTGCAGATAACTTGAGGTAAGCTTTAGTAAAAGACCCCATCAATGGGTAAATCTCTATCACTAGACAGGATTAATGTGGGAAGTATAACCACTCCAGAATTCTTAAACCAGAGCATCTTCGTTCTATTAGGGTTCAATTTTAACTTACTTTTCAAAGCCCAGTCCTGAATCCTATTCATACCAGGGAATACACTGTTAATAAGATCTGAAGACCTAGCAGGAACCGGTAAGAACAACAAAATATCATTGGTGAAGGAAGAAGTAATTCCCCTAAACCCAAATGAACTTCTCCCAGAGAAGACATAAAAAAATTAAAAAGAACAGGAGACAAAGGGGACCCTTTTGGACCCTACAGCCCGTGAACCAAGGGTTGCAAAGTAACTTATTTTGCCTTACTCGATAACTATGGTTACCAAGAAGTTCCTGAAACCACTTAAAAACACTGCCTGAAATACCATTTTCATCCAGTCGCACCAGCAACAGAACATCATTAACTGCATCAAAGGCAGCAGATATGTCGAACCGAAGCAGTAACAACTGTTACCCGCAGTTAGTTGTTCTTTTACATATGAAGTTAACACGAGCAAAAGAGTTTTCAGTGTTATGAGCAGATCTAAACCCTCCACCTCACAGTTAATTCTCGAATGTGGAAAAACCACTTCTTTGGTCAGCCTTACGTTCTTGAACCCATCCAGGACTCCCCCTCTCCTCCAAGGGTCCCAGTGAGGGTACAGGCGACCAAAGACCTCATGCCCTCCCAATCAACATTAGTTATTAACTCTAACTCCTCCCCTACTGGCATTGAACAACCAGAAACATTTTCCTCTGCAACTTACCCAGGAACCCACCCCCTTGGGCTGGATCCTTTACCACCCACAACCTCAGAACCCTCCCTTCAGTAATTTTGGAGAGTTCTCATGAGCTTTAGTAATCCCCATTATAATGGGGGATTACAGTGAAAATCAGGGAGTAAAGGAAGGATAGAGGTGGAGAAGATCTAGGTCTCGTCGTTGATGATACGTTGAAACCTTCTGCTCAGTGTGCTGCTGCGGCTAAGAAAGCAAATAGAATGTTAGGTATTATTAGGAAAGGAATGGAAAGCAAAAATGAGGATGTTATAATGCCTTTGTATCGCTCCATGGTGCGACCCCACCTCGAATATTGTGTTCAATTCTGGTCGCCGCATCTCAAAAAAGATATAGTGGAATTAGAAAAGGTGCAGAGAAGGGCGATGAGAAAGGGGATGAGACGACTTCCCTATGAGGAAAGTCTAAAGCGGCTAGGGCTCTTCAGCTTGGAGAAAAGGCGACTGAGGGGAGATATGATAGAGGTCTATAAAATAATGAATGGAGTTGAACGGGTAGAAGTGAAGCGTCTGTTCACGCTTTCCAAAAATACTAAGACTAGGGGGCATGCGATGAAGCTACAATGTAGTAAATTTAAAACGAATCGGAGAAAATGTTTCTTCACTCAACGTGTAATTAAACTCTAGAATTCGTTTCCGGTGAATGTGGTAAAGGCGGTTAGCTTAGCAGAGTTTTTAAAAGGTTTGGACGGCTTCCTAATGGAAAAGTCCATAGACCATTATTAAATTGGACTTGGGGAAAATCCACTATTTCTGGGATAAGCAGTATAAAATGTTTTGTACTCTTTTGGGATCTTGCCAGGTATTTGTGACCTGGATTGGCCACAGTTGGAAACAGGATGCTGGGCTTGATGGACCTTTAGTCTGTCCCAGTATGGCAATACTTATGTACTTATGTAAGAGGAGATCCTGATATGGGACCAACTTTTCAAAATTCATAGTAACATAATAGATGACGGCAGAAAAAGACCTGCACGGTCCATCCAGTCTGTCCAACAAGACAAACATATGTGTATACCTTACCTTGATTTGTACCTGTCTTTTCAGGGCACAGACCGTATAAGTCTGCCCAGCAGTATTTCCCGCCTCCCAACCACCAGTCCCGCCTCCCATCACCGGCTCTGGCACAGACCGTATAAGTCTGCCCTCCACTATCCTCGCCTCCCAACCACCAACCCCTCTTCCCCCCCACCGGCTCCACCACCCAATTTCGGCTAAGCTTCTGAGGATCCATTCCTGCTGCACAGGATTCCTTTATGCATATCCCACGCATGTTTGAATTCCGTTACTGTTTTCATCTCCACCAACAGTGGCCGACAGAGAGTTGTTCCAAAGATGATTCTTTACGTAGTGCAGAGAAACAATATTAGTGGTTTGATTTTCAGAGGAAACTGTTACTGATTCAGCAGATGGCAAAGCGGCTCTTCTATCTCAGCGCAGCCCAAGACAAAGGAAGGACTCCATCATTTCAGATTCCAAAGGGATTTACTAATCCAGGACAGATTTCTCTGGTCCAAAATGCTCAGAGACCAAATGAGATGACATTGGCATATATCCAGGCACAATTAACTGTACAAGTCCTTGATGGGGTGCAGCGAGGTAGACGGCCTGTTTTCCAGACCACAAGCCCCCTTCAAGCCCTGGTCCATGCTTCCCTTCCAGACCACAGGAACCCTTCAAGCCCTGGTCCACACTGATGCAGGGGCGTAGCCAGACACTGAATTTTGGATGGGCCTGGGCCCAAGATGGATGGGCAGAAGAACTCCACCCTATCTCACAGTGATTTGGTCTCTACCTCTCTTGCCTGCATGCCATATGGTCTCTCAAATATCCCTCCTCCCCCGCATACCTTTTAAATAGCAGATCTTCACCGGAGCGAGCAGCAACTAATACACACTGCTCATGCTGGCCCCATAGCCTTCCTTCTGATGCAACTTCCTGTTTCTGTAAAGGTGGGAATACATCAGAGGGAAGACTGTGGGGCCAGTGCACAGTATGTATCAGTCGCTGCTCGATGCAGGCAAAGATCTGCTATTTACAAGGTATGCAGGAGGGACACACTAATTCCCTCTTTCTGGACTTTGCTCAATATTGGGTATACTGGAGTACCAGAAATCTGGCATCTTTAGATCATGGATAAGAGAAGGGGACCCTGAATTAGAGAAAGGAATCTTGAATCAGGAAAGTGGAGGGTTGATCCCCCACACCCCATTGTACCTCTGATTCTGTTACTCTTTCTCTACCCTGCTGCACCCCTTCCAATCCCTTTATGTTCTCCCATCATCACCTTCTAGCCACTTTCTCTCACTATGCAGGGTGGAGCCTCAGATCCCTTTACTCTCCCCACCCCCCCATAGACCCTCACTCATTCTAGCCCTCCCCCAGCCTCTCTTCTTGATTCACTTTGTCCTTTCACAGCTCTCCTCAATCTCTTGCCCTCTAAAATATTCACCTCACTCTCTTGCCCCCTTCCGCCACGCAACCCACAAGCCCTCCAATTCCATCACGCTCTCTTGGCCCCATTTTATGACATTGATTACAGCAGTGGCATAGCCACAGGTGGGCTTGGGTGGGCCAGGGCCCACCCATTTATGGCTCAGGCCCACCCAACAGTAGCACATGTTTAGTGGTAACTGGTGGGAATCCCAAGCTCCGCCAGCTGAAGATTTCCCCCTGATGGTAACGAAAATGCTACTCTCCACGACACCGGCACCTGCGTATGCTCAGTTTTCAGTGCATTCCTGCTGCCAAGGTGGAAAGAAGCGTTTTCCCACCAGCTGAGATTTTTTTGGGGGGGGAGGGGGAGAATACTTGGTGCCCACCCAATTCTTGCCTAGGCCCACCCAAAATCTGTTGTCTGGCTACGCCCCTGGATTACAGCAGTGAAGAAACTGTACTGGCAGAGGTGGGACCAAGGCAGCAATAGCAGTAGTGGCAGCTCTTCTTCTTTCCCACCCTGCACCAACCCATCTTGGCTTGATAGGAAGAGGAAAATCAAGAGAACAACAGTGGTGCAGCACCTTGAACCTTTTCCTCCTCCTATGCTATCCAGACCCATCATGTCATGCTTTCAACTGTACAGCACTACGACATCCCATGCAGTTCATAACACAACAAGGTCTGCAGAGTGGGGAAGGAGGACACAGCCCAAACTCTGAAGTCTTCCTCCTCCTTCTAAGAAGCCAAGATGGACCTGAGTGGGGTGAGAAGGAGGAAAAATACAAGATCAGCTGCTTCTATGATTGAAAAACTACTGAAGGTCGGCAAAGGAATTCAGTGGGCTGTAAGATGCCCCTGCTCTACTCCAGTCTTCATTATTTTTTAATCAGAGCCTACTTTGTCAATGAAACTTCAATGTGAGAGCCAGGGCCATTGGTTTACGAAGCAGCCAATGCCCTCAGCAAGGGAGGATCATTCTCCAATGATGCAACTGGCTAGGCTGCTCAGGCGTGCTCAGAGTAACTGATGTAACACTCCCTCACAGTCTCAGTCCATCTCTCCCCTCACACTCACTTTCTTCTCCTCCATGCCTTCTCTCCCGACATACACTTCTTTAAACTCTTCTCCCAGCACACTCGCTTTCCTCCTAATACTCTCTCTCCCGTTATCTGCCCCACTTTGTTTTCTCCCACCCTTCTGTGAGCATCTTGATATTTATTTATTGTTACATTTGTACCCCGCACTTTCCCACTCATGGCAGGCTCAATGCGGCTTACATGGGGCAATGGAGGGTTAAGTGACTTGCCCAGAGTCACAAGGAGCTGCCTGTGCCTGAAGTGGGAATCAAACTCAGTTCCCCAGGACCAAAGTCCACCATCCTAACCACAAGGCCACTCCTCCACTGTTGCTACTATTTGAGATTCTACATGGAATGTTGCTACTCCACTAGCAACATTCCATGTAGAAGTCGGCCCTTGCAGATCACCAATGTGGCCGCGCAGGCTTCTGCTTCTGTGAGTCTGACGTCTGCACGTACGTGCAGGACATCAGACTCACAGAAAAAGAAGCCTGTGCAGCCTTCTACATGGAATGTTGCTAGTGGAATAGCAACATTCCATGTAGAATCTCCAATAGTAGCAACATTCCATGTAGAATCTCCAATCTATTTTACTTTTGTTACATTTGTACCCTGCGCTTTCCCACTCATGGCAGGCTCAATGCGGCTTACATGGGGCAATGGAGGGTTAAGTGACTTGCCCAGAGTCACAAGGAGCTGCCTGTGCCTGAAGTGGGAATCGAACTCTGTTCCTCAGTTCCCCAGGACCAAAGTCCACCACCCTAACCACTAGGCCACTCCTCCACTGTTGCTACTACAGTATTTGAGATTCTACATGGAATGTTGCTATTCCACTAGCAACCACACAAAATCTCCCTAATGGAATGTTTTTTGGTAAACACAACCAAATAAACTACAAAACCAAAAATAAGAACTAACTGTCTGCAAATAGCAATACCTTAGGTTTTCTCGTTACACATTGGTTTATTATACATGTTCATGATGTGATATAATCTTATACTAGTATCAGGGAACCCTCGGAAGATACCACTTAAAAAGACAATGTCATGAAATCTTTTGCCTAGTGGCATAGCATCTCTTCATTGGGCTATCCCTTAATTCATTTTTTTGTAAGTGCTATTGCAAACACATAAGAGTGCTCAAACTATATGTGCTCTAAATAATAAGCTTATCTTATCTTTGAAGCCGTGTCCATGTCTCTTAATGCTAAAATCCACTTGGGCCTCCCCTGATTGCGCCACTAGGCAAAAGATTTCATGACATTGTCTTTTTAAGTGGTATCTTCCGAGGGTTCCCTGATACTAGTATAAGATTATATCACATCATGAACATGTATAATAAACCAATGTGTAACGAGAAAACCTAAGGTATTGCTATTTGCAGATAGTTAGTTCTTATTTTTGTTTTTGTAGTTTATTTGGTTGTGTTTACCAAAAAGCTATTCCACTAGCAACATTCCATGTAGAAGTCGGCCCTTGCAGATCACCAATGTGGCCGCGCAGGCTTCTACATGGAATGTTGCTAGTGGAATAGCAACATTCCATGTAGAATCTCCAATAGTAGCAACATTCCATGTAGAATCTCCAATAGTATCTATTTTATTTTTGTTACATTTGTACCCTGCGCTTTCCCACTCATGGCAGGCTCAATGCGGCTTACATGGGGCAATGGAGGGTTAAGTGACTTGCCCAGAGTCACAAGGAGCTGCCTGTGCCTGAAGTGGGAATTGAACTCAGTTCCTCAGGACCAAAGTCCACCACCCTAACCACTAGGCCACTCCTCCACTCCGAACACTGCTTTTTCCTATATGGGCTCTTTTCTCCAAGATATTTATTTATTTACCGTGTCTTGATATACCACAGTGGGCCAGTGCTGACTTTGGTAAGGTTTACAATGGTAAAAGAAATCAAGATAGAGGAGAAGGGGTAGGAGAGGAGGGTGGGACAGATAGATAGCCACAGTCTAGGCAGCTTTACCAAACATTTCAGTGAAAATAAGAATTTTGAGGGCACATTTGAATTTGGGGTAGGATAGCTCAAAGTGAAGGTGGGGAGTAGGGATTTCCAAAGTTTGTAGCCAATGTAGCTAAGGTTGGTGGTATGAGTTACATCAAGGCAGAGGACAGAAGGGAACAGAAGAGCGAGTTGGCCTATATGAGCAGCGCGTAAGATCCTGGAGGGGACATAGGGAATGAGTATCTATTTAATATCATTGGGGGCAGAAGGAAGGTGTCCCTTAAAGAGGAGGTTTAAAACGTAATGCAGGATGAGATTAGAAGATAATGCTCTGCTTGCAGGAGAGGAGTGATGTGGTCAAATGGGTGTGTGCTGTGTAATAGTCGTACAATAATGGATTGGATGAGTTGGAGGTGTTTCATGGAGTACACAAGAATACTGGTTTAAAGGGAGTTGTAATAGTAGAGATGAGGCACCACAAGACTCAGGATAACAGAGCGAATTGTAGGTAAAGGAAGTAAGGATCTGACAGGGCAAAATATAATAAAGAGCAAAGAATGATACCCGAAGAACCAAGTCTTTTTGTGGCTCGAACATGAGGTAGGAGTCAAAAGTAACACCACGGATCTTTATGGAAGGGGGGAGCGGGGGGAGAGGGGGTGATGTAGAAGTTGGGGAAGTGGATGGTCTCACACTTTGACATTGTGAAGAAAAGAAGGAGGTCTTTAAGTCAACTGGAAACACAGTCAAAGCAAAGGTTAAGCATAGCAAGGTTAGTTAGATCAGGAGAGAGGCAGTAAAGGATTTGTATGTCATCAGCGTAGCAGAAAGTGTACAACCATTAGATTGAGTAAGGGTGAGGAGAGGTGCAAGGAAGACGTTGAACAGAATGGGTGCTGTATTCTGTTCCTTTAGTGTTTTTTGGTCCCCAAAATGACTGAAGCAGCTTTGATAAGCAAAATGTTGGCCACCGTCGGTGGGACCATTATTGCTCCTCCTACATTCCAGATATGTGTTACAAGTTTTGCTGAACATTGCTGAATATTTGCTTTTGTCTGGCACTTGTTGATGAAATTACCATGACACATAGGCGGTCAGTGGCCCAACTGTTTGGGGAGGCTAAAGGGGGCGGGTTGGGGGCGGGGTTGGGGTGGAGCTTAAATCCATAATTGTCTGATAACACACAGAAAAAAATAAATAAAAATAAGTCACGATTACCAACTTTTATTAAATTTAGATATTAGCCTTCCCTCGCATGGTTCTGCCCTCGCGGAATCAGGAAATACATCAGAAGAGGGCGGAGCCATGCGAGGGAAGGCTGGAGCCTGCTAATGCTTGCAATGCCGGCGCCGCCCGCTCGAGGAAAAATACAATATTTAAAGGTAGGGCGAGGGCAGGAAGGAAATGAGGGCTATCGGGCAGCTGAGGGCAGACGGGAGATGATTGGCGTTGTAACCTGGCTGGGGCATGGGCGTAGTTTGACTGTTTCATTTGGGGGGGGGGGGGCAAAGGATGGGGCTGAGCATATTAGCATATTCATTTGCATATATATATATATATATACACAAATGAATATGCTAATATCGAGGAAGGAAGGAAGGAAGGAAGGGAAAAAGAGCTGGCACTGCCTACCCAACATCTGAATTGATTTATTTTCTCCTCCATCTTGTAAGGCACTGCCTACAATATTATTATTAGCATTTGTATAGCACTTATAATAATTATTCTCTCAGTTTAAACTATTTTACCATGTAGGGCAGTTAGAACTGTTACATTTCAATGGCTAGTTGGGTTTAAGGAACACTAGAAATCCATTGGGTGAAACCTTCTTTTAATTTGCTGTGATAGAAAAAAAATCCAAGGAAGATCAATAAAAAATAACACTATAAGCCTGTACTCTATTATGCTGCACTATGAAAACAAATTCCTCACAGGTTTGCTTGCTTTGTTTTGAGTGAATGGCGACGGCTGCACAGGGGAGTAGAAAAAAAATGAGATTTACCAAATGACGTCTTCTTCCTTCTGTGGACTCAGGATGCTCAGGCTCAGTCACTTCACTTCCACTACGGACAAGGCTTGCAACGGCAAACTAGCACCAGTAAAAGCACCAACAAACAGGCAGGCTCAACTCCGTCCTTCACTTCCCTGCCCTCTCAGCGTCCCGCTCGCCCGAAAGGAAATGACGTCAGAGGAAGGCGGGACGCAGAGAGGGCAGGGAAGCAAAGGACGGAGTCGAGCCTGCCTGTTTGTTGGTGCTTTTACTACAACCGGGTGAAATGAAAGTTGTAAGTCGTTTCGCCCCCTTCAGTCTACACCTATGGAGTGGGGGCAGCGGTTGGGCTGGGGAGGCTTAGCCTCCCCAAGCCTCTTATACGGGGCGCCTATGTCAAAGAGGAAGTGACACAGGAGGGGTAGAAGCAGGACGACAGCTGCCAGGAAGTATAAAAGGCAGGGCCAGAGTTGGGTTAAACAGACCCAGAAGGAAGCAGCGATGCCACATGGCATACGACTCCACCACCTATGTGTAAACTAAAACAATTATAGTCAGGGACATAAGTATATAAGTATTGCCATACTGGGACAGACCGAAGGTCCATCAAGTCCAGCATCCTGTTTCCAACAGTGGTCAATCTAGGTTACAAGAACCTGGCAAGATCCCAAAACAGTACAATACATTTTATGCTGCTTATCATTTTATTAACAGCTTATGGACTTTTCTTTTAGGAAGCTATCCAAATCTTTTATAAACCCCACTTAGCTAACTGCTTTTACTACATTCTCTGGCAACGAATGCTAGAGTTTGATTACTCGTTCAGGGAAGAAATATTTTCTCTGATTCGTTTTACTTTGTAGTTTCATTGCATGCCCCCTACCCTAGTCCTAGTATTTTTGGAAAGTGTAAACAAGCAATTCATGTCTACCCGTTCCATTACACTCATTATTTTATAGACCTCTATCATGTCTCCCCTCAGCCATCGTTTCTCCAAGCTGAAGAGCCCTAGCCGCTTTAGCCTTTCCTCATAGCAAAGTCGTTCCATCCCCTTTATCATTTTTATCGCCCTTCTCTGTACGTTTTCTAATTCCACTATACCTTTTTTGAGATGCGGTGACCAGAATGCACACAATATTCAAGGTACAGTAGCACCATGGAGCAATACAAAGGCATTAAAAGGTTCTCATTTTTTATTTCCATTGCTTTCCTAATAATGCCTAAGATTGTATTTGCTTTCTTAGCCTCTGCTGCACACTGAGCAGAGGGTTTCAACATATCGTCAATGATGACACCTAGATCCCTTTCCTGGTCAGTGACTAACTTGGAACCTCACAGACTTTGTATGCTGATCTAGAGACAGCACTGATAACTAGAGCGTCAGGCCAAAGATAAGTAGAATGTGCTGTTATGCCAAGAGACAGGAATGTACACTGTGACCCTGCAGGAGCAGTCTACCCCAGGACATTATCACATGCCAGGATTTTGTTTTGAGTTTGCCTTCTTCCTCCCTGTAAATTAAACAGGACCCTTGCCCAACACCTTCAATAAATATTATTTGCCTTTACCTGCAACTGCTGTGTGGTCTGTCTTACATAAGTATTGCCATACTGGGACAGACTAAAGGTCCATCAAGCCCAGCATCCTGTTACCAACAGTGGCCAATCCAGGTCACAAATACCTGGTAAGATCCTGGGCTGTGGGCCTGCTTTCTCTCTCATGGTACCTTCACAAATCTGTATGATTAAGCACTGCTAATGGAATCCATGGTTTGTTTAAGAACATGATAGAGTGGGCCCCTGGGTAGGGTTACCATATTTTGTCCCCCAAAAAGGAGGACACATGCCCTGCCCCACCACATGCCCCTCCCCCTTTCACACCCCTCCCTGCCCCCTTTCACGCCATTGCTCCGCCCCTGTCACATTTTCCCCTCCCCCTGTCACACACCCCATCACCCCCCCTCCCCGTCACCCCCCTCCCCTTACCTTACCTGGTGGTCTAGTGACCTCTTCGGGGCAGGAAAGAGCCCCCTCTTTCCTGCCCGGAGCGCTGCCCTGCATGCATACTTCCTGTTGGTGATCTCGGCGCCAATTCAAAATGGCCTCCGAGAGTTGAAGTCTCGCAAGGTCACGTCAACTCTCGACGGCCATTTTAATCGGTGCCGAGATCATGAACAGGAAGAATGCATGAAGGGCAGCGCTCCGGGCAGGAAAGAAGGGGCTCTTTCCTGCCCCGAAGGCGGAAGAGGTCACTAGACCACCAGGGCAGTAGTAAGTAAGGGGAGGGGAGGCTAGCAGTCTGCCCGTTTGTCCGGATTTGTCCGGACATATGGGCAGATTGGCAAAACCCGCCCGGTTGCCCAGACATGTCCTCAGAAATAGGACATGTCCGGGTAAATCCGGACATATGGTAACCCTACCCCCGGGTATCAGGTCATCAGGGGATTGACTTGAGGACCCAGGAGGCGCTCAGAGGATCTAAAAGGGAAACCCTGTGGAAAGGATTTTGTATCTGGTTCTGCCTCCTGATAAAGTAACCAGCTCTGGGTCTGGGAGTTAGGTGTTACTATTAGTCCCCCTGCCAGATGACCCATTGCAAAAGAAGGGGAATTCCTGTAGCATTTGTAACCAGTGGATTGATTATCTGGACAGCAAGCTGTTATATTGCGTCAGCCATTAAAGGAGCCAGAAACTCAGTGGATTTGGGAGTCCCAGTGGCGTACCAAGGGGGGGCGGTGGGGGCAGTCCGCCCCGGGTGCACGCCGCTGGGGGGGTGCCGTGCACCGTCAGCTTCATTCGTTTCCATGCTCCCTCTGCCCCGGAACAGGAAATAACCTGTTTCGGGGCAGAGGGAGCATGGAAACTAACAAAGCTGTCCGGCACGCGGCACCCCCCCCCCCCCCCCCAGCGGCATGCACCCGGGGGGCGTTCTTTCGCCGGGGTGGGGGGGTGTCCTTTCACCGGGGGGGGGTCGCGCTGCACCGGGGGGGGCGCTGCACCCGGGGGCCGGGGCGCATCGGCGATCCACCCCAGGTGTCAGCCCCCCCTAGGAACACCACTGGGGAGTCCAGCTTGGGTGGAATTGCAGTCTACCCCTGGCTAATAGCGAGACCTTCGGGGTGGCAGCCCAAAGGGAGTATGTATCTGGAAGTCCAGCCCAGATGGTATTGAAGTACATCAGGAGCGTGAAAAACGCTCTGGGTTCTGACTGAGCTGCAGGACAGGCATGAAAGTTAAGCATGTTTATTAACCCAGAAATTTATTATTGCTTACTAGTAAAAAAGGCCCGTTTCTGACACAAATGAAACAGGCGCTAGCAAGGTTTTCCTCGGCATGTGTATGTTTGAGTGTATGTGAGAGTGACTGTGTGTGAGAGAGAGAATGAATGTGCGAGTGTGTGTGTGTTAGAGAGAGAGAGTGAGTCTGGGTGCGAGTGTGTCTGTGAGAGAGAGTGTGTGTGTGATAATGAGAGTTTGTGCAAGACCGTATGTGAGACTCAGTGTGAGAGAGAGAGAGAGAGAGAGAGAGTGTTTCACACAGATACAGTGTGTGCGAGAGAGATAGAGTGTGTGTGAGACACAGACTCTCTGTGAGACTGAGTGTATGAGACCAAGAGAGTGTGTGAGCAGTGGTGTGCTGGAGCCGGCTCGCTCCGGCTCGCAAGATCCGGTTGTTAAATTTTGGCCGGACTTGCGAGCCGGTTGTTGGAAAGGGCGAGCCGGCTCTCCTTCCCTCCGCCCTCCGGATCCGGTCCCTCACCGATCCTACCTTGACTATCGAATTCTTCGGGGCAGGCAGTGTTGCCTGCCTGCTGCTATCGCTGGCTTTCCTCCGCCGCCTGTTTGCGCTTTAAAAATGGCCGCCGAGACTTCCAGAGGCGGCCTCGTGAGACTTCTGTAAGTCTCTGCGGCCATTTTGAAGCGCGATCGGGCAGCGGAGGAAAGTCAGCGATGGCAGCGGGCAGGCAACACTGCCTGCCCCAAAGAATTTGATGGCCAAGGTAGGGTCGGTGAGGGACCTGATCGGGAGGGAGGGAGGAAGCAGGAGAATTTGCGGAACAAGTCGGGAGGGGGTGGCAGGGGAGAGAAGGGAGCTGCTGGCCATGGGTGGATGGAGGGCAGGGGAGAGAAGGGTCGCTGGCCATGGGTGAATGGAGGGCAGGGGGAGAGGAGGGGAGAGAGAATAAATGCTGGACATAGATGGAGGGGAGGGAAGAGTGAGGAAGGAGATAAGATAAGGGAAAAGGAAGAAAGGAGAAAAACTGCGCATGGATGAAGAAAATAGGTAGAAGCTGAGGACCAGAAATGAAGAAGAAAGGAGGAAAGTAAAAGAAATAAATGGAAAGGAAGCCCTGGAAACGGAGTTAGGAGGACAGATAGCAGCAGAATTGGATACTGGGCCAGCATGATCAGAAAAACAGTCACCAGACAACAAAGGTAGAAAAAATCATTTTATTTTCATTATAGTGTTTGGAATATGTTCACTTTGAGAATCAGGTGCTCAACATTAAAAGTTTATATTTATTTACTTATTTATGGCATTTTATCCCACATTAAACATGAATTAGATTGGAACCTGGGATCATTTAATTTTTTTTTTCCTGGAGAGAGTAATGCATTGCCCCCCCCCCCCCCCCCCCCCTCCACTGGCTATAGCCAGCTCTGCAATTTTGGGGGGCGCAGAGTTGGACGGGGGGGGGGGGCGCAGAGGTGGACGGGGGGTGCAGAGGTGGACGGGGGGGGGGTGCAGTGGTGGACGGGGGGGGGGGCGCCGAGGTGGACCGGGGAGAGAGCCTGTTGTTAAAAATTTACCAGCACACCACTGTGTGTGAGTGACTGTGTGACACATAGAGAGTGAATGTGATACAGTGTGAGACATAGAGTGTGTGAGAGTGAGAGAGAGAAAGACATTGACTGTGAGAGAGAGTGTGTGATAGAGAGAGTGTGTGTGTGACAGAGATACCTCCCCCACTCTCTGGTGTCAGCCCCCCTCCCTCTATCTGTCTGGTGTCAGCCCCCCCCCCCCCCCCCCTTCTCTCTCTGGTGTCTGAGCGTTACTGTGCAGGATGCTGAGCTCTGGCTGTGCTTCAAGGAACTGACCAATCCTATTTAATAGAATGCACCTCCAACATTCTGAAGCCGAGAAACCTCGTGTGGTTGGTCACTTCTGTTTGTGATGAACCCGGAAGTGCGTGATGTCAATTCAGGAGATGGATACAGAGAGCAGGAATGCCTCAGCCATGCAGTCAGCTTCAGAATGCTGGAGGTGCGTTTTATTATATAGGATGATCACCTGGAAAGCAATATGAAGTATAATTGACTGTATGAAGACCAATGCAGTGAAACCACCAGTTAAGAAGTTAATAAATGTTCCAGTTCTTTTAATCCTCTGATTGTCGTGTGGTTCTTGAGTGGATGAACTGATGGGACCAGAGTGAGTAAGTGATAAAAACATGGAGTGCCTCTCGAGCACCTTCTAACCTGGGATAGCAGGACCAGGTTACACTAATTAAATATTGTGAATGCAATTTTTTATTTCAGAGGTGGATATAAACAATGAGGAATTAAGGAGAATTACTCTCTTAATCCTCCGTGTAAAGCCCTGGCCAGAATAAACACTATTATCTGTTCTTACCTTTAAGCTGGTGTAAACCCAACAGGGAAATTTTTTTCCCATATATATATGTTACCATAGTACATGTGTAGATTTTTGTCCTGCCCAAGTCACAACCAACTTCCACCACTATCACAGCCCCTTAAAATCTCTGCTTGGAATGGACCTCCACATGTAAATGGGATGTGATCTCCTTGTATAAATGCCACTGTTGAATGGAAGATGAAGAAGCAGACATGATGAAATTCAGTTAATAACTTTCATTGTAGAAAGTCATATAAAAAGGTGCCCGACACGGCCGTGTTTCACCCACAGGGCTGCTTCAGGGATTATATTAGTTCTACTAAACATATAAAAACAGAAGTTAATGTAGATATAGACATACACATTAACTACTACTACTACTATTTAGCATTTCTATAGCGCTACAAGGCGTACGCAGCGCTGCACAAACATAGAAGAAAGACAGTCCCTGCTCAAAGAGCTTACAATCTAATAGACAAAAAATAAAAAATAAAGTAAGCAAATCAAATCAATTAATGTGAACGAGAAGGAAGAGAGGAGGGTAGGTGGAGGCTCAGTCCACCAATAAGAGCCAACCTCATCAGTGATGTCACAATGGCTTGATTGCCTGATACTTGGCTCACTTCTGATATTGTGATGTCATAAGGGAAAGGGGGAAAGGGGGAAAGGGAAATGGGACTTGATATACCGTCTTTCTGAGGTTTTCGAAACTACATTCAAAGCGGTTTACATATATTCAGGTACTTATTTTGTACCAGGGGCAATGGAGGGTTTAGTGACTTACCCAGAGTCACAAGGAGCTGCACTGCACTAACCAATAGGCTACTCCTCTACTACTACTACTATTTAGCATTTCTATAGCGCTACAAGGCGTACGCAGCGCTGCACAAACATAGAAGAAAGACAGTCCCTGCTCAAAGAGCTTACAATCTAATAGACAAATATAAAGTAAGCAAATCAAATCAATTAATGTGTGCAGGAAGGAGGAGAGGAGGGTAGGTGGAGGCGAGTGGTTACAAGTGGTTACGAGTCAAAAGCAATGTTAAAGAGGTGGGCTTTCAGTCTAGATTTAAAGGTGGCCAAGGATGGGGCAAGATGTAGGGGCTCAGGAAGTTTATTCCAGGCGTAGGGTGCAGCGAGACAGAAGGCGCAAAGTCTGGAGTTGGCAGTAGTGGAGAAGGGAACAGATAAGAAGGATTTATCCATGGAGCGGAATGCACGGGAAGGGGTGTAGGGAAGGACGAGTGTGGAGAGATACTGGGGAGCAGCAGAGTGAGTACATTTATAGGTTAGTAGAAGAAGTTTGAACAGGATGCAAAAACAGATAGGGAGCCAGTGAAGCGACTTGAGGAGAGGGGTAGTATGAGTAAAGCGACCCTGGCGGAAGACGAGACGGACAACAGAGTTTTGAACCGATAAAACATAAACTAATCATAATACATAAATTAAGTGTTAAGGATACTATATTGATTAATAAAACATAAAATCAACATAAAATCCAAACAATTATAAAATCCACGGATGATATGTATATAGATACATAGATAAATATTTGACTACATTTAAATACTATTTGCACTAATCTTTGATCTTTGGTACGTATGTTGTTTATTACGCTAGATCCCTCTGAACATTATGCGCAGATCAACACAGGTGTTAGTCCAGCACTTATCAGCTGTAGCACCAGCATTAGGTTCTGATCATTGGCCCATTGGACAGCCTGCAACTGCCACCAGGAACCAGGCAGTATGGGCACATGCTCCTCCTTTCTAGGGTTACCATATTTGCGGAGACAAAAAAAGAGGATGCAAAAAATAAAAATAGTTGCTACCTTTGCTAAAGAAATATTTAATCACTAGTAAAAAAGGCCCATTTCTCTGAGCAATGAAACGGGCACTAGCAAGGTTTACCTGCGGCAGCGTCAGGAGGGCACAGGACGGCAGCGTCGGGAGGGTGCAGGTGGGTATTTTTTTTTGGAGGGCGGCAGCTTCGGGGTCCCGGCGGATCAGGTGTTCGGACGGCACTCCTCCCCCTGCATAGCTCGGTGTTTGTCGCTGTGCGTCGGGGGGGTGGAGGCCCTGCGTAGGCCGCTGTTTCTCACAGTGCGTCGGGGCGGATCAGGTGTTCGGACAGCACTCCTCCCCCTGCGTAGCTCGGTGTTTGTCGCTGTGCGTCGGGGGGGTGGAGGCCCTGTGTAGGCCGCTGTTTCTCGCAGTGCGTTGGTGGGGGGGGGTAGCGTCGGAGGGCGGTGGAACTGGCGATTGGCTGTGTCATAGCCCCGCCCTCCACGTCATCACGTTGTGACGCGAGGGCAGGGCAGACACTCATGGGATCTTGCAACTACAAATTTACATTTAGAATGTTGGGGTTGTGAATTATGTGTGGATGGGGCGTGGCTGAGGGCGGGTCTATGAGTGAGAGTGAGAGTGAGTGGTGCTGACAGCCTAGAAGACTACAGGGCTTCAGTGTTTCCCTGCCACACAGTGAGGTTCAGAACGTTGGAGGTGAGAATTATTTATATAGATAACAAATGTGTAAATGGCTTTTAGTTAATAAACATACATCAAACAGTGACTGCCTTAGAGTACAGCAGTAGACAATCTACTTTTCAAAAACTTCCGGATTTGAGTTTGACTGAGTCTGGATACCCCCTCAACAACTTTGGCTGGCTTCTGAGATACATGTGAAAGTCTCTGCAAGACATATGCTTAAAATCGTGCTCCACAATTCCTTTGACACATTCAACCAGCAGGGAAACAGAGAGGAGATCAGTAATGCCTTTCTCTCTCTCTTTAGCACCCCCATGTGTCCAGACTGACTAATAGGCCAGAGATGGTTTCTCTCATTATGTGGGTAGGTGTGTGTGTAGGTCATAGGCACATAAAAGAAAAAGAGGACATTTTCCTAAAAATTAAAAAAACCTGGAGGACATGTCCTCTTAAAAGAGGATGTATGGTAACCCTACTCCTTCCTGGAAGAGCAGGAATGCTTGACACTGGCCTAGCTTGTTAACCCTGATTTTTCAGCAGCACTACAGCCCTGGTTCATGACTCTTACATTCGGACACAGTTTTATTGCTTATTTTCTATGACCCTATTCTCTTGACCCATAGTCTGACCCCACACGATATCTCCCAGGATGCACCATGTGGGGTCAGATGCAGCCATTTTACAAGATAGTAGCATAGAGGTAGGATTGAGTGTTCATTACTGCTGTTTCTTGAAGTTATACTGGATGGGGAGGCCTTGGAGTTTCAGGGAGGGGAAAGGAGGGGGTACACTAGACTACTCTAGGGCTCTTTTTAAAAAAATGTTTTTTAATGTCTAGGGCAGGGGGTCAGGGTGAAGGGAGGAAGGGAGCCATTAGACCACTAGGGAATTTTTTTTAATGGTGTGGAGCAGTGGCTTGGGGTGCAGGAGACAGGAGGGGCCACTAGACTTGGGGATCAGGGTGGGAAGTGCTGCTAGACACCAGGACTATTTTATGGGGGCATTGACTGGTCAAGGGTGTGTGATTAGAGGATTAGTGGTCATCGTGGGGTGTTCAGGGGAGCTATTAGCTTTTATGCCCTGATGAAGAGGGTGAGCTAATTCTTCTACGCTGCCTTGGATCTAGAAATAAACTTCTCACATTGTGCTCCCTTAAAAATTTCTCTGCATCGGGGCAGAATAGCTAATAGCCTAGTTACTATTTATTTTAATATGTTGTGCACAACTCTCTAGCACTGAAGCAAACTCACTTACTGAACCCTTTTCTGTATATTTGCCCACTAATGTGTACATTCCTTTCGTTAACTGTGTGCTGCTGCCCGTGGTAGCTTTTGGCATTGGTCCTTCTGAGTCCCTGGTCTGTACCTAACCCCCAAGTCCACACTCTCCCCCCCCCCCCTCCAGCTAGTCTAGGAGTTCCTGTTTCCCCCCACACTCCTACTCACACTCCCTCTCCAAATATGGGCATTCTTAATCTTTTGTCATATCACAAATTCAGTGTTCTTCCAAATAGTCCCCGCTACCCCTTCCCAGAGCTTAGTGTACTTGTGCTTCTGTCCTAGCCCGCCTTTCTCCCTGCCTGCCCTTTCTCTTCACCTCGTGTTGCCTCACCCCTTTTCTTCCCCACCAATACCCCTCTTTGCCCCACCCCATAGCCACACACAGTCATCTCTCTTCCCTTTCCTTCCTGCCCTCTACCCCTTCTCTTTCCCTTATGTCCTCCTCCCCTCGCTGTAAGCATCCCATCCCTTCACCTCACATTTCCCCTCTCCTCACAACTCTTTCTCTTCCTGTCCTTTCCTCACAATCCCACCTCTTCACTCTTGTTTCCATTTCCTCTCTCTCTCTCTCTCTCTGCCCCTTCTACCAGCAGTGAATACCTTTGTCCTCTTTCCACAGTGCTCAAGGTCCTCCCCTGTTTCCACCTCAACATTTTTTCTCTGCGCCTTCTTGCCCCTGTCTCTCCCCCCCACCCCAGTCAGTTTAGTCCACAAGCTTGGCTGTACAAATTCCTATTAGCTCCCCCTACCTGTTGTTGTAGTCAGTTCTAAGTCAGGCTGCAGGGGGTTAGGGAATTTTTAGTGGGTTCAAAAGTATGGGGTATATTTATTTATTGCATTTGTACCCCACATTATCCCACCTTTTTGCAGGCTCAATGTGGCTTACAGAGTGTTGTAATGATATAATCGTTACGTGGTTTGAAATACAGTCGGTAGTTCAATGACTTCAATGGGAGTTCTCAAGCAGACATGGCAGTACCCTTCTCCCCATTAGCCCCTCATTCTGTGTCCGCTCCTGCCAGTGCTATAGTCTACACTTAAGAGGAGCTGGTGCACCTCAGACATCGGCCATCATGGAGTAGGGCTGAGGGGGAGAAAGGTACTGCAGTGTCTGCTTGAGAACTCCCATTGAAGTCATTGAACTACCGACTGTATTTCAAACCACGTAACGATTATACCATTACAACACTCTGTAAGCCACATTGAGCCTGCAAAAAGGTGGGATAATGTGGGGTACAAATGCAATAAATAAATATACCCCAACATCCTGTTTCCAACAGTGGCCAATCCAGGTCACAAATACCTGGCAAGATCCCAAAAAAGTACAAAACATTCTATACTGCTTATCCCAGAAATAGTGGATTTTCCCCAAGTCCAATTTAATAATGGTCTATGGACTTTTCCTTTAGGAAGCCGTCCAAACCTTTTTAAAACTCCACTAAGCTAACCGCCTTTACCACATTCTCTGGCAACAAATTCCAGAGTTTAATTACACGTTGAGTGAAGAAAAAATTTCTCCGATTCGTTTTAAATTTACTACTTTGTAGCTTCATCGCATGCCCCCTAGACCTAGTATTTTTGGAAAGCGTAAACAGATGCTTCACATCTACCCGTTCAACTCCACTCCTCTCAGTGCCTTTTCTCCAAGCTGAAGAGCCCTAGCCGCTTTAGCCTTTCCTCATGGGGAAGTCGTCCCATCCTCTTTATCATTTCCATCACCCTTCTCTGCACCTTTTCTAATTCCTCTATATCTTTTTTGAGATGCGGCGACCAGAATTGAACACAATATTCGAGGTGCGGTCGCACCATGGAGCAATACAAAGGCATTATAACATCCTCATTTTTGTTTTCCATTCCTTTCCTAATACCTAACATTCTATTTGCTTTCTTAGCCGCAGCAGCACACTGAGCAGAAGGTTTCAACGGAGTTCACTTCTTAAATGTTACATATCAACAAGCAAAGCCTTTCTCATCATGTTAGAAATTTTCTTTGATGTCATACTCAGTACCACTTAGACATTTTTACATTTTTGTAAAGGGGATCATCAGAATATCCTGTAGCTTACACCGCTAGAAATCTTTGTTTCTTTTCAATAGCAGTGTAGTGCAAATCATCATTGATTCACAAAATTTTTTTCTTTTTAGTTTTCTATTTACTTGATTTTCACACTCAAAAAACGTATTTGAATAAATCTGTAATAGTATACGTGTTAGTATATCATTTAGCCGGCAGCAACTTTCACCAGAAAAGAACTTTTCTGCCTAGGACGGACTAGGCATCCACCTAGGGAAGCAGAAGTTGAGGGGCAGTAGAAGGACAGAAGTGCAGCATTTCATCTCTCCCTCTTTTCCCTTCTTCCTACTGGGCCTTTTTTTTCTCCTGTTGCTGCCGCAACCCTCCCTCTTCTGGCACTGAAAAGGCAAGAGGATTCAGCAACAGCTCAGGGCCTTGAAGCACCAGCCTGTGCTCAAATGTCATCTCATCACACTCATAGGAGCCGACTCTGTTGGTGCTTTGGGTGCTTGAGCACCCTCAATATTGAGAAAATTCCTTGTATGTGTCCAGGGAGGGGTTATTTACACTGGGCTTAGCACCCCCACTAATTTTGAAAAGTTGACTCCTATGATCACACTCCACCCCCTCCGAGAGAAAGTCCTATATCAGAGGAGAGTGGGACACAGCAGTGCTTGAGCACAGGCCTGGCCCCGTGTCTGTGCTGAATCCTCTTGCCTCTTCAGCGCCAGAAGAGGGAGGGTTGCGGCAGCAGCAGGAGAAAAAAAAGGCCCAGTAGGAAGAAGGGAAAAGAGGGAGATGGTGACTGCTTGATACAGAGGACGGGAGATGCCTTCCTGAATAAGTGGTATGGAGGGGAAGGGGAGATGCTGGACTGTGGAGGATAAGGAGAGGACGGGAGATGCTAGACTGTGGGGGGTACAGAAAGGAAGGAGAGATGCTGGACTGTAGGGAACATGTGGTATAAGGCCATGAGATGCCTCTGGGGTAGTGGGGGGGGGGGGTGCATGGGATGACAGATACTCTTAGGCTAGCCTTGTGTATCCTTCACTGCAAGTCCCTCTCTGCACCTCTATGAAACTTCTTCAAGCCTCACACCACAGATGTAGCCATCCAAGTACCTTGAGCACATGGTATCATGAGTTTCCTGTACAGTGCCAATAAACTGAGCTTAAAGGCAGCCTTTTGTTTCAGCTCATTATTTTCCTGGAAATAAATGTGATGCACTTTACCTTGAAGCAACCTCAGATAATGAGGTGAGGATCAGTTTGATGATGTGAAATACAGTAGATGTTATTTTTAGATCAGGTTCTTCCTGTCACATTTGCCATCATGTCAGTTATGAGGACAATGGCTCAGGACTTGCTACATAAACATTTGCAGCTGGCAGAAGTTTCAGGTACTTTTGTTCCTTTCTGCTTGCAAGAATTTTGTACGTTGATGGTTGATGAATTTCTGCCCCGTTTTGCTGTTGGGTGTTGATTAAAAACGGCAGGAGTATCTGACCACTGCCCCGTTTCCCAAGTGCACAGCACCACACCAGTGGCTGCTCCTGGGTCCTAGAGCATGTTGAGACACTTATCCCTTCATTCTATAATCTTGCGTGCACAAGTTTACATTTAGCGTGCAAAATTTCATGCACAGGTTATAGAATACCTGCAACTACACACCTAAATTAATTGACAAATTAGCTGCTATTTGGCACTAAAACCAACTATCAGTGACAATTGGAGTTAATTGGCATCATTTGCAGTTGCATGCATCACTACAGTTAGTCAACATTTTATATCCTTAGTGCGCAATTCTATAGAGTGCACCCGCAAGGGATGCGGACTTGGAAGGGGCATGGGCTGGTCGGGGGTCAGTTATGCATGAGAATTTACACTAGCCTTTGATATGGCATAACTGCTTGCAACTAAAGTTAGGTGCTACAATGCGACAGGCTAGAATTCTATAAGAGTAATTGCATGTGTAATTGGCAATATTTATTTGGAATTTGCTCACACCTTTTTCAGTAGTAGCTCCCTACTCCCCTTCCCATGTACTCCGATCCATGGATAAATCCTTCTTATCTGTTCCCTTCTCCACTACTGCCAACTCCAGACTTCGCGCCTTCTGTCTCGCTGCACCCTACGCCTGGAATAAACTTCCTGAGCCCCTACGTCTTGCCCCATCCTTGGCCACCTTTAAATCTAGACTGAAAGCCCACCTCTTTAACATTGCTTTTGACTTGTAACCACTCACCACCACCTACCCTCCTCTCCTCTTTCCTCTACACATTAATTGATTTGCTTGCTTTATTCTTTGTCTATTAGATTGTAAGCTCTTTGAGCAGGGACTGTCTTTCTTCTACGTTTGTGCAGCGCTGCGTATGCCTTGTAGCACTAAAGAAATGCTAAATAGTAGTAGTAGTAGAGGAGTAGCCTATTGGTTAGTGCAGTGCAGCTTCTTGTGACTCTGGGTAAGTCACTAAACCCTCCATTGCCCCTGGTACAAAATAAGTACCTGAATATATGTAAACCGCTTTGAATGTAGTTGCAAAAACCTCAGAAAGACGGTATATCGTCCCATTCCCTTTCCCCCTTTCCCTTATGACATCACAATATCAGAAGTGAGCCAAGTATCAGTCAATCAAGCCATTGTGACATCACTGATGAGGTTGGCTCTTATTGGTGGACTGAGCCTCCACCTACCCTCCTCTCTTCCTTCCCGTTCACATTAATTGATTTGATTTGCTTACTTTATTTATTTTTTGTCTATTAGATTGTAAGCTCTTTGAGCAGGGACTGTCTTTCTTCTATGTTTGTGCAGCGCTGCGTACACTTTGTAGCGCTATAGAAATGCAAAATAGTAGTAGTGAGTTACATTCAGGTACAAGTATAGAAACATAGAAAAATGTAGGTAGATAAAGACCATATGGCCTATCCAGTCTGCCCATCTATGCCATCTACTCTCCCTATCACTCCCTTACAGATCCTATGTATTTGTCCCAACTTCTCTTGAATTCAGATGCTGTTTTCGTCACCACCACTTCCACCGAGAGGCCGTTCCACGAATTCACCACCCTTTCCATGAAGAAGTATTTCCACAGCTTACTTGTCCCCTTTCACCTTCATCCTATGCCTCCTCGTTTACAGAGCTTCCTTTCCATTGAAAGAGACTCATGTCTCTGCCCGTCCAAGCTTTGCCCCTGTCAAATTCTTTTGCAGCGTTGCATCATTATGATGGCGAAAAAAGAAGTGTTGTGGTAGAACCAGAGGCAATGAAAATAGCACAACCCCAGAAACATCCCTCAACTAATGACAGAATTGTGAAAAGCAGAACATTCTTACTGCTCGGAGACTCCATTATCAGAGGCATTAACTTAGGAGCACAGTTCAGGGGTTCCAACGTAGTGAAATGTCTTCCAGGATCTTCAGCTACAAGATGTACAGACCAAATACTGAAAGTGATCCGAGAAGAGAGCGAGGCTTCAAACGCTGATGTTGTAATTCACCTGGGGACAAATGACCTGGCCAACAATGGCAAGTTTACAGCACAGAGAGCGTTCCAGAAGCTTGGGGAGGGACTGAAATCTTTGGTTCGGACTGTGGCTTTTTCTGAAGTAATTCCTACGTTGGGGAGGGGAGAGGAAAGACTACGCAAAACAGAGGAATTCAATAAGTGGCTTGAGTCTTGGTGTAAAGAAGAAGGTTTTAGATACATAGAAGAATGGGGTAATACGTGGAAAAATAACAGGCTGTACTGTAATGATGGACTACATCTTTCTGTGATGGGAAAAAGGATCCTTGGGGAGAAATTTAGACAATATGTTTCTAGACATTTAAACTAGAGGATGGGGGTGACAAAAGGAAACAAGGGATTTCAGAAAGTCATCCCCAGAATAAACATGATGGCAGAGGGAAAGGTCATGTAAATATAAAAAACCATCCAAACTCACTAAGCACATGGAAAGCTATGTGCACAAATGCTCGTAGTCTAAGTAAAAAGGTTCAAGACTTGTAAGCCCTGATGTTTGAAGAAAACTTGGATATTGTTGCTATTACGGAGATGTGGTTCAACGATTCCCATGAATGGGATGTGACCGTACTGGGCTATATAATCTTTCTAGGAAGGATAGAGAGGGCCGAAGAGGTGGAGGAGTGGCTCTGTATGTGAGAGAGAATATCAGAGCGGCTGAAATGCAGGGAACCTGGGGAACAGAAGAAGCTTTATGGATCGTCCTTGAAAGAGAAGACGGAACCTGTATCCACACTTGAGTTATCTACAGACCTCCTGCGCAAACGGAGAAGTTAGACAAGGATCTGATAGAAGATATTCAAAAGATTGGTATGAAAGGGGAGGTGCTACTGTTGGGAGATTTTAATTTGTCTGACGTGGATTGGAACGTGCCGTCTGCGGAATCGGAAAGAAGTAGGGAGATTGTGGATGCCTGTCAAAGTGCCTTGCTCAGACAAATGGTGACGGAACCCACGAGGGAAGGGTCGATGCTGGATCTAGTGCTCACTAATGGAGGTAGTGTTTCCGATATCCGAGTGGGTGCCCACCTATGTAATAGTGATCATCACACCGTATGGTTTGATATAAGGGCGAAGGCGGAGTGCAGACGCACAAAACTCAAAGTACTGGATTTCAGACGTACTGATTTTGATAAAATGGGGGAATACCTGAAGAAGGAGCTGTTGGCGTGGGAAGGCGTAGGAGAAGTGGAAAAACAGTAGTCCAAGCTAAAGGCTGCTCTAAATATGGCGACTGATCTTTTTCTGAGGAAAGTAAACAAAAACAAGAGAAGCTGGAATCCTCTATGGTTCTCAAAACAAGCAGCTTTGTTCTAGAAATACAAAAGAATGCAACGAGAGAATTACGGAGAAGATTATCGGATTAGACTGAAATAAGCGAAGAGGGGTAAGACAACTGCTGCTGATTTGTAGGGAACAATTAATCCTCTGTGAAATACATGTAGCGCCCCCTTCAGGGCACTGCTGGATCTGGGGCCCAGCCTATCTGGAGCCTCCTGAGGGCAGTCTCCATTGGTCCTTTTGCTCACTTGGCACTCGGTGCCTCAACCTGGGGAAGAAAAGTGTTAGTGGATGGGTTTACCCTCTTCTCCCCCCAGGGAATAAAACCAGGCTGGCTAATACATTACATAGGTTTTCTTAAACTATTGACGTAGGTTTCTGTATATACCCTGGGCCGCCGAGAGGGGGGGACAGGGGTGACAAAATTCCCGGGGCGCAGGCCTCCAAGGGGGCCCGGCACCGCAGTCCCACCCGCCACCGCCACCGGGCCCCTTCCACCCGAACCTCCGCCAGCAGAAGTGCTGTCTTCTGTTCTGACTCCGGCATGCACGGCCCACACAGACGCACAGAAGCCCTGCAGAGTACAGTGAAGATCAGCTGAGAGGAGCGCGTCTGTGTGGGCCGCGCACGCCGGAGTCAGAAGACAGCACTTCTGCTGGTGGGGGTTTGGGTGGAAGGGGCCTGGCCCGGTGGCGGAGGCGGGTGGGACTGTGGCGCCGGGCCCCCCTCGGGGGGGGGGGGGGTGACGACGACAACCTGGGGGGGGTGGCAGTGGGGGTGGGGCCCAGGGGGCGGCCTTGTCCCAGGCGGCCCTGTATATACCATCTTATACTCCTAAGAAATTAGAATTTCTTATCACAATAACACAGTTAGTATAAACAAACCCTTGTTACTTAACCTAATAAGCCAGTATATGAAATATCTATCAACTCCGATCTTCAGAACCAGTAATTTAATGTCTTTCACAACCCTTTAAACCCCTTCACTCTCGACTGCCACGGTAGTAGCTGTAAGCCCCTCCAAGTTTCTTTTATTAAGTCTGTGTGTGGGTGTGGCTGTATTGCCTAGGTCCCTCCTCTCCTTTCCTCGCTGATCCACCCTCACCCAGACCCCCAGATCTTACCCCTCATCACCTCAGCAATTTTTGCACCACAGTATGTATCTGCATGTTCCTTCCCCAATGCGTGACCATGACAGAAGGAGGAAATAGGGCATGGGAGAGGTTATCAAGAGTTCACACAGGGCACAGGGAGGGTGGGTATCATGAAGGCACTATACACACCTATTCACATAATCATACATATTTATTTGTTACATTTGTATCCCACATTTTCCCACCTATTTGCAGGTTCAATGTGGCTTACATAGTACAGTAGAGGCAATCGCCAATACCGGTATGAACAAATACAAAGTGGGGTTATGATAAAGTAATGATCAAGTGTGATAGGCATATTGGGGGTTGTAAGGAAGAAGGGTTAGGTTATGTCTAATATGAACTTTTATCTTGTAGTGTAGCAGGGTTGAGGCATTTAGGTTGGGTCATTAGGGTATGCCTTTTCGAATAGGTTAGTCTTTTAGGAGTTTCCGGAAGTTTAGGTGGTTGTATGTTGTTTTCATGGCTATTGGTAGTGCGTTCCATAGTTGCGTGCTTATATAAGAGAAGCTGGATGCATAGGTTGATTTGTATTTGAGTCCTTTGCAGCTTGGGTGGTGGAGATTTAGGTATGTTCGTGTTGATCTTGTTGTGTTTCCTTTTGGTAGGTCTATGAGGTCTGTCATGTATCCCGTGGCATTGCCGTAAGATACACTATCACACTAAGGCCCCGCGGGGAGGAGGGGGAGAAGAAAAATACTGTGCATGGGGGTCATGTTTAATAAATGCTTCCACCAGCAATACTCAGGAACCACCACTACTTGAACCCAGTTCCCTCTACCACCATCAGCACAAGACAAGTGGACTCATTTTATAGGATAAGTACACGATTTGTGGGGAAATTAATTTGGACACTAAGCATTGGGTAATGGGTAGTGATGAAGCAATAACCTCAAAGCTCACTATTTGTGTGAAGTGATCCTAACATCGAGGCCTATTTCTTGTCTACACGTCATTATTATTGTTTGCTGTTTGAGATTATTTTGACCTGCGTGACCCTTGAATACTTGATATTTTGCATTTATTCAAGGGCGCAACGCAGAGCAATCAAAACTAATACCGTTAAGAATATACCAGCTGATATTCGAAATGATTTAACCGACCGGAAATGGTCGCCGGCCGGTTAAATCACTTGTTCACGGTTATCTGGTCATTTTCAGCAGCACTTAACCAGTTATTTTCATTGAAAATGACCGGTTAGCACCAAACTCAGAAACGGCTAACTTGTGAATGTTCCTCTATGTTTTTGTCTCTTCATAGCCTCTCTCTTACACTCTCTCATCTGGTCTCGCCCTCTCATTCCACTTCTTGCTCTTTTCTCACCTTCATGCCTGTTCTCTCCACCAAGAGCTCCCTTTTCCTTGCAACTTTCTCTCTGACCCTCTTTTCACAATCCCAATCCTTTTGGAGAAAAGGAGTAGCCTAGTAGTTAGTGTAGCAGGTTTTCTTCCTGGGGAGCTGGTTTTGATTCCTTCTGCAGCTCCTTGTGACTCTGGGCAAGTCACTTAAGCCTCCATTGCCCCAGGTACAAATAAGGATCTGTATATACTATATAAACCACTTTGAATGCAGTTGCAGAAACCACAGAAAGGCAGTATATCAAGTCCCATTTCCCTTTCCCTAGTTGAGATTCTACATGGAATGTTGCTACTTCTTGAGATTCTACATGGAATATTGCTACTATTTGAGATTCTTTTGAGATTCTACATGGAATGTTGCTAATGGAAGAGTAGCTAGTGGTTAGCACAGTGGACTTTGATCCTGGGGGACTGGGTTTGATTCCCACTGCAGCTCCTTGTGACTCAGCGCAAGTCACTTAACCCTTCATTGTCCCGGGTACAAATAAGTACCTATATATGCTATATAAATTACTTTGAATGTAGTCGCAAAAAAACACAGAAAGGTGGTATATCACGTCCCATTTCTTTTATTTTTCTAATCATTTCTATAGCGCTACTAGACATATGCAGCACTGTACACATTATATGCAGGTACCTTCTCTGTCCCTAGAGGGCTCACAATCTAAGTTTTTGGTACCTGAGGCAATGGAGGGTTAAGTGACTTGCCCAGAGTCACAAGGAGCTGTGCCTGAAGCGGGAATTGAACTCAGTTCCTCAAGACCAGAGTCCACCACCCTAACCACTAGGCCACTCCTCCTCCACTCCCTGTCCCTTTGGAGTTTTTGTTCCCTTTGCCTGCTCATCTTCCTCTCCAGGGCCAGTCTTAGACAGGGGCACTCGCACAGGGCCCCACATCTGTGGCACGTCTGTCCTCCTGTCTCGGAACACCTCCCTGCTCTGTACCTTAATGTGGGCATCCACAACATCAGGCAGTGGCAGCGATTGTTGTGTCCCTGTGAAGTTATCCTGTTTCGTAAGGTTATGGTGAAGGTAAATAGAAAAGTGAGATACAATATTTTTGAAAGATTTGTAGAATTCTGAAATTAGTCTGTCAGGTCCTGGGTGTTTATTAACAGAAAGTGAATTAATAATTTATAGGATTTCTCTATCTGAAATGGTATCACCGAAAGCAGTTGGTTGTTTATGTGAAAGTGGAAGATGGGGTAAATCTTTCTAAAAATCCTCAGATTGTGAGTCCTTATTTTTATATTTCAAGTTGAATAAAGTGCCAAAGAAATTTGAGAATGTTTTCTCTATCCCCCCCCCCCCCCCCCCCCCCCCCCATTATTCAAAAGCATTTAACCAGCCAGGATGGGCACCTGGTCGGTTGAATGCCCTATAACTGGCTATCCGCTGGTTTTCAGCACTGGCTTGGTGGCCGTATGAGGCTGCGTGAATACCAGACCCATTTTTGGCCGGTTCAAACTTAACTGGCCAGGCGCTGAATATCAGCTTCACCAATTAAGTTTGAACCAGCCAAAAATAAACCAGATATTCAATGCCGGTCATCGGAAATGGCCCAGCATTGAATATCGAGGCTAAGTGCACAGTCCTCATGGGCCACCAACAGCTCTGGTCAGCAGCATTGAATACCTGGTTTATTTTGCTGATATTCAGCGCTGGCCGGTTATGTTTGAAGCAGCCAAAGAAAGGCCTGATATTCATATGGGGCCCTTTGTCTTTCTGATTGCTAACATATTTGAGTTCTTCTCTTGTATAGATGAAGTATTTCTTTTTGTCTTTTTCTCTTTCCTTTATGATATTGGACTAATAATCTGCCATCCTTATTATCTTCTATGTAGTGACCTGTTTCTTGAATAAAGATTTTGGAACTGATATTCAGCAGGTGGGAGCAGTGGTGTTTATTTATTTATTTATTACATTTGTATCCCACATTTTCCCACCTATTTGCAGGCTCAATGTGGCTTACATAGTACCGTAAAGGCGTTCGCCAATTCCGGTATGAACAAATACAGTAATGTTGTGGTAGAATAAGGTTCGTGTGTACAGACACATTAGGGAATCGTAGAGAGAATGAGTTATTATATGTCCATTACGAGCTTTGGTTTGGTTGTGTTGCAGGGTTCAGGCATTTAAGTTGGGTCGGTAGGGTATGCCTTTTTGAACAGGTTAGTTTTTAATGATTTCCGGAAGTTTAGGTGACCATAAGTTGTTTTCACGGCTTTTGGTAATGTGTTCCATAGTTGTGTGCTTATGTGGGAAAAGCTGGATGCATAGGTTGATTTGTATTTGAGTCCTTTGCAGCTTGGGTAGTGTTCCTTGGTTGGCTGCCACCCAGGGTGGATCACTGCTGCACACCCCCCTCCCCCGGGTGCAGCGTCATCCCCACTGGTACATCACCTCCAACCCCCCCCCCCCCCCCCCCCCACACACACACACACATTGCTCTTACCTCATGGGGTGCTGGGAGCAGCCACATGGCTATTGGCTTTGCCGGTTCCCTGCTCCCTCTGCCCCGGAACAGGAAGTAACATCAGAGGAAGCAGGGAACCGGCAGGGCTGACAGCCACATGGCTGCTCCCTGCACCCCTCCTGCAGAATGCACCCAGGGAGGACCGCCCCCACCACCCTACCCTCGGTATGCTGCTGGGTGGGAGGCAACCTGCATACGTGGCGCGGTTGGTCCTGACCCCGGATTTCAATGCCAGGTCATTTCCAGTGACTGCCACTGAATATCCAGAGGCTTTTTTGGCCAGCGCTAACTTAACTAGCCAAGGGGTCTTTTTACAAAGGCACGCTAGCATTTTTAGCATGTGCTAAAAATAAACACACGCTAAATACTAGAGGTGCCCATATATTCCTATGGGCATCGCAAGCATTTAGAGCACACTAATCATTAGCGCACACTAAAAATACTAGCATGCCTTTGTAAAAGGACCCCTAAGTGAATATTCAGTGCTGGTTGGTTAAGTTAGTAGAGGGCAAAGATAGGACCACTATTTACGTATTCCGATTTGCTTCCTAAGCTTAGCTGATCAGCGCTGAATATTGCCGGTTATTGTGTGATATACCTGGTTAAATTTTTGGCACTGACCACAAATATTCAGCGGAGATAAATGGATATCTTATGAGGAATATTCATGATTAGACACCAAAACACAATTTAACTGGTCAGCAGCCATTTCTGACTAGTTAAATACCTTTGAATATTGGGGGGTTTCTGTCTAGCTCTCTATCAGGCTCATTTTCGAAAGAGATGGACGTCTATCTTTCAACATAAATCAGTAGAAATGAAAGGAACTATAATATCAGCATAAAAGGAAAGCTTGGCATGGGAAGGCTACCATCTTTCTTAAATTTGTTTTATCAGACCTGGCAAGCACAGGGCATCTTGTTTACGGCCAAATATTTCCTTTCTTCTTCTAAGAAATGAACCATTATATTTTAATAGCATAATTCCTTGTTGTTTATCCCCAGCTATAGTACAGATTGTAATCTCTTAATAGCTAAAAACACATCTGCCTGCTTTTCCTACAGATATGGACCTTCTCCATACATACATACATACATACATACATACATGAGCACACAAGTCTGGAATACACTACCACGCAATCTGAAAACGATCTATAAACTGACCGACTTCCGCAAACTACTGAAAACGTATCTCTTTGAGAAAATCTACGGCGAGGATCAAAACACATGAAGTCCATACAAACTAATAGATACGCACCAAAACACTCTATCCTGAAGTCTCTTCTCCCGTATCCTCACCACCCTTAAAACCCTACCCTCAAATAAAAATTTTAGACCTTTATGTTCCCTCGATATTGTTTGTCCCCCTCTCAACTCACCACTGTTATCTTCTGATGTTCTGTTCCCAAATGATATCCTGTATTTACTCTGTCTTCTATAACTCATCATAATGTAATCCATAATCGTACTGTAACCAATTGTACTTCCATCATTCTCAAAGTATTGTAAGCCACACTGAGCCCGCAAATAGGTGGGAAAATGTGGGATACAAATGCAAATAAATAAATAAATGATAACTTAGTCAGCAGTCTAGAGTTACAGAGGACACAATAGTACTTAAGTATTTGCCTCTCATACAAGGATGGCCACTGTATTTTTACTCCAAGGGGTAAATTAGGGAGGATAGAGCAGTGGCGTTCCTAGCCTCGATGACACCCGGGGCAGATCGCCAATGCGCCCCCCCTGGTGAAATGACCCCCCCCCCCCCCCCGGGTGCATGCCGCTAGGGGGGGGTGCCGCGGCGCGCGCCTGTCGGCTGCGAGTTCGAATCGCTACGCTAAATTCTCTCATTCGCTGCAGCTCCCTCCCTCTGCCCCGGAACAGAAAGTAACCTGTTCCGGGGCAGAGGGAGGGAGCTGCAGCGAACGAGAGAATTTAGCGTAGCGATTCGAACTCGCAGCCGACAGGCGCGCGCCGCAGCACCCCCCAGCGGCGTGCACCCGGGGTGGACCGCCCCCCCCCCCCCCCTTGGTACACCACTGGGATAGAGTAATAGCAGAAAAAGGATATTAGGGAGTTCTGGGGTTCCAGGGGGGGTGAGGAACATGATCGTACCACTAGCCCCTTTAATAGATAGCAGACCTTACAAGAGGACCTTACGAGACTGGAAGACTGAGCATCCAAATGGCAGATGACGTTTAATGTGAGCAAGTGCAAAGCGATGCATGTGGGAAAGAGGAACCCGAACTATAGCTACGTAATGCAAAGTTCCACATTAGGAGTCACCGACCAGGAAAGGGATCTAAGCATTATCGTTGACGATATGTTGAAACCCTCTGCTCAGTGTGCGGCAGCAGCTAAGAAAGCAAATAGAATGTTAGGTATTATTGGGAAAGGAATGGAAAACAAAAATGAGGACGTTATAATGCCTTTGTATTGCTCCATGGTGCGACCACACCTCAAATATTGTGTGCAATTCTCATCACCGTATCTCAAAAAATATGTGGTGGAATTAGAAAAGGTACAGAGAAGGGTGACGAAAATGATAAAGGGGATGGGACAACTTCCCTATGAGGAAACACTAAAGCGGCTAAGGCTCTTCAGCTTGGAGAAAAGATGGATGAAGGGAGATATGACAGAGGTCTATACAATACTACTACTACTACTACTCATTTCTATAGCGCTACTAGACATATGCAGCGCTGTACACCTGAACATGAAGAGAAAGTCCCTGCTCGACAGAGCTTACAATTTTAATTAGGACAGACAAACAGGACAAACAAGAGATAAGGGAATATTAAAGTGAGGATGATGAAATAAGGGTTCTGAACAAGTGAATAAGGGTTAGGAGTTAAAAGCAGCATCAAAAAGGTGGTCTTTTAGCTTAGATTTGAAGACGGCCAGAGATGGAGCTTGATGAATGGAGTGAAACAGGTAGACGTGAATCGCTTGTTTACTCTTTCCAAAAATACTAGGACTAGGGGGGTCACACAATGAAACTTCAAAGTAGCAAATTTAAAACAAATCAGAGAAAATATTTCTTCACTCAACGTGTAATTAAACTCTGGAATTCGTTACCAGAGAATGTAGTAAAAGCAGTTAGCTTAGCGGGGTTTAAAAAAGGGATATCTTCCTAAAAGAAAAGTCCATAAGCCGTTATTAAAATGGACTAGGGGTAAATCCACAACTTATTTCTAGGATAAGCAGCATAAAATGCATTGTACTGTTTTAGAATCTTGCCAGGTACCTGCAACCTGGATCGGCCACTGTTGGAAACAGGATGCTGGGCTTGATGGACCTTTGGTCTGTCCCAATATGGCAATATTTATGTACTTATGTACCTAATCTCTATCACCCTTGCTGCAGCCAAGAACATGCAATGTTTCAAGCTGCAACAATACAAAGGTATGATATGGGGACTCTCTTTCTTCAGTGTTTTCCTGTCTAAAACTACTGCTTTTACTGGATACTCTATACACACACCCCTGCACTTCCTTATTCACGTTTTACAGAAGGGATAGAAGAACTGTTGTTGGTTTTTTAATGAAATTAGAATCCTTTCAAAATTCAGGCGGTCTTTTACAAAGGTGCGGTAGTGTTTTTAGTACGCGTTAAATGCTAGAGATGCCCATCTCTAGCGTTTAGCATATGCCTATTTTTAGCGTGCGCTAAAAATGCTAGCACGCCTTTGTAAAAGACCCCTTTAAACTTTTAACTGCCTTAAAGCACCACAAAGCGAAAATTGCTTGTCTCCAGGAGACCTGCTTATCTATAGAGGCACATCTTAAGTTGCGATATCACCGGGTGGGGGATGTCTACTGCTCCCGTGCCTCGGCGGTGTGGTAGTGTTGATTAGAAAATCCTTGGCTTGCCAGACCAAGCTGTTATTTAAGGACTCAGGGCCAGATGCACTAATTAATCGTTAGAGCCCTTCCCTTACCGATTCCCTTAGCGAATCGGTAAGGAACGGGCATGCATTAAGGAAAGGGAATGCAAATGAGCTTCTCGTTGTAGCTCACTTGCATTCTCTATTTCATCATTAAACAGTCGGCCAATCGTCCGGACGAGCATGCGCAGAGCAGCCAAGTGTTATGCTGGCTGCTCTGCGCATGCCAAATATGCCTGTGCCGCCCGAAGACGCAGCGCCGCTCACCCCCTCTGATGTGGCTCGATCCAGAGGACACTGCAGTTGAGGAAGTCCATCGAAAAAAGATGTCTTTTTTGGCCGTTATTCACCCCCACAATAATAAAAACTTCCTTTTTGGCCGTGCTTCACTCAGCTGAGAGACCCGGAAGTCTCTGAGCCAATCACAGCGCGTT
Source organism: Microcaecilia unicolor (assembly GCF_901765095.1). Lineage (NCBI taxonomy): Eukaryota > Metazoa > Chordata > Amphibia > Gymnophiona > Siphonopidae > Microcaecilia > Microcaecilia unicolor. The sequence goes on along the minus strand of NC_044037.1, from coordinate 286,872,648 downwards.
TAGCTGAGCTAAACACGTTGTGATTGGCTCGGAGACTTCTGGGTCTCTCAGCTGAGTGAAGGACAGCCAAAAAAGAAGTTTTTATTATTGCGGGGGGGGGGGGGGGGCGCCCAGAATGGACGTCTTTTTTTGAAGCGGAGGGCAAATAATATTTAATAAAGGGTGGGTTTTGTTTGTGTTTTTTTAATATAGCGAAGACCATCCATAAGGATGCCCCTGACAAGCACTTGGGCAGTTTTTCGGGTGAAGAACGCCCGTAATGGCCGTCCATGACGAGCACTTGGCTGTTTTTGCCCCCCCCCCCCCTCCCCTGATTTTTTTTTTTTTACATTTTATGAAGTTTTCCAATCCCGCGCAGCCCCAACGAGAGGTACAGACCTCTCGTTAGATTTTCCAGTGTTAAGGCAATCGGAAAAGGTTAGTGCATCTCATTACAATAGGGTTTCTACAGAATTTGCTCATCTGCATTCCGTTTTCGTTAGCTGCTACAATCGTCGGAAAAAAGTATTTAGTGCATGCCAGGGCTTACTACTTGCTCGTTAAGGGCTCGTTAAGTTTAGTGCATCTGGCTCTAAGAGGGCTGGTATGTTGGTGTTCAGATTAATTTGCAAGGGCAGATATTTGTCTTGTTTCCAGTATGTGGCCCAGTTGTCCACAACATGCAGCTTGGCCTCACCCTTCCGGAACAAATGAGGCAAAGCAGCGGACCATAAGATGATAAACCTATAGGTGAGCTCAACTTGGATGTTGAGGACAAAACTTTTCTAAACTGAAAATAATCCATCGAAGTTGAGTCAGGATTTACACATCGATGACTGAACTGACACCAAAGTTTGAAGCTGCCATTTAACCACAACTTTGATCAACTTAACTGTTGGAGTACAAATTGATTCATTGATACCGAAAAAAAAGATTTGTTTTCCTCCAGAATACCTGAAATCTGCATGAACTGCTTGTTGCAGAGTTTTCAGGAAAGTTCCTGTTTGTTTCATAAAACCTGGACGGGAGTGGTTTCTTTGCATGAGAGTGAAGTTCATTTGCTCCTGGACTGTCAAGGAAAAGAAAAGTAAAGCAGAACCTGGCTTAATACCCTATGGCCTACTGGATTTTATTCGGCCCCGGCCTACGCTCAGCTCAGAGTGTTGAATAAAACCGTATGCTTGTGGCCCAGATCAAGGGTGCCAGACCCTGAGCTAGTGCATGCCCAAGGACACTGGTATGGGAGTGAGACCCGGGTAACACATACAAATTGACCATAATGATTCACATCTTTCTTAGGAAAATATCCCTTTAATACTTATCTCATTCTAAAGAGAGAGTGACCATAATGGTGGGCCAAGAGGAAGTTACCTCTTCAGATATGGTGCCATATTTTTAAATTGCCAAAGAAGTGGGGTTTCTGCTTACTTTAGGACCATGAACTGTTGTAGTCCGTTCCCTTCCCTGGACTCTGCAACTATCTATGGTCACCGAAATCTTAAATCTGGCCTTGGATAGGGATACTGTGGAGTCAGTACTCACACTAAAAAAAACATAAGAATACCCATAATGGATCAGACCGATGGTCCATCTAACCTAGTATCATGTTTCAAACAGTGGCCAAGCCAGGTCACAGGTACCTGGCAGAAACCCAAATAGTAGCAACATTCCAAGACCCCAAAGAGTAACAAGATTCCAGAATCCCAAAGAGTAGCAACATTCCAGAACCACAAAGAGTAAAAGATTCCAGAGTCCCAAATAGTAGCAACATTCCAGAACCACAAAGAGTAAAAGATTCCAGAGTCCCAAATAGTAGCAACATTCCAAGACCCCAAAGAGTAACAAGATTCCAGAATCCCAAAGAGTAGCAACATTCCAGAACCACAAAGAGTAAAAGATTCCAGAATCCCAAAGAGTAGCAACATTCCATGCTACCAATCCCAGGGCAAGCAGTGGCTTCTCCCATGTCTGTCTCAATAGCAGGCAATGAACTTTTTCTCAAGAACTTGTCCAAACCTTTTGTAAACCCAGATATGCTAACTGCTGTAACCACATCCTCCAGCAACGAGTTCCAGAGCTTAACTATTGGTTGAGTGGAAAACTATTTCCTCCTATTATTTTAAATATTTCCGGGTAACTTCATTGAGTGTCCCCTGGTCTTTGTACTTTTTGAAAAAGTAAAAAAAAATCAGTTCACCTTTACACCACTCAGGATTCTGTAGACCTCAATCATATCTCCTCACAGCCCTCTCTCTTCCAAGCTGAAGAGCCCTAGCCTTTCCTCATATTTATTTTATTTATTGGGATTTATTAACTGCCTTTATGAAGAGATTCACCGTGCCCTTTATCATTTTGGTCACTTCTTCTTTTCTAATTCTGTTATATCTTGTTTGAGATACGGCAACCAGAATTGAACTCAATACTCAAGGTGAGGTTTCTTCACCATGGAGTAATACAGAGGCATTATAGTATACTTGGTCTTATTTACCATCCCTTTCCAAATCATTCCTAGCACCCTCTTTGCTTTTTTGGCCACCGCTGTACACGGGGCAGAAGATCGTAGCGCATTATCTATAATGACACCTAGATCTTTTTCTTGGGTGCTGACTCCCAAGGTGGACCCTAGCATCAGGTAACTATGATTCCGATTAATCTTCCCAATGTGCATCACTTTGCATTTGTCCATAATGGTGACACCTAATGGCTGAATTTAGAGTCAATGATTGTGGGGTTACAGAAGAAAGCCGGGTGCACGGTTCTGATGTTCCTGGCCAGCCCGGTGTCATATGTCAGTCAGATTGGAAGGGCTGAAGACTCAGGAATCACAGCACGATTCACACAGTTGAATTCTTTATATTCCTCTGTAAAAGAGAGAGAGAGAATATGGGGTGAGCTAATAAAAAGATCCCGGACCATTTTTCTAGTAGCCAACCTCAAGTGGTGTTACTGTACGAAGGGGGCCATGTAAAGAGCGAGTTTGAACAATTAGCATAGGAATGCAGCCTTGAAGAAAACTGAAACAGCTTCTAAGTTTATCCCTAACATGACCTACTGCACAGGTGTGACCTGAGAGAGCAACTGTGCTATCACCCGAGAACTTGTCTAAGCCAGTCTGTGCAAACTGCACAGAAGGTACCTGAAGGAAGGCAATTGTACGAGAAAGGTAAGAAGCTTATTAAAGTCTAAAAAGAGCCTGCAAAACAGTTCAGATGAAGCTATAGGCCATTTGTGTGAGTAAGGGAAAGTGAGTAAGGATTTGAATTCCATTTCAGGTTTTTCTTCTAATGGAGTCTATTTTAGATATCATGGGTTATGCAAATCCCAAACTGACCCTTAGCCTTTTAACCTCTATCAAAGGTACCAGTTCATGAGCTTACAAACACTAAGTTTAAATATTATAGGGAGCATGGTATTCATTATAATATAGAATAATACAACTTTGGGACATTATCCATATCCTCTGTAATGAGGACATAGAATCCAGTTTTCTCCTGCACCAGTAAACCAGTGATACTCTTCTTAAGATGTACAGTCCTACCTGGTATGCTGCACTGTGTGTGTGGGGTGGGGGAGGGGGTATCATTTCTATTATAGTTGTTGAAATTATAAACCCCATTTTGCATGAGAAATTCAGGTAGGAATTGGGATGTCCAGGTTGGGATATTCACAGTGCCCTCCTGCCTCCAGCAAATGTATGTGAATTGGTCAGCACGTAGCAGGGAACAGTGGTTTCATCAGTGGCATACCAAGGGGGGGACAGGGGGGCGGTCCGCCCCGGGTGCACGCCGCTGGGGGGGTGCCGCGCGCCTGTTGGCTGAGTCCGCTCATTCCCTCCCTGCTGCTCCCTCTGCGCGGAACAGGTTACTTCCTGTTCCGGGGCAGAGGGAGCAGCAGGGAGGGAACGAGCGGACTCGGCCAACAGGCACGCGGCACTCCCCCAGCAGGTAAAAATGCACCTGGTGGGGGGGGGTGTAATTTCGCCGGTGGGGGGGGGGGGTAATTTCGCCGGGGGAGCCGCGCTGCACCCGGGGGGGGGCCACATCAGCGATCCGCCCCAGGTGTCAGGCAGCCTAGGAACGCCACTGGGTTACATGAATCTACACATCCCTAAAAAGAGAGGCATCACTCAGCATCTTCTCTGTATGACTGCCAATGCTGCTTTTTAATATATTTGTAAGTGACCTAGAGATGGGAGTAACTAGCGAGGTAATTAAATCTGCTGACGAAACAAAGTTATTCAAAGTTGTTAAACTGCGAGAGGATTGTGAAAAATTACAAGAGGACCTTACGAGACTGGGCATCTAAATGGCAGATGACATTTAATGTGAGCAAGTGCAAAGTGATGCATGTGGGAAAGAGGAACCCGAATTATAGCTACGTAATGCAAGGTTCCAAGTTGCAAGTCACCAACCAGGAAAGGGATCTAGATGTCATCATTGATGATACATTGAAACCCTCTGCTCAGTTTGTGGTGACAGTTAAGAAAGCAAATACAATGTTAGGTATTATTAGAAACGTAATGGAAAACAAAATTGAGGACGTTATAATGCCTTTGTATTGCTCCATAGTGCAACCACTCTGGTTACCGCATCTCAGAAAAGATATAGTGGAATTAGAAATGGTACAGAGAAGGGCGACGAAAATGATAAAGGGGTTGGGAAGATTTCCCTATGAGGAAAGGCTAAAGCGGCTAGGGCTCTTCAGCTTGGAGAAAAGAGGGCTGAGGAGAGATATGATAGAGGTCTATAAAATAATGAGTGGAGTGGAATAGGTAGATGTGAATCACTTGTTTACTCTTTCCATAAATACTAGAACTAGGGGGCAAGCGATGAAGCTACAAAGTAGTAAATTTAAAATGAATCAGAGGAAATGTTTCTTCACTCAATCTGTAATTAAACTCTGGAATTCATTGCGAGAGAATTAGTAAAAGCAGTTAGCTTAGCAGGGTTTAAAAAGGTTTGGATGGCTTCCTAAAGGAAAAGTCCATAGACATTTATTAAAATGGACTTAGGGAAAAATCACAGCTTATTTCTAGGATAAGCAGCATAAAATGTATTGTACTTTTTTGGGATCTTGCTAGATTCTTGTGACCTGGATTGGCCACTGTTAGAAACAGGATGCTGGGCTTGATGGACCTTCGGTCTCTCCCAGTATGGCAATACTTATGTGTAAAATTTTGATTTTTTTTTTTGTTCTTTCTACATATAAGCTCCAGTAATCATGGGGTAGATTTAGTAAATGGCACCGAACGTTAGGCCAAAATTCCAGTATGTACAGTCCAGCGTAGTGTTCAGCTCACCATCTTTGGTGCAGCAGCCAGGGAGCCGTGAAACGCTGGCCATGTTGGAGTTATGAGTGAGACTGCACATACAGTCCAAGTTGAGTTGCTTTCTAAATGAACCAAAGCTAAGTAGAACTTTATTTTTTATATACATTTATGTGTAAGCCCCCTTTTAGAAGGGAGCCCACCTCTTCAATGTCGCCTTCGGCACCTAACCACCACTATTCAGAAAATCTAGACTGCCCAAACTTGACATTTCGTCCTTTAGATTGTAAGCTCCTTTGAGCAGGGACTGTCCTTCTTTGTTAAACTGTACAGCGCTGCGTAACCCTAGTAGCTCTCTAGAAATGTCAAGTAGTAGTAGTAGTAACAGTCCGGTAGGTGGAAGAAGGGGCACGTAAGTTATTTATTTGGTGGGACCAGGGCCGTGGTCAACCCGAAGGCTGGAGGGTCGAGCGTTCAAGGCACCAGACTGTCCATCCACATAAAACTCCAGACCACACCGTGAGGCATAGGAGCCAACTTTTCAAAATTATTGGGGGGGTGCTAAGCCCAGTGGAAATAACCCCTCCCTGGACACATATAAGGAATTTTCTCAATATTGGGGATGCTCAAGCGCCCACAGAGTTGGATCCTATGCCGTGAGGTAACTTAAAATGGAACCTCGACTATACTGTCAATTGATGAAGCACAGGGACATTGTCAAGTCAAACACCAACTTATTTACAGCAGATATCCATTTCCTACTACTACTACTACTAATTAACATTTCTAGAGCGCTACCAGGGTTACGCAGCGCTGTACAGATTAACATAAATTGAACATAAAGGACAGTCCCTGCTCCAAGGAGCTTACAATCTAAAGGGCGAAATGTCAAGTAGGGGCAGTCCAGGTATCCTGAATATAGGTATGATGGTTAGGTGTCGAAGGCGACATTGAAGAGGTGGGCTTTGAGCAAGGCTTTGAAGATGGGCAGGGAGGGGGCCTGGCATATGGGCTCAGGGAGTTTATTCCAGGCATGGGGTGAGGCGAGGCAGAAAGGGCGGAGCCTGGAGTTTCCCCTGCTCATACTTCTTGAATGTTAAGGCTACTCAGGACAGGTTGATGATATTCAGACAGTTGATAGCTCCGTTCAGTGAGACGCTACATGTAAACAAGTTGATGGTCACACACATTAAGATCTCCTTTTACTAAGCGGCGGTAAGCCCAACGCTAATTGAATATCTAGTGTTTTTAAACTGCTAAAAAGTTAACCAGTTAAGCCGGTATTCAGTGCTAAACGGTTAACCTTTTAGCAGTTAAAGATCGGCCTGCTATTTATGCGGCCTATTTTAATCACTGAACATAGCTGGTTAAGCGCTGAATATCTACACCTAATGGGCTAGTCAGCTTATTTTAGAAAGAGAAAGACGCCCATATTTCGACCCAGATTGGGAGATGGGCGCCTTTCTCTCATGGGCGCCCAAATCAGTATAATCGAAAGCCGATTTTGGGCGCCTCCAACTGCAGTCTGTCGCGGGAACGGACAAAGTAGATGGGGGCGTGTTGGAGGCGTGGTGAAGGCAGGACTGGGGCGTGTTTATCAGCCGAGGAGAGATGGGCGCGCTCGGCTGATAATGGAAAAAAGAAGAGCGCCAGAAGCGAAAATTTGGGTCACTTTTTTTGGACCCTTTTTTTTCACGAACAAGTCCCCCAAAAGTGCCCTAACTGCCCAGATGACCACCGGAGGGAATCGGGGATGACATCCCCTGACTCCCCCAGTGGTCACTAACCCCCTCCCACCAAAAAAAAAAGAACTTTAAAACTTTTTTTCCAGCCTGTATGCCAGCCTCAAATGTCATACCCAGCTCCATCACAGTAGTATGCAGGTCCCTGGAGCAGTTGTTAGTGGGTGCAGTGGACTTCAGCCAGGTGGACCCAGGCCCATCCCCCCATACCTGTTACACTTGTGCTGGTAAATGGGAGCACTCCAAACCGCCCCCAAAACCCACTGTGCTCACATCTAGGTGCCCCCCTTCAGCCATAAGTGCTATGGTAATGGTGTAGAGTTCTGGGGAGTGGGTTTTGGGGGGATTTGGGGGGCTCAGCACTCAAGGTAAGGGAGCTATGGACTTGGGAGGTATTTAAAAAAATTTTTATATTGTTACAAGTGCCCCTAGGGTGCCCGGTTGGTGTCCTGGCATGTGAGGGGGACCAGTGCACTACGAATCCTGGCCCCTCCCACGACCAAATGCCTTGAATTTGTTCATTTTTGAGCTGGGTGCCTTCGGTTTCCATTATCGCTGAAAACTGATACCGCCCAGCTCAAATCCACCCAAATGCGATGCATTTGCCCAGCACAATCCATATTATTGAAACAAAATATGGACGCCCATCTTTTTCGAAAATACGGTCTGGCCCGCCCCTTCGCGTGCCCGTCCTCGGAGATAAACGTCCATGGAGATGGGTGTTCGCGTTCGATTATGCCCCTCTATGTCACGCAATATAATCAGTTAGTGGATAGCCGCTAACTGAGGATATTTAGCAAGAGGTAACCGGTTAACTCCCACTACGTATCTGTGGTTAGGCGCCGCTATGATATTTAACCTGTCAGTGGCTGTGTCTGGCCAATTAAATAGCTTCGACTATCGGAGGGAAATGTCCAGAGAACAAAGATAGGAAAAGGAATTTTATTTTATATTTGGAATGTACATCTGCTAGAACTGGTGCTAGACGTGGCTGAAACCATGAGGAAAAACCTCACTCATTGGCCTTTCATTCTCCAGCATAGTCTTGGTAAATCTCTAGCTTTGGGATGGGCCACCCTTGGCATCTCTGTATGGAGGCAATATTGGGTCTGATTATTTGGGGCTTTTTTTCCCCCAGCGTCTGCCTACAGGGATAAAAGTTCAGCGAGTCAGACCTAATGTCACATTCTAGTATTCTGGGCAGCGTTGCAGAAAGGTTTTGCATTGCAAATTAAACAATATAATTACGACTAAGGATGGTGAAGCCCTCTGTTTAAGCTTCTTTGTCATGAGATTTATCACAGTGCTTTACCCTCACTCTTCTGTACTCTTCACACTTATAAAAATTTATTTATTTATTTATTTATTGTATTTGTACCCCACATTTTCCCACCTTTTTGCAGGCTCAATGTGGCTTACAGAGTAGGGAAATGAAAACGTCGTTACATGATTTGGAAAAAAAACAAAAACAGTCAATCATAAGCTGAGGTGAAAGAGGAATTCAGATGGAAAGGTGTTAGGTAAGGTCATGTGAGAGGTGTTTAAGGTGTACTTGGGTAGTTTAAGGAATGATTTGTTTCATTGAGGGTGACTTTTGTAGGCTCTGTTGAAGAGATGTGTTTTCCGAGCTTTGCGAAAGCTTGTTAGATTGGTCATGGTTTTTAGGGCCATGGGTAGTGCGTTCCAAGACTGTGTGCTTTTGTACGCAAAGGTAGTAGCATAAGCCTGTTTGTATTTCATTCCTTTACAGCTGGGAAAGTTCAGGTTGAGGAATCTGCGGGCCGATCTTTTGGCATTCCTGGGCGGTAGGTCCACTAGGTTTAGCATATAGAGTGGGGCATCTGCATGAATGATTTTGTGTACAGTCGTGCAGATCTTGAACTCAATTCGTTCCTTGAGCGGGAGCCAGTGCAGTTTCTCTCTGAGGGGTTTCGCACTTTCGTATTTAGGTGTTCCAAAAATGAGTCTGGCTGCGGTGTTCTGGGCTGTCTGGAGTTTTTTGATGGTCTGTTCTTTGCAGCCTGCGTACAGAGCGTTACAGTAGTCCAAGTGGCTTATTACTAATGACTGTACTAGGGTGCGGAAGATGTTTCTTGAGTTTCCACATCGATTGGAACATTTTTTCGTTGTGTTCTTCACGTGGGTGGCGAGAGTGAGGTTTTGGTCAATGGTAACTCCAAGGATTTTCAGATTTTCTGAGATAGGAAGTGTGCAGTAGGGTGTGGTTATTGTAGGGAAGTTGTTTGTATTGTATTGTATTGGGACTGAATGAACCTTGATTTCAAAACATTCAAGCAAATATTACCATTGCTCTTCCCAGGGCTTTTTTTGAGGGGGTACTTGGGGGTACTGAGTACCGGCACCTTTCCCACTGTCTGCTAAACTTGACCCATGGTTCTCGTATTTTAATGAAAGAGCTCAGGTTCTACATACAAATTCTGCCTCGTCATAGATTCTATGACTGGTTGCAGGGGTCCTGGCTATTGTAGGGTGGGTCCCTCAATGATCACTCCACCCCTGAAGGGTAGCCTGGCATCTGAGTGCCCGCACCTTTTTTGCTAGACAAAATGCACTGGCTCTTCCTGAAACTCTTCCTCTCATTCCGTTTATGAGGTGCGTTGGGTTCCCAAGTACTGGAAGCCCCAAGACCTGTGTGAATCAGGCAGAAGTTCAGCAGCTTTACTTGAAAAATTCATTTCAACAGGTTCGCACATGCTCCCTTGCGAGCTGTGCCTAATTCATCAAACCGTGATAGACTGCGTGTTGTCAAAATATATCTTTGTTTGAGGCACATCACTGATTCTCTATTAAAAAAAAAAAGAGAGAGTAGACAGAATGTTCCAGCTAATGATTACAGGGAGGGAGAGACGATTGCACAACGGTGTCTGTTATGATGGTTGAGGCATGTTGCCATGCAAGAATGGTGAGGACAAAAAAAAAAAAAAAAAAGCAAAGTGGGAAATGGAATAGCTTATGTCCTAATGACCCAAAGCAGACGCCTTTTCATGCCACTGCTTCACTGTTGAATGCCAGCTAGGAACGACCCCATCCACCTTGTGTTTTATAAAGACATTGCTTGTCTATCTATATTTGTTTGCACATTGGAACGTACACCAGTAAATATTTTGAGCGTTAGTATGACAAAGTCACTGTTCTCAGAAAGAACTCGCTCGCTCACCCATAGCAAAGGGATGGTCAAGGGTAAACCTGATGTATCATGTACTTTCGATGTGCTATAAACAGTGTATAAAAAAAAAATACTTCTAAAGAACAGGACAGTCGTATAACGTGAGTAACCTAGATGTTCTGAGGTCTGTTAAAACATCATAATTTTATGGCGTATGGCTTTTAAAAGAAGATAAGGTTATCCATAAACATATTTCACAAAAGCGCTTTATACCACAAATGACAGTTTCTGAGGTGCATATAGTTGTAAGGCTTGCGTTAAATAATTTATGTATTTATTTGGCCAGCTGTTCTCCTGTCCCATTTGAGCTTCCAGCTCAATTGGAAAGAGTCCTTGACTGAGGCCACCTTGGTCCGAGCCTTGATTGGTAACTATCTGGGGATTTTTTCCCACATTTACTTTCCCCATCTCCCCAGCAAATGCAGCAACAAACCATGGTTCCTTCAGGAGCCTAATACATTTAATTTATACCCCAGATCAAGGTTTGTAGGGGGCAGTGTTGAAAGGTGAAATAATCTAAGAAGTATTTCAGCTGATGGCACAAGTGTGGATCAATTGCATGGTATCATAAGTTGCACACTCACGTCTTTAAAACAAATGCCTGAAATGGGAGGACCTCTTCCTTCTGCAAGAGATTCTTCTCCACAATGGATTTTACATTGCAATATCGTAAATGATTTGTTTTCTTTTAACTATGTACTGTATAATCCGCTCCATCTACACAAAATAACATGCACAATCAGGTGGAGGAAAGCAGACAACACAATGAAATTAATATGAGCAAAAGAAATAAGCCAAAATAAACTTCAACATACTTTAAAAAAATACAACTAAAACACTTGACTGAATAGATAACGCTTTCAAGCATTTCCGTCAACGTAGGAAAGAAGTCATACCATTGGATCCGGCTCTGTGGGTGCTGTGGGTGCTTGAGCACCCCCACTATTGAGAAATTTTCTTGTATGTGTCCAGGGCAGGGTTATTTTCATTGGGCTTAGCATCCCCAATAATTTTGAGAAGTTGGCTCCTATGAGTCATACTATGTAAGTCCTATGGTAAAGTATTCCACAAAAGGGCCAGCAACAGAAAAGATCGAAGGTCTGTACTCATTCCGCCTAAGCTGGTGGAGTGGTGAAAGAGTTCAAAACAGGGAAAAGGCTAACAGTGTTGGCGATAAGAGTCAAGATTTTAAACTGAATTCCACATTTAACAGGGAACCAGTGAACACATTTCAAAACTGGAGAGACATAATAAGCAGAACGGGTTTGACGATGAAGACCAGTTGGAGCATCCAGTCTGCCCAGCTTCCTCTGGTGTCTATCTCTCTGGGCAGATGAATGCACATATTTCCATATGCAAAGCACGCTAGCTTCCCCCGCCCACCATTTCATCCACCTGACCTCTCCACCCTCTGTCACCACATCTGTCCCAAGCATGCCCAAAATGTTCTTCAGTGCTGGTTTCCAGTGCTGGTTTTTCACTGGTAAAAGCCATTTTGCACCTTATCCTCTTCTCCAGTCCACACACACACACAAATAAGTAAATACATTTTATGAGATAAGTCTTCCAAAATATCTGACATGCTCGTGCATATTTAGCTCAGGATCTAAGTTAACTATGTTGACTCTCTACAGGTATTCTTAAGCTTCTTGGAAATCTGTTGCAACACTACTGTATAGGGTTGTAACCCTACACAGGTCACCCCAGAGCTTCTCTAACATCCTAAGCAGATAAGTATACAAAATTCTACACTTAATCCAGCACTCAGCCATCTCCCCTCCCCCTCAAGCCCATGTGTGACCATTAAGCTTTGTAATAGTCTAAACAGCTACCTCAACCAGCAAGGCGTTTAGCATCCTAGGCTCCCATGGGCTTCTTGGTAAGAGTGGCCATAGACATTGTTTTTATTTCACTTTTGATTCACCTTTTACTGAGGGGCCCTTTTACTAAGATGCGTAGACGCCTATGCGCGTACAACGTGCGTCAAATTAGAAGTACCACCCAGCTACCGCTTGCCTTTGGCGGTAATTCTAATTTCTACGTGTGTCCAATATGCCCGGCAGAAAATAATTTCTATTTTTTGTACTGTGTGGCACTAACTGAGCAGTAATCGGCAGTGTACGCGCTGATGATTACCACCCAGTTAACGCGTGAGACCTTACCATGAAGTCAACGGATGGCGGTAAGGTCTCAGGCCCAAAATGGACACGCACTGATTTTAATTTTGCCGCACGACCATTTTCGGCAAAAAAAGGCCTTTTTTGCAGGTGCGCTGAAAACGGACCTGTGTGCATCCAGTATACGCATCTACACCAGCGCAGGTCATTTTTCAGCGCACCTTAGTAAAAGGACCCCTTAAATTGTTATTGTTTTCTTCTTTTTATTTATTTCAAATGTTAAAAAAAAAAAAGAAATTAAATATTAAAGAAGAAACAAAAATCAAAACAAATGTCATCTTGACACTATCACCCCCCCCCCCCAGAAAACCTAAAAACCAACACAGCCCTTCCCCTGATTCCTTCCCCCCCCTACCAAGTCCTTCTTACCCACTGTTCTCTTTTAACTAGGAGTGACCACAGAGGCGCCAATGCTCAAAAGTAAATGCGGGCGCTAGTTTTACCTGCGCAGAATATTCAGAGGGGTCTAGCGTGGGAAACAATGAATGTGCCAGGCACTAGCACAGATAACATACAAATATAGGCAAGCTCATGTAAATGAGGTCATTTTATATTCCTCCCCAATGCTCAGAAAAGAGCGCCCGAAACAAAACTGCCTTACCGCTGCAAAAAAATAGCGCCAGGTCTGAGCAGGTGTTAGGGTGTTGGAAGCAGGGGCGTAGCCAGACTTCAGCGGGAGGGGGGTCCAGAGCCTGAGGTGAGGGGGCACATTTTAGCCCCTCCCCCGGTGGTGCTGACACCCCCCACCATTGCTGACCCCCCCACCGCCGCCACCACCAACTTTGACCCCCCCCCGCCGATGACCCTCTCGACCCCCTCTCCCGCCACCAACCCTCCCCCGCCGTCGCCGTCGCCTACCTTTGCTGGGGGGGGACCCCAACCCCCCCCAGGCCGAGGTCCTCTTCTTCCTTCGTTCTGTTTCTGAGTCTGACGTCCTGTACGTGCAGGATGTCGGACTCAGAAACAGAACGAAGGAAGAACAGGACCTCAGCTGGCAGGGGTTGGGGTCCCCCGCCAGCAAAGATAGCAGAAAGCGACGGCAGGTTGACGGCAGGAGGGGGGGGTCGAGAGGGTCGTCGGCAGGGGGGTCCAGGGCCAAATCTACAGGGGCCCAGGCCCCCGTGGCCCCACGTAGCTACGCCCCTGATTGGAAGAGAGGATTTCTCATGATTCTTTCTGCAAAATCTGCCAGTTTCGATTGCTTTTGGAAGCAGAAGGGAGCCTGTGCAAGCCATTAAGCGCTGGCTGTGAGAAACAGCAGACCCAAGCGAAAGCACACATTGGCATCTGTTTCCTGTCGCATCCCCTCCTATGGCAGAAACAGGAAGTACATCACACAGGGGGAGGCGGGATGAGGCAGGAAGAAGGACCTACAGCGGTAGAGAAGACTTAACAAGTTAATGCGATAACCCAGGTCCTGGCCAGCACATATGACGAGCGGGAGACCAATGCAGCCTGAGCCTTCTTCTGCCCGCATGCCACCAGAAGCCTTTTTGATGTGGCAGGGGTGCTGGGCCCCCCTTGGAGACCAGGCCCCAGGGAATCTTGCCCTCCTTGCCCCCCCTGTTCCATATTATAAATCATCACCCAGGAAAAGGATCAAGGAGTCATTGTAGTCTATAAGTTGAAATCATCAGTTCACTGTGTGGCAGACTTCCAAAACCCCAAACGGAATGCTAGAAATTATTTGGAAAGGAATGGAGAAGAAAATGAAGGATGTCATAACGTCTGTGTATTGTGCACAACTAGACTGAGGCCAGCATTATTGTTTATTGTTGCCATACAAGTCAATGGCACTGCCTGCAGACTGCCAGCATCGTTTTCAATATACCCTCTGGCCCTGATGCTCAAAATTCCGGCGCTGTTCTGAATAGCACTGTAAAAATACCGCCAGAACAGTACAGAGGAACAATGCCCTAATGCTCAACGCTAATGAGATGCAAATATAGGGGGGAGGATCGTGCTGGCGCATGCAGAGAAGAGTTCTGCGGTAAGCTTGGCTCCTGTGCGCATGCGCCTGATAAAACCCGAACGTGAAGCACACATTGGCGTCTGTTTTCTGTGGCCTAAATATAAGTGTTTTAATTTTGGGGGTTTTTTAGTTTGAATGCTTAAATCCCAATATAACACGTACAAACCCACCAACTTAAATATCCCAGATTACACCCTCCCAATCTCAGGCAGCTTGAAAATTCTCGGAGTTACAATCGACCGAAACCTAACGCTAGAGAGCCAAGTGAAGTCTACAACAAAGAAAATGTTCCACTCACTGTGGAAACTCAAACGTGTGAAACCTTTCTTCCCGAGGGAAACATTTCGTAACCTGATACAAACTATGGTACTAAGCCATGTAGACTACTGCAATGGAATCTATGCGAGATGCAAAGAACAAATCATAAAGAAACTTCAAACTGCCCAAAACACGGCAGCTAGGCATATATTTGGAAAAACGTGGTTCGAAAGCGCCAAACCCCTCCGAGAACAACTGCACTGGCTCCCAATCAAAGAACGAATCGCGTTCAAAATCTGCACTGTGGTTCATAAAATTATCTACGGCGCAGCCCCGGGATACATGACAGACCTCATAGACCTTCCACCTAGAAACACAACAGGATCAACATGAACATACCTAAATCTCCACTACCCAAGCTGCAAAGGACTCAACTACAAATCAACTTATGCATCCAGCTTCTCCTACATAAGCACACAACTACGAAACGCATTACCTAACGCCGAAAAAACAACTTATGACCACCTAAACTTCCAGAAATTACTAAAAAACCAACCTGTTCAAAAAGGCATACTCCACCAACCCAACTTAAATGCTTGAAAAACTGCAACACAACAAAACCAAAGCTAGTACTGGACATAAATTAACTCTTCCCCTTTATGATTCCCTAATGCGTCTGTCACACATGAACTTTATTCTACCACTACATTACTTTGTATTTGTTCATACAGGAATTGGCGATCGCCTTTACGGTACTATGTAAGCCACATTGAGCCTGCAATTAGGTGGGAAAATGTGGGATACAAATGTAAGAAATAAAATAAAAACTAAAATGTTAGTTCTGTGGGGTATGTCTTCTTGAACAGGTGAGACTCGCTCTATTGGTGGGGAATATGGAGTTTATGATGCAGAACTGGAGGCGCCGAGTTTATACTGAGATTCTGTCCAGTCCTACAGAATCCAGACTCCAATCCCACATAGAAGTATTTGTTGAATGATGGTTTCAATTATAATGGCGGTTTTACTGGGACATTGAAACTGGATGGAGGGGTGAGAGTTTTCTTATGCATAGCCGGCCATGGTGTTTTATAATTGCTAAAAGTGGGAGAAAGAATGCGCAAAAATGTCACTTTGGCTTGCCACCCTCATACCTAATATGCCCCCCTGTTGACACCCCAAGTATTTCTGTCTAGAGATGCCACTGATTGGGGCTATCCTGCCAGAAGAAAGAGTGAGAAGCAGCACAGTCTGGGAATCCAGCTTGGACAGAGCGATAAGCTGTGGAGAGACCCAAAGAAGAAACGCAGCAGTGACGCAAATTCAACAGGTGTGAAGACTCGAGACTGGAACCATGAGAGGTGCTGACAACTACAGGTACCTACTACTACTACTACTACTTATCACTTCTATAGCGCTACAAGGCATACGCAGCGCTGTACACCATACACGAAAAGATAGTCCCTGCTCAAAGAGCTCACAATCTAAATAGGACAGGCAAACAGACAGAACAACTAAGAGGTAAGAGAATTAAAGAGGTGGGGATAAAGGGTACAGGGCAAGTGAGTAATGGTTAGGAGACAAAAGCAGCGTTAAAGAGGTGGGCTTTTAGCCTGGATTTGAAAACGGCCAAAGACGGGGCTAGACGTACAGGCTCGGGAAGTCTATTCCAGGCGTGAGGTGCAGCGAGATAAAAGGAACAGAGTCTGGAATTAGCAGTAGAGGAGAAGGGGACAGACAAGAGAGATTTATCCACAGAACGGAGTACCCGAGGGGGGGCATAGGGAGAGACAAGAGTGGAAAGGTACTGGGGAGCGGCAGAGTGAACGCACTTATAGGTCAGTAAGAGAAGTTTGAATTGAATGCGGAAATGGATAGGGAGCCAGTGAAGTGACTTGAGGAGAGGGCTAATGTGAGCATAGCGACTCTGGCGGAAAATGAGTCATGCAGATACCAACATAAGATGGATAAAAGACGCCAGAATAGAGGATCTGGAGAGAGATGCTGTTGAGGAACATAGCAGCAGAAAGAGAGAGAGAGAGAGAGAGAGAGACCCTAGAGCAGGACAGCTGAGGGGGGGGGGGACCAAATTCCCCGGGCCTGGGTCTCCAAGGCGGGCCCAGCGCCGGGGTCTCTCTCTCTCTCTCTCTCCTGCTCCGGATGGGACCTGAGTGAGCGCGTCCCGACAGGAGCAGGACAGAGAAAACTCTGGTGCTGTGGCCGAGCTTCCCTTGGAGGCTGGGGAGGAGCCGGAGGAGCACCTCCAGTGCTGCTCTTCTGCCCAGCTGAGTGGCTGCTTTTCCTCTCAGGCATGCACGCCCTGAGAAGAAAAGCAGCCGCAGGGGCAGGCAATCGGCAGAAGAACAGCTCTGGAGGAAGACGTCTTCTGCTGGCGGGGCCTCGGGATCCCCACCAGCCAACAAGGTATTTAAATTGGGCAGCGGCGATGATTGGAGGGGGGGGGGTGGCAGCGGATGCAATCCGGGAGGGGCAGAGGCCCTGCCCCGGGCCTGGTTCAGTCTCTCGGCGGCCCTGCCCCAGAGTTAGTCTCTGAAGAAAAGAGGTAGCGGAAACTGCTTAAGAGAGAAGAGAAAGAAGAAGAGAATGACAGAAGAGTAAAAGGGAGCTTGTCAGCTGAAAGGAGAGATCTCTACATGCGGGCGAGATCTCCTCTCTGCAGCTCCTCAGTACCTCTCCACTCTCATCTCTCCCTACATTCCTCCCCGGGAACTCCGTTCACTGGGTGAATCTCTCTTACCTGCACCCTTCTCCTCTACCGTTAACTCCAGACTCCGTTCCTTTTAGCTTGCTGCACCATATCCCTGGAATAGACTTCCTGAGCCGATACGTCAAGCTCCATCTCTGGCCGTCTTCAAATCTAAGCTAAAAGCCCACCTTTTTGATGCTGCTTTTAACTCCTAACCCTTGTTCACTTGTTCAGAACCCTTATTTTATCATCCTCACTTTAATATTCCCTTATCTCTTGTTTGTCCTGTTTGTCTGTCCTAATTAGATTGTAAGCTCTGTCGAGCAGGGACTGTCTCTTCATGTTTAAGTGTACAGCGCTGCGTACGTCTAGTAGCGCTATAGAAATGATAAGTAGTAGTAGTAGTAGTCTTCATGATTCTGGAAATCTTGCTACTCTTAGGGATTCTGCATGGAATCTTGCTACTCTTAGAGATTCCGGAACCTTGCTACTCTTTGCATAGAATTTTGCTACTCTTTGTCCTGATTAGATTGTAAGCTCTGTCGAGCAGGGACTGTCTCTTCATGCTCAAGTGTACAGCGCTGCGTACGTCTAGTAGCGCTTTAGAAATGATAAGTAGTAGTAGTAGTAGATCATCTCTGGGAAAACAAGACAGATAGTAACTGTAACAGAGCCACTGGAATCTGTGGTGTGTTGCAGAGTGACCGAAAGAGACTCTGAGGGAGAGAGCCCCTGAAGGGCTTGCAGACTTACTGTCTACTAAGATTGTAAGTTACAGAGTCTCTAGTGCCACTCAGTGCACTTCAATTATGTTCATTTTCCAGGTTAGTGAGAATATAGCATGCAGTAGTTCACAAAATTAGGCAATGCTGGTTATAGAATAGTGTCAGGTTAATTAGCACTAATTGGCCCTAATTTCCACTATTCTGTAATCTTAGCACCTAAATTCTATATTATGTAACTGTGAGAAGGGCAAGGACCAGGGAGAGGCAGGGGTGTGCCAAGCACTTGCATGTTAAGCTTTTGCACAAAACTGCTACATTTAGACCCAAGCATTTATGCCTGCTGTAGAGCTAATGTAAGGGAAAGGGAAATGGCACTTGATATACCGCCTTTCTGAGGTTTTTGCAACTACGTTCAAAGCGGTTTACATATATTCAGGTACTTATTTTGTACCAGGGGCAATGGAGGGTTAAGTGACTTGCCCAGAGTCACAAGGAGCTGCAGTGGGAATTGAACCCAGTTCCCCAGGATCAAAGTCCACCGCACTAACCACTAGGCTAGTCCTCCACTCATTCCACCAATAAGAGCCAACCTCATCAGTGATGTCACAATGGCTTGATTGCCCGATACTTGGCTCACTTCTGGTATTGTGATGTCATAAGGGAAAGGGGGAAAGGGAAATGGGACTTGATATATTGCCTCTATGAGGTTTTTGCAACTACATTCAAAGCGGTTTACATATATTCAGGTACTTATTTTGTACCAGGGGAAATGAAAGGTTAAGTGACTTGCCCAGAGTCACAAGGAGCTGCAGTGAGAATTGAACCCAGTTCCCCAGATCAGAGTCCACTGCACTAACCACTAGGCTACTCCTCCACTAGCAACATTCCATGTAGAAGCCTGTCCTTGCAGATCAGCAATGCGGCCGTGCAGGCTTCTGTTTCTGTGAGTCTGACGTTCTGCACGTATGTGCAGGATGTCAGACTCACAGAAACAGAAGCCTGCACGGCCATGTTGCTGATCTGCAAGGGCAGGTTTCTACATGGAATGTTGCTAGTAGAATAGCAACATTCTATGTAGAATCTCAAATAGGAAAAGGGAAATGGGACTTGATATATTGCCTTTCTGTGGTATTTTGCAACTACATTCAAAGTGGTTTGCATATGTTCAGGTACTTATTTTGTACCAGAATCAACGGAGGGTTAAGTGACTTGCCCAGAGACACAAGGATCTGTAGTGGGAATTGAACTCAGTTCCCCAGGATCAAAGTCCACCACACTAACCACTAGGCTACTCCTCCACTCCCATGTAAGCATTTGCACCTAACTGAGGACTCTATAGCGGCAATTAAGAATTCACACTTGCAGGGGAAATTCTGTATAGGTTGCCCAAAGTTGGGGGCTCTATTTTGCACATGGATCCAAGATCCGTGCACAAAGTAATTGGCTTAATTGGTGATGGCAATTAATAATTGGCGTTAACAAGCACAGAATTGGCAGTGATTAGGATTTGTGCACAGATCTGCCCTACATCCTATGCTATGACATGCGTACCTAATTTTTATAGCATGCAATTCCAAAGGGGGTGTGGCCATGGGGGGGCATGGGTGGGTCAGGGGCATTCCCAAAATGTAGGCATGGTGCTCTAAGCTTCTTCCTTCTCGTTCATCAGCCCACGAACCTGGAATGCTTTGCTGAGACTCTTGAAAGAGTCATCGGATCCTCAAACTTGTAAAAAAACTGTTAAAAACGTATTTGTTTACTAAAGCCAGTGGCGTAGCCACAGGTGGGCCTGGTTGGGCCGGGGCCTACCAATTTAGGGCTCAGGCCCACCCATCAATAGCACATGTTTAGCAGTAGCTGGTGGGGATCCCAAGCTCCGTCAGCTGAAGACTTCCCCCTGATGGTAACGAAAACGCTGCTCTCCATGATACTGGCACCTGCACATGCTCAGTTTTCAGCGTAAGCCTGCTCCAGACTGCCAAGGTGGAAAGAAGTGTTTTCCTGCCAGCTGAGATATTTTTTTGATTTTAATTGTTTGGTATGGTTTTGTTATATTGCATTCAGTACTAATTGCTTGTCTTTTTGGAGTCACGTAAACCGTTTTAACACTTTAGTACAAAGCGGGATATAAAATTAATAAATCCAGTCTAATCCAATCGTTCCAAAATACGTTTTTGAAAAATGCTAAGATAATTAAAATTTGGAACAGACACAAAAACAAAAGGGGTTGAATTTGGCCAAGTTTGAAACCTATGAGCAGTAAGTAGGAATCATTTTCAAGCTTCCGTCATAGCCACTGTCCATTCACCCATCTGCTATTTACCATCTGTAAAAAATTAACCTATGAGCCAAGAATCACTACCTAAGACTCGAGAAAGAGAAAGCCAAGCTGGTGTTCTTCAGGAAGAGAGGTTGTGGGGCTGTTTTAAACAATTATCTTTATAAGAGCTGTGAAACAGTGTAATGGTTGAGACATTCCTTCTCAGGTTCTGCTAGGTCTCTCCTCATGCTGTTGGCCATCTCATTTGGTTCTTATCTAATAGCACCTCATAAAAGCTCCAATTTCACACCTTGTTCTCTCCAGGACCTGGGATTTATATTGCCCAGATGTTCTTCAAAGAGATTTACGAGATGTTTTATCAGCTGGTACATTATGTACCTGTGCATAATATGTAAACCGCTTTGATTGTAACCAAAGCAAGGTGGTATATCAAGTCCCAACCCCTATCCTCACCCCCCCATCCCGTATTATGTGATTATTTCCCAGTGATGGCTGCAAGGAGAAGAGCGTGACTCTGAGCAATCTGAGCGGTTATTGGCACGTTCTCTGCCTGAAAATCCTACGGCAACGTAGGTGAACAATTCAAGAGCCAAGTCAAAATAAGCCAGCCTACTATTTCCGTTGTAGGTTTCTTCTGTTCCTTATCACTTCAGAGGAAATTGGACATAAGTTGTCCTAGCTATCCACTAGTGGATTATATATTAATTCCATTTTAATGGCTAACTGTACTTCTAAATTTAGCACTGCTTTTTATACAACTATTATCCTCCTGTTCCTCAGTCTACTAGCAACGAGGCATATAAGCTGATAAATTGAAGTAGATCAGTCAGAAGTGGGTTGTGTCATCATGGGACCTTCACTCTCAACTTTCCAGGGTCTTCCATTGCTTCATTACCCCCATCTAGCCCAGCGAGAGGACATGAATGGAGCTTGCAGCTTGGTAGACGTAGAGATAATGCCAGGTGGACATTCACAGATCGGGTGGTGGACGCCCTTCCAGTAGAGGTGCTGGAGTCAAAAACAGTGAAGGAATTCAGAAATACAGCTTAAGCACAAAGGTTGCCTAAATCAGTGGCGTAGCCACAGGTGGGCCTGGGTGGGCCTGGGACCACTCAGTTTTGCTTCAGGGCCACTCAGAGGTGGCGTACATCGTTAGTGTAGCTGGTGGAGATCCCCGAGCCCTTCCAGCTGAAGAGCCCTCTCAGGAGTCTTCCAGAGCAGTCTAATCCCCCGGGCAATCAACAGCGTATTTCCAGCTGCCGACACTGGCACTTTCCCCTCTCACGTATGCTCAGTTCAATTGCCTCCCCCCCCCCCCCCCCCCGTGTATACGTGAATGGAGGGGGGGGGATGCTGGTTGAACTGAGCATGCTTGGGGGCCTATGTACCTATCTCCTGGTTCTGCTGAACTAACCTAATTTCTGAATAGTGCACAAAAAAAATAAAACCAGTGAAGTTATTAAAATGCACAAATTATGTCTTTTCTCTACTTGCTAGGCAATAAACAACTTTTATATTCAGGCTATTTCACCAGGGGTTTAACAAGCTTGCCTGAAAAAATTATGCAAGAAGCTGAAAGCTCAGGAAGTAAACAGTGGATCTACAGAGGTAATTATCAAACTTGCTAGAATGATTGTTCATTAGATATCCATCTTCACATCTGCCTTTTGTCTCAAATTGGCTACTCTTGCTGAATGAGCTCACACACAGAGTCTGCCCTCTTCCTCTGGCTGTCACTGATCATGTTAGGAGGGACTTTAGCATCCTATGCACCGCAGTCCTAGTTTGGGATTTAAACCTTCGTCGATGCATTTTGCAGATGGTTCAGGTGGCACAATTTGACCCTCCCTAGACTGGAAGAAAATTAAATCATTGGACAAAATATACAATAATTCAAAAAAACTGTGCGAGCAAACAAGTGAAGAAAGATTTTTGAAAGAGCATGCAAACTGGAATTGACGTCCAAGTTGGGACACGTCGAATTCCAGTAATATTTCAGAAAAGGGTCTGATAACGTAGAGCCTTTTATAAAAACACGTGCAGGAATTGATGTGTAAGTGTGGCAGGAGCATCTATTTATAACTCTCAACGCCTAAAACATCAACAGCTGCACCTTGCAACGTACATTTTTCAAATTTAATTACACAGGCACGATATACTGCCAAGAACGCAAGCATGAAAGCGGTTTACCAAATAAGATGCAAAAGAGGAAAAAGGGGGAGGTAGAGGTCTGAGGGAGTGATAGGGGACATTCTAAGTAGACCTAGAGAAGGAAATAGAAAAGAGGTGAGTTTTGAGAGCCTGTTTGGATTTAGGGAGGGAAGTCTGGTTTCTGATAAACACTGGTAGGTCATTCTACAGTTTGAGACCTAGGTAACAGAAGGCGGAGTCACAGGTGGAGGATGCAGGAGGGCGGTGGAAGAAGGTTATTTTCAGCTGAGTGTAGGGCAGTGTTGGGAATGAACAGCTTCTTGAGGTAAGCAGGAGAAGATGGGAGTCTTGATTTCTATACCAACACAAGGATCTTGAATTTGATATGTTGCATGTTGGTAATTTCAGACACCCACCAGACAGGACTTAACAAAGATCTGGGTTTTCTAGCCCATTATAAATCATAAAATTCTACTGCTTTATCACCTTTTTATCACCATGCATATCTCCCTGTCCCTCATCCACCGGGCCCTCCCTGTCCCTCAACTAACCCATCCCACCTCACCCTGTTAGACTGTCACTGAAATGCTTTGATGTTTCACTTATATATACTGTCATCTATCAACATTTGCTTATTTCGGATATGATGAAGAAGGGCAACCTTCGAAAGCTAATAAAAAAAATGTTTTAAGTTAGTCCAATAAAAAAGGCATCGTCTTTATTTTATTCTATTTCTATTGATTACCTTTAAAAGTGGACTAACCCTGTTACCACATCTCTCTACTCAAGAATATATGCCTGGAAGTGCTGACACATAGGTATGTATGGTTGCTATTTTAGAAACCTACATGTCTATCTGCACCCTATTATGTACAAAGCCTGCAATCATTCAGCAAGGTCACAATTAGAGGGAGAAATATAGGGTGATAAAGGGAAAACACCCTGCGAATCCCCTTTGTGGAGTGCTGCCCAAAACGAACTCTTTGCTGAAATATAGACAGGTTTAGATATCCGGCTTCTCCTATATAAGCACAAAACTATGGAACGCTGTGAAAACAACATATGACCACCTAAACTTCCGGAAACTACTAAAAACTTGCCTGTTCAAAAAGGCATACCTGATCAACCCAACTTAAATGCCTCAACTCTGCAACACAACAAAATCAAAGCTTGTTTGGACATAAACTACCTCTAAATCTGTCTGTCACGCACAAACTTTACTCTACCACAACCTCACTCTGTATTTGTTCATACCGATATTGGCGATCGCCTCTACGGTACTATGTAAGCCACATTGAGCCTGCAAATAGGTGGGAAAATGTGGGATACAAGTGTTACAAATAAATAAATAAATAAATATAAATTCTGAAGTTGATCTGGGTGTATATAAGCGTTCATTCCCTTCCTGAAATGGAGAATAAATGTGTATATTCTGGCCCCACCTTAGTCCCACCCAAACCATGCCCAGACCACACCCTCAAGATTCTCATTTGTAAATTCTGTCTTTCTAAAATCAGCTTGCCTTTATTTATTCAATATGCACCTATCAATCCTTGTGTTTACTCATGCAAATTGTAAATTGGTCTTCTAAATAACCATTTTGCTCTTGGCTTGCCCTACTTGTGTCCAAAATATAAATCCAGTCTTGCACAGTTCCTTAAATGTACACAACAAGGGCACCAACGTCATGACCTGTCTACAGAAACCCAGTCTGCTCAGCATTTGACAGAGATGAGGGGGAATCTTTTGGGGAGAAAAGGCTTGACCATTCTTTCGATTTTTATAAAAGCATCAAGCCAAATATAAGTTTTCAAGATGCCTCAATAGGAAAATGTGGATGTTTTCTGAAAACGTATCACTGTCCGGTGAGACCTGTACAAAGCGCCTCCTGCAGTTACATAACTACTACTACAAATCATTTCTATAGCGCTACAGAGATAAATCTTTCATCTAAAGAGTTACACAGTGAATAAATCACTATGGACAAGGAAAGATGGTAGAGTTCCACTGTTTGGCTAATCGGTTGTCCTTCTGTTCCATGAGCAAAAGAGCCTTCTTTGTGTATGTGCAAAATGTGGAACCACTGATCTGGAGTTTGAAAAAAGCAATGGAGTAGTCCAGGGGTCCTCAGATCCAGTCCTCAAGGTCCACAACCCAGAAGCGTAGCCAGGCTTTGATGTCAGGGGGAGCGGACCTGTTGTAAATTAGGCGCCAGTGCTAGGTTGAAGGGCCGATCTGCATAGGCACCATTTCATTCAAAATCTGTTTGGGAGAGCGGCTGTTCCCCTTGCACCCTAGCTAGCTACACCTCTGCCACAACCCAGCCTGATTTTCAGGATTTCCACGATGAATATATATATAAGATCTATTTGCTTGCAGTGGAAGCAGTGAATGCAAATAGACCTCATACATATTCATTGTGGAAGTCTTGAAAACCAGGCTGGGTTGTGGACCTTGAGGACTGGATTTGAGGACCCCATGGAGTAGTTAGAATTTCTGAGACTGGGGAGCAACATGATACTATTATAGCTGGAGGTGCAATTGGAGAATTATCATTACAAGAAGAGAGAGGAGAAAGTAAATATAACCAAGACAAAAGCAGTGCCTCGTGTAGCTACTTATGTTCATATCACTGCTGATGGCATTGAAGATGTTCTCTTAGGCTTCCACATTGAAGATTGCAATAGACAGTGATAACATAGTAACATAGTAGATGACGGCAGAAAAAGACCTGCATGGTCCATCCAGTCTGCCCAACAAGATAAACTCATATGTGTATACCTTACCTTGATTTGTACCTGCCTTTTTCAGGGCACAGACCGTACAAGTCTGCCCAGCAGTATTTCCCGCCTCCCAACCACCAGTCCCGCCTCCCATCACCGGCTCTGGTACAGACCGTATAAGTCTGCCCTCCACTATCCTCGCCTCCCAACCACCAACCTCTCTTCCCCCACCTGCTCCACCACCCAATTTTGGCTAAGCTTCTGAGGATCCATTCCTACTGCACAGGATTCCTTTATGCATATCCCACGCATGTTTGAATTCCGTTACTGTTTTCATCTCCACCACCTCCTGCAGGAGGTGATGGTGATGATGGTAGTGATGCAGTCATGGTAGTCATGGCAGTCATGGTAGTGATACCATGCCCAGCATTGAGGAAGAAAAGCTAGCTTGTCCAGTGGCATGATTTCTTCTGGTTGCGGCATTTTTCAGGGTAGACTCCGCGCAGAGGGAGCAGCAGGGAGGGAAAGAGCGGACTCGGCCAACAGGTGCGCGGCACCCTCCTAGCGGCATGCACCCGGGGTGAACCCCCCCCCCCCAACGCCCCCTCCCTTGGTACGCCACAGATGTTATGTTATATTATGTGGGATTTATTTCTCGTCAACTCTCTTAAAATAAGATTCAAGGCAAGTTACATCAATTGAAACTAGAGACTGACCCAGACACAGTTATCGGGAATTACATGTAGAATAAAAATACATAATAAAAATAACATCATAACCCCCCCCCCCCCCCCCCCCCCGGGCCTAGCAGACAAATAAGTTTTCAAAGCTTTTCAAGATAAAAAATAACTTCTCATCAAACAGTTTAGAAAGAAGATTGTTCCAATAATGAACTGCTGCAAGAAAAGGGATTGAGAAAAAGCTAACAGCAGATAATTGGCCACATCCTTGGCCACCTTTAAATCTAGACTGAAAGCCCACCTCTTTAACATTGCTTTTGACTCGTAACCACTTGTAACCACTCGCCTCCACCTACCCTCCTCTCTTCCTTCCCGTTCACATTAATTTATTTGATTTGCTTACTTTATTTTTTGTCTATTAGATTGTAAGCTCTTTGAGCAGGGACTGTCTTTCTTCTATGTTTGTGCAGCGCTGCGTACGCCTTGTAGCGCTATAGAAATGCTAAATAGTAGTAGTAGTAATAATTGCATCTCCTAGAGGTAGTCCTAAACTTTAACAAATTGGCTTTATACATGGGCAAAATCTTTATAAAATTGCCACCTTATTCAAGTTGTTGCAGTAGAATAAAACAAGTAACTTATCTCTTATTTTGGCACAGAAGTCAGTATCGCTATTCACCAATCTGGAATCAAAGGCTCCCGACATCTTTTTTTGAAAGGTAAACCCAGGTGTCAATCTTTATGTTCTAACCTGCACTTTAATAGATCTATAATCACTTTTTACACCTGAAAGTGTAAACAGAATTTTGTACTATTTGTTTTGGATGGATTGGTAAGTTTGGTCTCTGAACTGAAGGTTGTATTTGGGGGGTGGGGGGGGGGGGTGGGGGGGGAGGTTATCATTCCAAAAGCTGTGAAATGCAATAACATTAGAACTGCGATAAGTTAGCAGTAAATCTGAGAGACTGAGATCATAAGTCCGCATACCCTGGATTTGGAGTGAGGTTCATTACTGTCACGGTATGTGTATAACTAGCCGTTAAGCCCATTAAAACGGGCGCGATTTCCAGCTACCCTCCTCGCCGCCACTCCCTCCCCCCTCCATGCCGGGACCCCTGCACTGACCTGACAGCCCCTCTCACGGTGAGAGGCGCTGTCAGGTCAGTGCAGAGGGCCCGATACGGAGGGGAGCGGGACCGGCGGCGGGGATGGGAGGGGGAGGGTGGAGGTTGGCAGTCTGACAGTCCGACTCCGTTTCCCTCTCTGTTCCACCCTCTGACATCATCACATCTTGACGCGAGGGCGGGACAGAGAGGGAAGTCTCTACAGCGCTGCGTACGTCTAGTAGCGCTATAGAAATGATAAGTAGTAGTAGTCTTCGGGATTCTGGAATCTTGCTACTCTTAGGGATTCCGGAATCTTGTTACTCTTTGGGATTCTGCATGGAATCTTGCTACTCTTAGGGATTCCGGAATCTTGTTACTCTTTGGGATTCTGCATGGAATTTTGCTACTCTTTGTTTGTCCTGATTAGATTGTAAGCTCTGTCGAGCAGGGACTGTCTCTTCATGTTCAAGTGTACAGCGCTGCGTATGTCTAGTAGCTCTATAGAAAAGATAAGTAGTAGTAGTACTGCGCATTTGCAGGTGAGTCGGTCACTTGCCATTTATATGTTTGATGAATCCATTTGGAGACGTTACCCCCTAGAGAAAAAAGTACCAAAAAAAAGCCCTGTGACTTTAAAGTTGTCTTTTTTCAGCATTTAGATTTATAGAAGACTTTTTTTTAAAATACTTTATTTATTATTTTAAATAGTAATACAAAGATAATTCTTTGAAAAGAGACACCAGTTTTAAGAAACACTTCAAATTAAGAAACTAAACTTATACAAACAAATTCTTCTAAGCTGGTTACGATAGTCCACAATTAAAGTAGATTCAAGGTGGTATTATACCAAAGGAAGATGGTGCTACAAAACATTAAAATTTAAAGAAACAAGCAGTGGTTCCCCTTGATTGTAAGCTCTTTGAGCAGGGACTGTCCTTCTATGTTAAATTGTACAGCGCTGCGTAACCCTAGTAGCGCTTTAGAAATGTTAAGTAGTAGTAATTAATGGAATTCAATATTTGGATTTAACCCTGGAGTTTCTTCATATCAAGGAATGAGTGCAAATGTTCAGGTTCATATAGAAGAATTTTAATGAAGTCACATTTCGGAACTTCCTAAGCTGCCTTCTGTGGATCGGCTCACTTCCTAGTATGACCACGTGCAAAACTATTCCAAGGCGAATAAAACATACTATGACACTTGCAGTTTAGATCAGATGACTCGCAGACCTCGGTTAGACAGGGCTGTTAAAGTAACTACTGACTTATAATTGGTTGCATATGTAATTCGTGTGCGCAATGTGTTCCAACAGAATGCCAAAGAAACTGGAACCACTGTTTAGGAGACGTTGGCAATGGCATACGAGACATTAAATTCTACCTCCTTGGGAGGGAGGATGGAAGCCCCCCTTAATGCTGCCTCTTTGGCTTCCGTCATCTACCACTGCCATCAGCTCTAACTCAACTGTCTTGAGAGAGTGGGAACAATTTTTTTCTGTCAAGCCAGTGTTCTACTCAGTCCCTGTGCCAGCAGTGCATTTTTGAAAATGTCAGTTCTCGCAGCTTCTGGCTAGGTTAATATCACCGTGGTTGCGCAAATCCATCCCTTAGTGTTCCACTCTATGGCATTCAGATTCTAATATGCTTGGTTATTTTAAATTTGCATATCATGAGGCACGGAGGGGGCTTACAGGCCCATAGGTAGGTTGTACCCACGAGTCTTCAAGGCAGTTTTTCAAAGGGCAGCTCCTCACGGAGTTTTCCTTTTGAAAACCCCACAGTGCTACTGGGATCCTTTGCTCCAGAAACAAAGCACAAAGATTATATTTTCAAATCTAATGTTTAATAGATTTTATTAACTGCCTTTTGACATTGACAAAAAGGTAGTTTACAACACAATCCTTGTTTTCATCAGTGCACTGGGAACACCACCACAGGACACCCAAAAAGGAAGATTGGACACTTGAACAGATAACAGTATAATTGTACACAGTGGCGTAGCTACGTGGGGCCACGGGGGCCTAAGCCCTCCCCCAAATTTCCTCTGGGCCCCTGGTTTTGCTGGTGGGGGTCCCCAACCCCCTATAGCTGAAGCGTTGTCCAGCGCCAATCTCCAATGC
Source organism: Microcaecilia unicolor (assembly GCF_901765095.1). NCBI lineage: Eukaryota > Metazoa > Chordata > Amphibia > Gymnophiona > Siphonopidae > Microcaecilia > Microcaecilia unicolor. The sequence goes on along the minus strand of NC_044037.1, from coordinate 286,843,578 downwards.
CACTGTGCTGCCTGCCCTGCTCTGTCTTCCCCTCACGTCCAGCACGCTCCTTTTAGTGAAACTAAGCATGCTCAATTTCACTAAAAGGAGTGTGCAGGATGTGAGGGGAAGACAAAGCAGGGCAGGCAATGCAGCAGCGCCAGAGACCGGCGCTGGACAATGCTTCAGCTGGTGGGGGTCGGGGACCCTCACCAGCCAAGGTATTTGCTGCAGCAGTGGGTGAGGAGCGGCAGGGCGGCGGGGGGGAATGGCGAGGCAGCGGGAGGGCGAGACGGCGTGAACGGCAAGGCAGCGGGAGGGTGAGGCGGTGGGGGGGCAGAGTGGCGGGGCGGCCCACCACCTCGGCCTCTGGCCCCCTCCCACCATGAGGTCTGGCTACGCCCCTGGTTGTACAAGAGTTCTCAACACTGTTCCCTCTAAACTGAGCAGGAGTCCTCCACCTACAATCCTGCCAGTGGGTGCTGCTGTTTCACCATCACTATCCTTAGCCATTGAAAACACAATATTTAAGCGTGCTCAGTTTCATTAAAACGAGCGCGCAGTGCACGGCACGCTGAAAACAGGAGAGGAAGCAAGTGCGAGACCAGCCTGGGACAGATAAACGCTTTAGTTAGCGAGGGTTGGGTACCCCCACCAGCAAAGGTACCTTGCTGTGGCGGCGGCAAGGGGGGGTAGGAAGTGGCAGAGGAGGGGTGGCAGCTGGGGGAGGCTACTACTACTACTACTACTTAACATTTCTAGAGCGCTACTAGGGTTACGCAGCGCTGTACAGTTTAACAAAAAAGGGCTAAAATGTGCCCCCACACACACTTTGGGCTCTGGACCCTCCTCCCGCCGAGGTCTGGCTACACGCCTGGTGCAAACCACTGTCCGTCTGCCCTTGGCATTCACCCATCCTTATCTATACCTTCAAATGTTCTCCCTTTCCTTCCTTTCTCCTCTTTACCACTGTCTCTCCACTCTTCTCTCTACATTCTTCCTTTCCTCGAATCTCAGCTAACCTCCCTCTTCTCCTTCCGTATGTCAGCAGTTTTACCAGTATTTGGTTGCTTAAACCTGCTTCATCGCCCTGATTGGTTCTCCTGAGCAGAATGAACCCATCTGCAGCCGCAGGTTAGGCGAGAAGCAGCAGCCTGCTTTTTTAAATCTTTGCTGTTCTGATGCCCCACAGCAGCTGTCACTGTGCAATGGGCCAGCTCGTACACCCAGTCGCACTGGCCTTGCACTCTTCCTGGCGCGGTTCCATGCTTTCTCCTTTCCTTTGCCTGACCTATGGAATATTCTCACTCTCAAAGTTCTCGTTTCCTTGCTGTTTCCATGTTTCACTGTTGCCTAAAGACAGAGACTGATATTTTTTTTCAAATACATTTATACAGTAAGCGGTTGATGTTAATTGGCACTCATTAATATTTGTGTGCCAATCTGGCTGTGCACTATTCTAGAAGCAGTGCACCTAACTCCCATAGTGCATATGTCAAAAGGGGGCGTGGCCATGGGAGGAGCATGGGCATTGTGAAAATTTGCATGCATAATGATAGAATAGTGGGTCAGTGTGCTTAACACGGGCACAAGCATTTATATTGAGTTTCAGCAGGTGTAAGTCTGGCACCCAAAGCGAGCTTCCCACTCACTCTTCCGGCACTACGGCTGGCCCAATGCAGCTGCCAGTAGTAGTCCCGCCTTGAGCATGTGCCATTTCCGGGGGGAAAAGGTTATCAATAGAAATCAAACAAAATAAAACATGGAAAAGAAAATAAGATGATACCTTTTTTTATTGGACATAACTTAATACATTTCTTGATTAGCTTTCAAAGGTTGCCCTTCTTCGTCAGATCGGAAAAGAAAACCCCTGGAAATGCCTTACGCGGTGGTAACCCAGCAGTAATTGGGCATTGCCGCGAGCTGCCCGGTTACCACCAGGTTAACATGGAAGCCCTTATCACCACCTTAATGGGTGGTGGTAAGGGCTTCCTGCCGCATAGCCATGCGGTAAGAGTTCTCTTACCGCATGGCCATGTGTGTCTGGGGTTTTTTTACCTGCTGCGGTAAAAAGGACTCTGGCGCGTGGGAAAATTGGCCCCCACTGCTAGCGCAGGGTCTTTTTTCCCGCAGCTTGGTACAAGGACCCCTAAGTTAGGGGTGAGATCTGCGCTTAAACACTATTCTATAAAGGGCACATGCCCTTTACAGAGCAGCGCTTACCCCGGGATTCTAAATATGGCAACTTAACTTCTGTATGGAAATTGATGCTGTTAATTGGATGTTAACAAGGAATTATCAGCACTAATTGGCATTAATTAAGATTTACGCGCACAACTCACTAAGTGTATTCTGTAATGTGGTACGCCTAAATTCTAAGTTGCATATTTAAAAAGGGGGCAGGGCCATGGCCGTTTCTAAAACCTTTGCGCATTGTTATAGAATTCATCTGCTCTCCCCGGATTCTATATAGCGCGCCTAGAGTTCCGTGCGGTTCTGTACATAAATCTAGGCATATTCTATAACTACGCATGCAGATTAATTATTTTAACAAGCTGTTAAGCGTTTAACAGCTCTTAACAAGCAATAACGAGCACTAATTGGCAAAAATTAGAATTTACGTGGGTACATCGCTAAGCGTATTCTGTAATGTACTGTGCCTAAATTCTAATGTGCGCAGGCGAAAAGGGGCATGGAAATGGGCGTTTCCTGGGTGTTCCAAAATATATGCGCATTGTTATAAAATATGAGCCAGTGCGCGTAAATCTCTGCCCAGGGATTTACGCCAGCTTTTCGTTAGGATAAATGGGCGTGCGTAGATTTAGTCGCATGAACTATGCCTAAGCATATTCTAAATACCGTGTGTAAATCTATGTGCAGTATTTAGAATATGCTTAGGTGTAATTGCCTAACGCACGTTAATTGTAGGCACCATATATAGAATCGGGCCCTCGGCACCTAATTTAGGTGTCGGAATTTACGCCAAAGAAAACATAGCGTAAATGGCCACACTACGTTTGGTCGCTTGGAGAGGTGTTCAGCGTTATTCTATATACATTGCGGAAATTTAAGCCTATTCTATGAAATTTAGGCGTACTTTACAGAATACGCCTAGGCATATTTTTTTCCTTAGCGCTGATTTATTTTTTCTGGCACCTCATTTTGAGCGCCATTTACAGAATCTGGGCCCGTTGTGTCCAAGTTATACCTTTAAAGTTAAAGAGCAGCAGAGCTGCTGAATATTGATTTCTCTGGGACCCTTTTACTAAGGTGCGTAGGCACCTACGTGCGCACAGTATGCGTCAAATTAGAACTGCCGCCCGGCTACTGCGTGCCCTGGGCAGTAATTCTAATTTTGATGCACATCCAAAACACACAGCAGAAAATATTTTCTATTTTCTGCCGCGTGGCGCTTATCGAGCAGTAATCGGCAGTGTACACACACTGACGATTACCGTCCGTTTAACACGTGAAATCTTACCACTAAGTCAATGGGTGGCAGTAAGGTCTCAGGCCCAAAATGGACGTGCACCAATTTAAATTTTACCGCAAGTCCATTTTCGGCCAAAAAAAGAGGCCTTTTTTGCAGGCACGCTGAGAAACGGACCTGCGCGCATCCGATACACGCGCCTACACCAGTGCAGGCCATTTTTTGGCCCACCTTAGTAAAAGGTCCCCTCTGTGTTAAACCTGCCTTTCTTGCAGTTGTCCTAGATGGGAATCTATTTTTCAACTTCTGTTTTTGTAGCACTGTTTACAATATGTTCACATTCTGTCTCATGTAGAAAAAAAGTGAGGATGGACCAAGGAGGAATACCAAACAACTTTATTACACCGATGAGAGTATATGTTCGATTACTGAACAATGCAATGCCTCCTTCAATCTCTATCCTATATAATAATTCTCACCTCCAACATTCTGTCTTGCTGCCTGGGACCGTGGCTCCTTCCGAGTTGGTCTGCTAGGCTCCGTAGATCAGGCTGACATCACCGTAGCCATTATGATGTCAACTTCAGAACCCGGGGAAAAAAAACCATGTCTCACAGCTGATCCATGTCCAGAGGAGGGGCGCTGGACATGGGTGGCTGGAGGGGGGGCAGGGGAGAGAGGAGGGTCGCTGGTCATGGGTGGCTGGAGGGGGGGCAGGGGAGAGAGGAGGGTCGCTGGACATGGGTGGCTGCAGGGGGGGCAGGGGAGAGAGGAGGGTCGCTGGACATCGGTGGCTGCAGGGGGTCGCTGGACATGGGTGGCTGCAGGGGGCAGGGGAGAGAGGATGGTCGATGGACATGGGTGACAGGAGGGGGGCAGGGGAGAGAGGAGGTTCGCTGGACATGGGTGGCTACAGTGGGCGCAGGGGGAGAGGAGGGTCGCTGGACATGGGTGGCTGCAGTGGGCGCAGGGGGAGAGGAGGGTTGCTGGACATGGGTGGCTGCAGGGGAGCCGAAGAAAACCTTGCTAGCGCCCGTTTCATTTGTGTCAGAAACAGGCCTTTTTTACTAGTATCTCAATAAAAAATGAAAAGATAAATTCAAAATATCTCTCCTCCATAATAGTTTTTCAACGGACAATACTCCATTTCCTATGGAGGAGAGATATTTTGAATTTATTTTTTCACTTTTTATTGAGATATAGAGATTGAATGAGGCATTGCATTGTTCAGTAATCGAACATATACTCTCATCGGTGTAATATTTTCACACTGCCACACCTGAGATTAATCAAGACCCCTGAGGCAGGCCTTAGGGCCGAAACACGGCCATGTCGGGTCGTTGTTTTTTTTTTAATCCTTAATAAAGTTGTTTGGTATTCCTCCTTGGTCCATCCTCACTTTTCTACATCTCACAGTGCATGAGGTCTTCTACCTCCTGTTTTTGCTGATTTCACATTCTGTCTCATGTCAGGGCATCTTATAAGTTAGACAAAGCAATAGAGTCCATCCAGAACAAACACAGGTAAGCTTTCAAGAACATTGCACTGTTTTCAGGCAGACATCGGTTTAGTCATGAATAATAGTCATAAACTTCCAGCTTAGGAAAGTTTCGTGCAGCGAGAATTTCTTGGAAAGCACATGTAGGATCAGTGGAGCATTGAAAAGTAACAACCTCCCCAGCCTCAGCTGCTGGAGGTGACATTTCTCTGGTGTTATATAATAAAACAAAAATAAAGAATGATAAATATTGGGTCTAGGGTGGGAATGTTGTGCCTGCAGAACAGACACTCGTTCGTAGGGTCCTATTGTACGAAGACAAGTTAATAAAGCTGTGGGCTACTCACACTGAAATCTTAATCTACTCATTTTTAAGGACATGATTTTACATACTGTAGTGGGGGGGGGGGGGGGGTTAAAGTCTCGGCATTCCACATCCTGGTCTATGATTTGCACTCTGTTCAAGAAATGTGAGCTTTGACTGTAACTGGGTAAAACTGGTTATGCCTTCATTATCTTGAATTCTTGAACAAGTGTGGAAAAAAAAAAGAAAAAAGGAGATTAATCAGAAAAAGGAAAGTGATCTAAAGAAAATGAACCACATATTACAGGAAACTGTCTTCTGAAAAAAATCGCAGACCATTGAGCACTCCAGGGGACACATTTCCAGCTAGTCAAATTCTTAAAGTTTTTATAGCACACGGTTTTTGCTTGCATATTACTCGGTCAAAGATGTATTCTTTCACTACTACTACTACTACTTAGCATTTCTATAGCGCTGCCAGGGTTACGCAGCGCTGTACAAGTTTAAACATGGGGAAGGACAGTCCCTGCTCAAGAGAGCTTACAATCTAAAGCACTTAGGAGTAATTTCATAACAGGGTGTCTAAATGAAATGTCCAAAAAAACCACTTATTTTTTGCTTGAAATACTGCCTTTCTGAGGTTTTTGCAACTACATTCAAAGCGGTCTACATATATTCAGGTACTTATTTTGTACCTGGGGCGAACAGAGGGTTAAGTGACTTGCCCAGAGTCACAAGGAGCTGCAGTGGGAATTGAACCCAGTTCCCCAGGATCAAAGTCCACTGCACTAACCACTAGGCTACTCCTCCACTCATTCCACCAATAAGAGCCAACCTCATCAGTGATGTCACAATGGCTTGATTGCCTGATACTTGGCTCACTTCTGATATTGTGATGTCATAGGGAAATGGGACTTGATATACTGCCTTTCTGAGGTTTTTGCAACTACATTCAAAGCGGTTTACATATATACAGGTACTTATTTTGTACCAGGGGCAATGGAGGGTTAAGTGACTTGCCCAGAGTCACAAAGACCTGCAGTGGGACTTGAACTCAGTTCCCCAGGGATCAAAGTCCACTGCACTAACCACTAGGCTACTCCTCCACTAGCAACAATCCATCTAGAAGCCTGCCCTTGCAGATCAGCAACGTGGCCACGCAGGCTTCTGTTTCTGTGAGTCTGACGTCCTGCACGTAAGTACTTTTCCTTTAGGAAGCAATCCAAACCTTTTTTAAACTCCGCTAAGCTAACCGCCTTTACCACGTTCTCTGGCAACGAATTCCAGAGTTTAATTACACGTTGAGTGAAGAAACATTTTCTCTGATTCGTTTTAAATTTACTACATTGTAGCTTCATCGCATGCCCCCTAGTCCTATTCTATAAAATATAGGTGTACTTTACAGACTACGCCTAGACGTATTTTTTTCTACGTGCAATTTTCAGGTGCCATGTATAGAATCTAGTCCTATATGACTACAAAAATGAAAGAGCCGAAATTAAAATATGTATAACCCTTACAATCTCATCTGGAAAAACATCTATATAGGCATTTAGGTTAGTAATAATTATATATCCAACTCAACTTACTAAATTAAAATAGAATAAGACATACAAAACTAAGGGGTCTTTTTACTAAACTGCATAGGCGCCTACGTGCATCCAACGCACATCAGTTTTGAGTTACCGCCTGGCTACTGCGTGGCCCTTGTGGTAATTTCATTTTTGGCGTGCATTGGACGCGCGCTGGAAAATATTTGTATTTTCTGGCACGTGGGTGGTAATTAGGTGGTAATCAGCATTTTATGCGCTTAGACCATTACCGCCTGGTTACCGCATGAGACCTTTCCGCTAGATCGATGGCTGGCGGTAAGGTCTCAGACCCAAAATGGACGCGTGGCAGTTTTCATTTTGCCACATGTCCATTTTCGGCAAAAAGTTTTAAAAAGACATTTTTTAAAGGTGCACTGAAAAATGATTCTGCACGCTCCCAAAACACGCGTCTACACTACCGCAGGCCATTTTTCAGCACGCCTTTGTAAAAGGGCCCCTTAAGAACCTAACGTAATGGATAAAAACAAGCTAAAGAAACTTTTTAGTTTAATTCATAAACAAGCCAGATAGTTTAATTCCTTATTCAAACCATTTGGCATGACAGTCCCAAATTCAAATATCATTCTCTGTTCAGTCCTAACTAATAATTTATCTACATCCCCTCCTCTCCAAGGAATGTTCAATCTTCACAGCACAAAGAAATTGAATTCTTCAAAGCTATGATTCATTCCTCTTGCATGTTCAACCAAGGGTTTCTCTGTAATCTTTCTATTAAGGGCACTGCGATGTTCTGTTAGTATTTTATTGAGAGCTTTCTTGGTCTTGCCAATGTACATAAGTTTACAAGGACAAATAACATGCATAAATAACTTTTTCCCGTTCTACAATTAGAAAAATGTTGCAATGTATGTTCTTTTCCAGTCATCGGATGTCAGACGGATTTAGCAAATCTATTAACACAACACACTGAACAATTCCCATACGGGTAATGACCCTGTAAGGATATACATTTAGATGTAGGTTTGTTAACAAATACGGATGGAGGTAAAATATCCAGGGACCAGTATTAAGCTGTTACATCTTTAACGCCTACAGAGTCATCTTTTCTCTGCAACCAAGACATTTTCTGTTTGGATAAAAAAACAAATAGGTATGTCCATTTAAAGTCACAAAACATCTGCAGGAAAGGTGAGGAGTGGCCTAGTGGTTAGGATGGTGGACTTTGGTCCTGAGGAACTGAGTTCGATTCCCACTTCAGGCACAGGCAGCTCCTTGTGACTCTGGACAAGTCACTTAACCCTCCATTGCCCCATATAAGCCGCATTGAGCCTGCCATGAGTGGGAAACCGCAGGGTACAAATGTAACAAAAATAAAATAGATACTATTGGAGATTCTACATGGAATGTTGCTATTCCACTAGCAACATTCCATGTAGAAGGCTGTGCAGGCTTCTGTTTCTTAACCCTCCATTGCCCCATGTAAGCCGTATTGAGCCTGCCATGAGTGGGAAAGCATGGGGTACAAATAAATAAAATAACAGAAATACTGCACCCAGATAAAGAATTCTAGGTTTTAAAACCAACAATTCCTTACACCTCCTCCGCATATCCCTTGAAAAAACAGAAAAAAAACTTGTATAATAGATTCCAAAAAAAGTGATGTCATATGTCACAAATATAAGGGCCCCTTTTACTAAGCCGTGTAAGCGCCGAACGTGCACCAAATTGGAGTTACCGCCCGGTTACCATGAGGCCCTTGCGGTAATTTCAATATTTTTTAGTTTCTGGCTTGCGTCAAGTTGCATTTGACACACGCAGACTATTACCGCCCGGTTACCACGTGAGAACTTTCCACTAGGTCAATGGCTTGCATTGAGGTCGCCTACATGGCTTAGTAAAAGGGCCCCTTGATGTTACGACTGCAGATCTTACCAAAACTCCAAGATCTCCTCCGGGGGCACTAATCTCAAAGTGCAGTGGAGCTCTGCTTTCACCCATCAAAGTCAGCTGCTGATTACCAGAGAAATGTCCCTTTACATGGGACGTGGAAACTGCTGCAGGAGGTCCCCAAAAACGGGAACTCTGGGGTGAAAACTTCTTCTCTTCCCAAAGCATCCAGCACACAACTGCCGCTTGAAGCACTTCCAAGTATTGGTGGAGCAGGTCCTTGAACGGGGCTAAGAAAAACCCTGCCAATACTGTGCTTAGTTGAAACAGTGGGCAAACCTTTTGCCCTACGAAAATATAGCTATTCAGCATCGATTGCCCTAACTCAAAAGTCACTCCAGGAGCAAGGAAAGGTAGAGTATCCACCAGACAGGCAAAAGCTGCTGAAAATGTCAGAACTCAGAGTGACGTGGTCTTTCTTCAATCAAATTCACTATTAAAGGATTTTTTAAATGAAAAAACTGTGTCTCTTCTGTTTTTAAAGGCCCTTTGTGCTCTTTTTTTTGCTAGAACTCAGAGTGACACAACCGACTCTGACGCCATCTTGATTCCACTTCATTCCACCCTTTTCAGAGAGTGCCTACTCTATAAAGGAAAATAAGTGCCTATGATCTTTTAGGGGCCCTTTTACAAAACATCGGTAAGCCCAACACAGGCTTACTACGTGCTATTCCGGAATTACGTGACTGCCGGTGGTACTTCCGGCTCGAGTGTGCACCAGAAAATATTTTTAAATTTAATAGAATGACACTAACCCGGTGGTAATCATGCAACACCATACGCTGCCCGGTTATCACCAGGTTACCACGGAAGCCCTTACTGACACCTCATTGGGTGGTGGTAAGTGCTCCCTCAGCATGGCCATATGGTAAGAGTACTCATAAGAACATAAGAGTATCCATACTGGGTCATACCAATCGTCCACCTAGCCCAGTATCCTGTTTCCAACAGTGGTCAATCCAGGTCACAAGTACCTGGCAGAAACCCAAATCATGGCAACATTCCATGCTACAAATCCCAGGGCAAGCAGTTGCTTCCCCATGTCTGTCTCAATAGCAGACTATGGACTTTTCCTCCAGGAACTTGTCTAAACCTTTTTTAAACCCAGACACACCAACCGCTGTTACCACATCCTCTGGCAAAGAGTACCAGAGCTTAACTATTCATTGAGTGAAAAATTATTTCTTCCTATTTGTTTTAAAAGTATTTCCATGTAACATCCTTGAGTGTCCCCTAGTCTTTGTACTTTTGGAACAAGTAAAAAAATCGATTTACTTCTACTCATTCTACACCACAATGGATTTTGTAGACCTCAATCATATCTCCCTTCATTCATCTCTTTTCCAAGCTGAAGAGCCCTAACCTCTTTCCTCATATGAGAGGAGTTCCATCTCCTTTATCATTTTGTTTGCTCTTCCTTGAACCTTACCTAATTCCGCAATATCTTTTGTGAGATACGGTGACCAGAAACATAGGAGCCAGCTCTGTGGGTGCTATAGGTGCTTCAGCACCCCCAATGTTGAGAAAATTCCTTGTATATGTCTAGGGAGGGGTTATTTCTTCTGGGCTTAGCACCCCCAATAATTTTGAAAAGTTGGCTGTCATGACCAGAACTGAACGCAATACTCAAGGTGAGGTTGCACCATGGAGCGATACAGAAGCATTATAGTATTTTCAATCTTATTCACCATCCCTTTCCTAATAATTCCTTTCATCCTGTTTGCTTTTTTGGCTGCTGTCATACACTGAGCAGAAGATTTCAGCGTATAATCTACAACAACACCTAGATCTTTTTCTTGAGTGCCAACGCCCAAGGTGGACTCTAGCATCAGGTAACGATGATTCAGATTAATCTTTCCAGTGTGCATCTCCTTGCATTTGTCTACATTAAATTTCATCTGCCATTTGGATACCCAGTCTTCAATTTCCTAAGATCTTCCTGCAATATTTCACAGTCCACTCGTGTTTTAAGAACCTTGAATAGTTTTGTATCATCTGCAAATGTAATCACCTCACTCATTCTGATTACTATCAGGCTTATTTTCGATAGAGAAGGGCACCCATCATCCAACACAAATCTCTCAGGGTCGCCCAAATCGGCATAATCGAAAGCCAATTTTGGGCGTCCTCAACTGCTTCCCATTGTGGGGACAACCAAAGTTTACGGGGGCATGTCGGCACCGTAGCGAAGGCGGGACTGGGACGTGATTAAGAGATGGGCGTCCTTGGCTGATAATGGAAAAAAGAAGGGCGTCCCTGACGAGCACTTGGCCAACTTTACTTGGTCCATATTTTCTTGTGACCAAGCTGTAAAAAAGTGCCCGAACTGACCAGATGACCACCGGAGGGAATTGGGGTTGACCTCCCCTTACTCCCCCAGTGGTCACCAACACCCTCCCACCCTAAAAAGAAAAACTTTAAAAAACATTTTTTTGCCAGCCTCTATGCCAGCCTCAAATGTCATATCCAGCTCCATGACAGCACTATGCAGGTCCCTGGAGCAGTTTTAGTGGGTGCAGTGCACTTCAGCCAGGCGGACCCAGGCCCCCCCCCCCCCACCTGTTACACTTGTGGTGGTAAATGTGAGCCCTCCAAAACCCACCCGAAACCCACTGTACCCACATGTAGGTGCCCCCCTTCATCCCTTAGGGCTATGGTAGTGGTGTACAGTTGTGGGGAGTGGGTTTTGGGGGGGTTTCGGGGGGCTCAGCACCCAAGGTAAGGGAGCTATGCACCTGGGAGCAATTTGTGAAGTCCACTGCAGTGCCCCCTAGGGTGCCCGGTTGGTGTCCTAGCATGTCAGCTGGACCAGTGCACTATGAATTCTGGCTCCTCCCACGACCAAAGGGCTTGGATTTGGTCGTTTTTGAGATGGGCGTCCTCGGTTTCCATTATGGCTGAAAACCAGGGACGACCATCTCTAAGGTCGACCATCTAAACATTTAGGTCGACGTAAGGTCGACCTAAATGTTGAGATTTGGGCGTTCCTGACCATATTATCGAAACGAAATATGGACGCCCACCTTGTTTCAATAATACGGGTTTCCCCGCCCCTTCGCAGGGCCATCCTGTGAGGACGCCCTCATGAAAACTTGGGTGCCTCGTTCGATTATGCCCCTCTATATCATTTATAAATATGTTAGATAGCACCATTCCCCCCCTCCGAAGGGACACCACCTTGTAAGTGGTGGAGGGGCTTCCGTGTTTCAATGACTCAGAGGGCTATGCTGTAGGGTTACCCATATCAGACAGGCCTCTGAGGAGAAACCAGACAAAGAGTGTCCCAACCTGGAAGATCCAAGATGGCGTTGAGGGAGGACGTACGCTAGTTGAGTTCCCGTTTTACACCAGAATGCCTGAAGAAGAAGGCGCACTCCCCAAAGAATGGGGAAGAGAAAAGCCATGGTGTTATCCTCCTCGAACATGGCTGGGGTTCCCACCACTTCTCAGTCTATTTTGGAGAGATTCGGGGTCATAACATCGGGGATATCGGTTCCTGCTTCGGGGAACAGCAAAGCTTTATTGCCGAATCTCAGTGGAGAGGGAGTGACTTTGAGTCCCCCTGTTGGCACGACCCTTCCAAGACCCGGAAACAGTATTGCTTCGCTACGGAGGTCAATAATGGAAACGCCCGAAGTGGGTTAGGACTTTCACGTGACCCGAGGAGGTCCTGGCGCAGCATCGACTCGGATAATAAACCAACTGGGGGATTGGAGAGTGAGCTCTATCCCCCGAAGATATCTGGAGCGGTTTCTGTGGAGAAATTGGACTTGGTGAAGCCAATAATGTCATAATGGACGTACTATAGGAACTGCAGCAGAATGTGAATAACTCTCTTCTTCAGATGTTTAAAATTTTTCACTATGTGAGTTAAAGAATTTATATTAATACCTATCTAACAAAGTGGAAGTCCAAGATATAAAAATAGAGACTTTGATTATGGAAATGGCTTCTCTATGAAAATCAGACAATTTGGTAATGAAGAATAATTATCTTTCTTGTAAAAATTGGAATTTCTGGAGAACAAATTAAGGGGAAAAAACTTGAGAATGATAAATTTACCTATAATATCCTATATATCAGCTACTGAATTCTTGAAGAAATATTTCTATGATAGCCACCTATTGGTGACTAAAATTAATATTTCCTTTATAAATCTTTTGGGCGCATGCAAAATCATTTTTCAGCGCACCAGTAAAAAAGGCCTTTTTTTATTTTTGCCAAAAATGGACGTGCGCCAAAATGAAAATTGGCGCATCCATTTGGGGTCTGAGACCTTACTGCCAGCCATTGACCTAGCAGTAAAGTCTCATGCAGTAACCAGGCGGTAATGACCTACGCGCTCCAAATGCCACTTGGCACGCATCTGATACGCATGGCAGAAAATAAAAATTATTTTTCGGACACGCGTATTGGATGTGCACCAAAAGGGTAGCCCTACGGTAACTCCATTTTGGCACGCGTAGACACTTATGCGACTTAGTAAAAGGGCCCCTAATTTTCTCAGGAGTCTCTCATGAGGAACTTTATCAAAAACGTTCTGAAAATCTAGATACACTACATCAACTGGCTCACCTTTATCTACATGCTTATTCACGCCTTCAAAGAAATGAAGCAAATTGGTGAAACAAGACTTCCCTCTGCTGAACCCATGCTGACTCTTTCCCATTAAACCATGTTTGTCTATGTGTTCTGTCATTTTATTCTCTATAATAGTTTCCACTATTTTGACCAGCACCAACATCAGGCTTTCTGGTCTATAATTTCCCGAATCATCCCTAGAACCCTTTTTAAAAAGTTCCGTTAACATTGGCCACCCTCCAATCTTCAGGTACTACAGATGATTTTAATGACAGGTTACATATTACTAACAGCAGATCAGCAATTTCATGCTTGAGTTCTTTGAGTAGCCTTGGATGTATACCATCCAGTCCAGGTGATTTACTACTATTTAATTTGTCGATTTGGCTCAGTACATCTTCCAGGTTCAGAGCTTTCTTTCAGTTCCTCTGCATCATCACCCTTGAAAACCATTTCCGGCACAGGCAAATGTCTTGAATCTTCTTCTGTAAAGACCAAAGCAAAGAATTCATTCAGTTTCTCCGCTAGGGCCTTGTGATCCTTTTGCTCCTTCATGATCTAACGGTCCCACGGATTCCCTCGCAGCAGGCTTTTTGCTTCTGATGTACCTGATAAAGTTGTTACTGTGAGTTTTAGCCTCTGCGGTAAGTTTCTCTTCATGTTGCTCCAAGAAGCAGTCGTTTATTACATCTAGAAATTTTATCTCCCTGGCACTCCCTGATGTAACATTTCTCCAGTCAATATTGTGCTAATTGAAATCACCCATTATTATAGTGTTGCCTAATTTGCCTGCTTTCCTAATCTCTGTAAACATTTCTTCATCTGTCTGTTCATTCTGTTCCGGCAGACGGTAGTACAGCCCTACAAGAATACTCCTTCCCTTCACACATGAAACTTCTAATGATTCCACGCTGCTATCTGTGTCATGTGAAATGTTTATTTTATTTGACTCAGTTCCCTCTTTAACATATAGCGCAACCCCCCCCTCCCCCCGCAATTTGATCCTTTCTATAATTGTGATACAATTTGTACCCTGTTAACACAGTGTCCCATTGATTGTCCTCTTTCTACCAAGTCTCTGAGATGCCTATTATATCTACCTCATCATTTAGTGCTATATATTTTAATTCTCCCATCTTATTTTTTAGGCTTCTAGCATTTGTCTACAGGCACTTCAAATTGTGTTTTTTTCCTTGGATCTACAAGCTGAGAAGTTGACGGGGATAATGTGCATCCTTTATCCTGCTCTCTCATTAAGCACACCTGGCTTACTTAAAGTATTGTTAAAACCTCTCTACTGGGATTCCCTAAATGTCCTGTTTCAATAGTATCCTTCAAGGATACTCCACACAGAACCAGCTAGGTAGGTATTTATATGTTGGTTTTATGAGATATAGTACTTTTAAAAATTCAAAAATCTGCTAAAGAGCAATTCATCACAGTGACGTAGCCACAGGTGGGCCTGGGTGGGCCGGGGCCTACCCACTTAGGGCTCAGGCCCATCCAACAGTAGCACATGGTAATGAAAATGCTGCTCTCCACAATACTGGCACCTTCGCATGCTCAGTTTTCAGCGCATGCCTGCTGCAGACTGCCAAGGTGGAGACTTGAGAGAAGCATTTTCCCACCAGCTGAGATATTGTTTTTGATGTGGGGCCCAGCCAAAATCTGCTGTCTGGCTACGCCCCTGATTCATCAAGAAACTAATCACAGTATTTGCTCCAAACTCACAATATTGGCCTCACACCTCTGAGGACAATATTTCACTATATAAGTTATTATACTTTAAACAAATAAAGCCTCATAAGCCCGGGGTACCAAATATTTGGACAACCCCTTAATGGGCTCTCCTCATTAGCTCCAGCCTCCTCCGAAAACACCTGCAGAGCAAAACAACTCACTTCGGAGAAAAAAGTTCTGCAGTAAAAAAACAGAGGGAGCTTTCTGTTATTGTTCAGTCCCAGAGGTATAAAGATAATATCTCAAAACACTCTAATATACAAAAAATGGAAGAAATAATTCCAAATACCATATATTTGCACAGGAGAACAAAACAGGGTACTTAGCTTCACCCGGGTGATAATAACTTTTGTCGACATCCAGGGAACATTTTATTTATTTATTTATTTGTTTGTTTGTTTGTTTGTTTCATTTGTATCCCACATTTTCCCACCTTTTTGCAGGCTCAATGCAGCTTACATCTCTCTATATAAAAGGCAACACCAACGTTCTATGAAGCCTCCAGCCGGAAGTGTGAAGGGGGCGAGATATCCGGTTTCCCTATGAGTGTCTGCCCCGCCCTCTCTGTAACACAGTCAGTGAAGGAAAACAGCAGAGCACGAAATCAAATCGCTGGCTCTGTAACAGTGAAGGACTCAGAGGGGGGAGGGGAGAGAGGCCAGAGGGCAGGGACACACACACTCCCACATGCACACAGAAGAAAACATTGCTAGCCCCCATTTCATTTGCATCAGAAACGGGGCTTTTTTACTTCTCTCTATATAAAAGGCAACACCAACGTTCTATGAAGCCTCCAGCCGGAAGTGTGAAGGGGGCGAGATATCCGGTTTCCCTATGAGTGTCTGCCCCGCCCTCTCTGTAACACAGTCAGTGAAGGAAAACAGCAGAGCACGAAATCAAATCGCTGGCTCTGTAACAGTGAAGGACTCAGAGGGGGGAGGGGAGAGAGGCCAGAGGGCAGGGACACACACACTCCCACATGCACACAGAAGAAAACACTGCTAGCCCCCGTTTCATTTGCATCAGAAACGGGGCTTTTTTACTTCTCTCTATATAAAAGGCAACACCAACGTTCTATGAAGCCTCCAGCCGGAAGTGTGAAGGGGGCGAGATATCCGGTTTCCCTATGAGTGTCTGCCCCGCCCTCTCTGTAACACAGTCAGTGAAGGAAAACAGCAGAGCACGAAATCAAATCGCTGGCTCTGTAACAGTGAAGGACTCAGAGGGGGGAGGGGAGAGAGGCCAGAGGGCAGGGACACACACACTCCCACATGCACACAGAAGAAAACATTGCTAGCCCCCGTTTCATTTGCATCAGAAACGGGGCTTTTTTTACTAGTAGTACCATAAATGGCGTTAGCCGGTTCCTGTATGAACAAATACAGGTATGAGCAAATACAAGGTGATGTGGAGGGGCATAATCGAACGGGGCCGGCCATCTACAAGGGCGGCCATCTCTAATGACGGCCCCGTTAAGCGGCGTACCCGACTGTATTATCAAAACAAGATGGCTGGCCATCTTTTGTTTCGATAATACGGTCGGGGCCGACCAAATCTCAACATTTGGGCCAACTTTAGAGAGGGTCACCATTGGTTTTTGCCTATAATGGTCATGGGAGGAGCCAGCATTTGTAGTGCACTGGTCCCCTCTCACATGCCAGGACACCAACCGGGCACCCTAGGGGGTACTGCAGTGGACTTCACAAATTGCTCCCAGGTGCATAGCTCCATTACCTTAGGTGCTGAGCCCCCAAACCCCCCCCCCCCAAAACCTACTCCCCACAACTGTACACTACTACCATAGCCCTTAGGGATGAAGGGGGGCACCTACATGTGGATGCAGTGGGTTTTGGGTGGGTTTTGGAGGGCTCCCATTTACCACCACAAGTGTAACAGGTGGAGGGGATGGGCCTGGGTCTGCCTGCCTGAAGTGCACTGCATCCACTAAAAACTGCTCCAGGGACCTGCATAGTGCTGTGATGGAGCTGGATATGACATTTGAGGCTGGCATAGAGGCTGGCAAAAAAAATGTTTTTTAATTTTTTGGGGGGTAGGAGGGGGTTGGTGACCACTGGGGGAGTAAGGGGAGGTCATCCCCGATTCCCTCCGGTGGTCATCTGGTCAGTTCGGGCACCTTTTCGAGGCTTGGTCGTGAACAAAAAGGGACCAAGTAAAGCCGGTCAAATGCTCATCAGGGCCGGCCTTCTTTTTTCCATTATCGGCCGAGGCCATCTATCTGTTAAGCACGCCCCCGTCCCGCCTTCGGTACACTGCCGACACGCCCCCTTGAACTTTGGCCGGCCCTGCGACAGAAAGCAGTTCAAGCCGGCCAAAATCGGCTTTCGATTATACCGATTTGGCCCGCTCCAGGAGAAGGCCGGCCATCTCCCGATTTGTCTCGGAAGATGGCCGCCCTTTTCCTTCGAAAATAAGCAGGATAGTGGTAGAATAAGGTTCATGTATGGTAAATATATTGAGGGAACTTAGAGAGGGAGAGAAAGAGTTTGGATAGAGCACCGTTCACAGAAGAGAGTGTCTATGAACAACTTGAAAAGCTAAAGGTGAACAAAGCCATGGGACCGGATGGGATCCACCCCAGGATATTGAGGGAGCTCAGAGAGGTTCTGGCGGGTCCTCTTAAAGATTTGTTTAATAAATCCTTAGAAACGGGAGAGGTTCCGAGGGATTGGAGAATGGCAGAAGTGGTCCCTCTTCACAAAAGTGGTGATAGAGAAGAAACTGGAAACTACAGGCTGGTAAGCCTCACTTCGATTATTGGAAAAGTAATGGAAGCGATGCTAAAGGAAAGGATAGTGAATTTCCTGGAAGAAAATGAGCTGCAAGATCCGAGACAACATGGTTTTACCAAAGGGAAATTGTGCCAAACAAATCTCATTGAATTCTTTGATTGGGTGACAGGAGAATTGAACCGTGGACGTGCTATAGACGTAATCTACTTAGATTTCAGTAAGGCTTTTGACACGGTTCCCCACAGGAGGCTCTTAAATAAACTGAATGGGCTGAAGATGGGACCCAAAGTGGTGAACTGGATTAGGAACTGGTTGACGGACAGACGCCAGAGGGTGGTGGTGAATGGAGTTCGCTCGGAGGAGGGAAAGGTGAGTAGTGGAGTGCCTCAGGGATCGGTGCTGGGGCCGATTCTGTTCAATATATTTGTGAGTGACATTGCCGAAGGGTTAGAAGGTAAAGTTTGCCTATTTGCGGATGATACTAAGATTTGTAACACAGTAGACACCCCGGAGGGAGTGGAAAACATGAAAAAGGATCTGAAAAAGCTAGAAGAATGGTCTAAGATTTGGCAATTAAAATTCAATGTGAAGAAATGCAAAGTGATAGGGAGTAGAAATCCACGGGAGGCGTATGTGTTAGGCGGGGAGAGTCTGCTAGGTACGGACGGGGAGAGGGATCTTGGGGTGATAGTATCTGAGGATCTGAAGGCGTCGAAACAGTGTGACAAGGCGGTGGCCGTAGCTAGAAGGTTGCTAGGCTGTATAGGGAGAGGCGTGACCAGCAGAAGAAAAGAGGTGTTGATGCCCCTGTACAAGTCGTTGGTGAGGCCCCACCTGGAGTATTGTGTTCAGTTTTGGAGGCCGTATCTTGCTAAGGATGTAAAAAGAATTGAAGCGGTGCAAAGAAAAGCTACGAGGATGGTATGGAATTTGCGTTACAAGACGTATGAGGAGAGACTTGCTGACCTGGACATGTATACCCTGGAAGAAAGGAGAAACAGGTGTGATATGATACAGACGTTCAAATATTTGAAAGGTATTAATCCGCAAACGAACCTTTTCCGGAGATGGGAAGGCGGTAGAACGAGAGGGCATGAAATGAGATTGAAGGGGGGCAGACTTAAGAAAAATGTCAGGAAGTATTTTTTCACAGAGAGGGTGGTGGATGCTTGGAATGCCCTCTCGCGGGAGGTGGTGGAGAGGAAAACGGTAACGGAATTCAAACATGCGTGGGATAAACATAAAGGAATCCTGTTCAGAAGGAAGGGATCCTCAGGAGCTTAGCCTTGAATGGGTGGCAGAGACGGTTGGGAGGCGGGGCTAGTGCTGGGCAGACTTATACGGTCTGTGCCAGGGCTGGTGGTTGGGAGGCGGGGCTGGTGGTTGAGAGGCGGGGATAGTACTGGGCAGACTTATACGGTCTGTGCCCTGAAAAAGACGGGTACAAATCAAGGTAAGGTATACACAAAAAACTAGCACATATGAGTTTATCTTGTTGGGCAGACTGGATGGACCGTGCAGGTCTTTTTCTGCCATCATCTACTATGTTACTATGTTATTACGGTCTTTGGTTACATTATGTCGCAGCTATCCAGGTTTTTTTATGTTAGGTCGGTGGGGTATGCTTTTCTGAACAGGTCTGTTTTTAGTGCTTTTCGGAAATTTAGGTGGTCGAGCGTAGTTTTTAGTACTAGTACTTTTGGCAGCGCGTTCCATAGCTGTGCGCTTAAGTAGGCAAAGCTGGATGCATAAGTGGATTTATATTTGAGTCCTTTGGTGCTTGGGTAGTGGAGGTTTAGGTATGATCGTTCTGATTTTGTGGTGTTTCTGGTTGGCAGGTCGATGAGGTCTGTCATGTATCCTGGGGCCTTGCCGTAAATAATTTTATGAACTATCGCATATCCGCTGTATTTCCTCAATGTCACAATTCTCGACAGATCAAGGAATCCTTCTATTTCGCTTCTTCATCAGGAAAAGATAGAATAACCAGGTCTTTCTCTTCCATGTTTCTTTTACACACACATGCTTTTATGTAATTCCATTGCACATAGTGTTTCTATCAATAATTTATTTGATTTTGTAAGTACATTAAACAATGTATATGTTTTTAAGTTTTTTTTATATATATGTGTGCTTCTTATAGAGCCTTTATATCTATCTATCTATCTATAGATAGATAGATAGATAGATACGTAGATACACACACACATCTGTTATGAAATTCCTTCGTTAAAGAATTTTATACAATTTTGATGTAAACGACATGAGCCGTATGTTTCTAATAGTTTGTATATGTATTTTTCTGTCAGCTGTTTTAGTTTTTACCCCTGATGCAGCCCAATTGGTGAAACGTGGCCACGTAGGGGGGGGGGGCATTCTAATAAAGATTCTCTGCACTTGATAGTGTCTGCTCCGGTCCTTCCTTTTTTATATTAAGATACATTTTTAATGCCGTGTATCTACTGCAATGTTTAGATTGTATGTTGATGAAACTGGAATGTTTACTTTGATTTTTGTTGTTTGATGCTTTGATATGTTATTTTATTGTACCATGCACAAAGTTGAGGCTTTCTGCTGTATCTACAAACGTACTTTTCCTCACCGAGGTAAACAACGTCTCAGGAATGTCTCTTCTAAATGCATCTAAGGGTATGTGCATTGTACCTATATGGTTCTTCTCTTTAGTGCACTGCACAAGAGGTTTTGCCACATTCAAGAGACGCCCCAGCGCCTTTTTATTTTTTTATTTATTTATAAGATTTCTCAATTTCTTGCAAACATATCACTTGTTACAGAAAAAAAGCATAATACAAGCATAAAAAAATTAAGTAAAAGGAAAAGTTATACATGCTTCCTTAGACCTCAAGTTAAGGGGGGAATTACAGTTTAGTGGAGTTATATACAGGTATGTTAACACAAATATAGAAAGTGCGGTTTATGTGTGTAATTCGTCACGTATCATTTAACTAATTCTACATTGAGCTGTTTCATATCCAGAAAGGATTTTAGCTGTTCTGAGTCATAAAATACATACTTTATCCCACTAAACCTGACCAGGCATTTGCAAGGATAGACTATCAAAAATGAGCCACCCAATTTAAGGACATCCTGTTTCAATGCCAGAAATAATTTTCTACGTTCTTGGGTTACTTTAGTGACATCTGGAAATATCCATATTTTTGTTCCATAAAAAGGAATCTTTGAAAATTTAAAGTATAATTTTAATATTGCATTGAGGTCTTGTTCAAATACCAGTGAGACCAGAAGGGTGGCTCTTTGCGGAGCTATTTCAGCCCCAGCGCCTTTTTAAAGACTGCTTTGCCTTTGGCCGTTCAGGTTTAACAATACGTTCTACGCTGTGCACTTTCTTCAAAGACTCCTGAGGCAGGCTTTCATGCCGAAACACAGTAACATGTCGAGTCTTCTTATATATGAGTGCATCGACAACAAATAAAGACTGTATTGTACCAATCTGTGATTCCAAGGTCTGTTTGTGAAGAGCCATCTGTAGTTCCCCACTCTTTTTGGAGTTTTTGCTTCGCTCCTGTGGTCTTTACCTGCGTTCCTCTACCCCAGTGGTTACCCTCTGTGCTTGTACCTGTATAGAACACAAAACAGCACAGAGAGGGTCCAAAGAACAGAACATAGTCCAAATCGCAAGAAGAAGCAGCAGGAGCCTTCAAAATCGGAACACAGTTCCTTTAATCGTAGAACTTGAACATCATAAGTACATAAGTATTGTCATACTGGGAAAGACCAAAGGTCCATCGAGCCCAGCATCCTGTTTCCAACAGTGGCCAATCCAGGTCACAAATACCCGGCAAGATCCCAAAAATGTACAAAACATTTTATACTGCTTATCCCAGAAATAGTGAATTTTCCCCAAGTCCATTTAATAACGGTCTATGGGCTTTTCCTTTAGGAAGCCGTCCAAACCTTTTTTAAACTCCGCTAAGCTAACCGCCTTTACCACATTCTCCGGCAACAAATTCCGGAGTTTAATTACACGTTGAGTGAAGAAAAACTTTCTCCGATTCATTTTAAATTTACTACATTGTAGCTTCATCGCATGCCCCCTAGTCCTAGTATTTTTGGAAAGCGTGAACAGACGCTTCACATCTACCCGTTCAACTCCACTCATTATGTTATAGACCTCTATCATATCTCCCCTCAGCTGCCCTTTCTCCAAGCTGAAGAGCCCTAGCCGCTTTAGCCTTTCCTCATAGGGAAGTTGTCCCATCCCCTTTATCATTTTCATCGCCCTTCTCAACATCAATCTCTCCTTAGTGACCCGACACGGGCTGTGTTTCGGCACACAGCTCCTGCATCAGGGATCACTAAATCCCAATTATTCTGTTCAAGCAACGTAATCACTTCATTAATATTTTCAATACCAGTACAAGCGTGCTGGAAATATCGCTCATGAAACAGGTAAATAATGTACTGAGAGCTTGGTTACTTGCACAGCAACCTTGTTTCAGTAAAGGTGTTACAATGCTACGGACCCCCTTGAGATATGCCTGATACAAGCTGCTGTCCCAATACTACTACTACTATTATTTAGCATTTTTATAGCGCTACAAGGCGTATGCAGCGCTGCACAAACATAGAAGAAAGACAGTCCCTGCTCAAAGAGCTTACAATCTAATAGACAAAAAATAAAGTAAGCAAATCAAATCAATTAATGTGTACAGGAAGGAGGAGAGGAGGGTAGGTGGAGGCTCAGTCCACCAATAAGAGCCAACCTCATCAGTGATGTCACAATGGCTTGATTGCCTGATACTTGGCTCACTTCTGATATTGTGATGTCATAAGGGAAAGGGGGAAAGGGAAATGGGACTTGATATACCGTCTTTCTGAGGTTTTTGCAACTACATTCAAAGCGGTTTACATATATTCAGGTACTTATTTTTGTACCAGGGGCAATGGAGGGTTTAGTGACTTACCCAGAGTCACAAGGAGCTGCACTGCACTAACCAATAGGCTACTCCTCTACTCCTACTACTATTTAGCATTTCTATAGCGCTACAAGGCGTACGCAGCGCTGCACAAACATAGAAGAAAGACAGTCCCTGCTCAAAGAGCTTATAATCTAATAGACAAAAAATAAATAAAGTAAGCAAATCAAATCTATTAATGTCCCACTTCATTGTGTTTGTGCTTACAAGGTTGCCGGGCAAGTAACCAAGCTCTCAGTACATTATTTGTTTGTTTGTTTGTTTGTTTGTTTGTTACATTTGTATCCCACATTTTCCCACCTATTTGTAGGCTCAATGTGGCTTACATGGCTCTGGAGAGTGCTTGCGGACTCCGGTGTAGCCAAATACAAAATGATGTTGTGGTTAAATAGTTAGATAAAGCGAATGTGGCCATATTAGGAGATCGTTTAATGGAAGATTTGTGTCCTGTCCGTACCGTGCTTTAGTTATGTTGTGTTGCAGAGATCGGGCATTTACGTTGGATCGATGGGGTATGCCTTTTTAAACAGGTGAGTTTTTAGGTTTTTCCGGTAGTTTAGGTGGTCGTTCGTGTTTTTCAAGGCTTTTGGTAACGCATTCCACAGTTGTGTGCAAACGTAGGAAAAACTGGACGCGTATGCTGATTTGTACTTGAGTCCTTTGCATCTTGGGAAGTGAAGATTTAGGTATGTTCTTGCTGATTCGGATCTGTTTCTCGTTGGTAGGTCGATCAAGTCAGTCATGTATCCCGGAGCTAGACCATGGTTCGCGAGCGACATTTCTAGCAGTCTTGCACTGGTATCGAAAATATTGATGAAGCGATTACGTTGCTTGAACAGAATAATTGGGATTTAGTGACCCCCCTGTTGCAGAGCTGTGCTCCGAAACATAGCCTGTGTTGGGTCACTAAGGAGGGATTGATGTTCAAGTTGTCCTGATTTTGAAGGTTCCTGCTGCTGCTTTTTGCAACTTGTACCTGTGTAGCACATGGAGGAGGTCAATTTTCAAACTGACGATTTATGCAGGTTAACTTTTTATATTTTACTTTGAAATTGGCTTTCCCCATATATGTAGCTCTTTATGATTACATTTTATTAACTAACAACCTCCCCAAGACTCAAGGCCCTCCTGACTAGGAAAAAGCATTAGTGGAAAGGGCTAAATTTGCTCAAATCGCAAACAATATCTCTGAGAATTTGCACACAGGGTCCACCTTTTGTGATAGTTATTTATTGCACAATTTGTATAATCTTTTTAATTACGTGAGATTTTAAAACTTCTGGCAGTTCAAATCTAAGCTAAAACCCCACCTTTTTGATGCAGCTTTTAACTCCTAACCCTTGTTCAGAACCCTTATTTTATCATCCTCACTTTAATATTCCCTTATCTCTTGTTTGTCCTGTTTGTCTGTCCTAATTAGATTGTAAGCTCTGTCGAGCAGGGACTGTCTCTTCATGTTCAAATGTACAGCGCTGCGTACGTCTAGTAGCGCTACAGAAATAAGTAGTAGTAGTAGTAGTATGTTTCCATTTTCATGGTTGTGAATAAAGCAGTCCCTACTGTAGTATGCTTTCCTGATCCTATATAATAATACACACCTCCAACGTTCTAACCTGCCTGGGACTGTGGCTCCCTCGGAGGTGGTCTGCTAGGCAGGCTAGAATGCACTGACGTCAGAGACGTCAGTGACAGCTGATTCCCAGGCAAGGGGAGGAGTATCCCCCCTTCAATCTGTTCAGAACTCTGCTGCACGTCTTATATTCCGCCAGAACTGATATACTCATATCACCCCTCTCCTCAGGTCACTTCACTGGCTTCCAATCAGATACCGCATTCAGTTCAAGCTTCTCCTTCTTACCTACAAATGCACTCAGTCTGCTGCCCCTCACTACCTCTCTACCCTCATCTCCCCTTACGTTCCCGCCCGAAACCTCCGTTCACAGGACAAATCCCTCCTCTCATTACCCTTCTCCACCACCGCCAACTCCAGGCTCCGCTCATTCTGCCTCGCCTCACCCTATGCTTGGAACAACCTTCCCGAGTCCTTACGCCAAGCCCCCTCCCTGCCCATCTTCAAGTCTTTGCTTAAAGCCCACCTCTTCAATGCTGCGTTCGGCACCTAACTCTTCCTCTCAGAAATTCCAGACTGCCCCAATTTGTCTGCCCCTATCGGTCTGACTGTTCACGTGTCCTTTAGATTGTAAGCTCTTTGAGCAGGGATTGTCCTTCTATGTTAAATTGTACAGCGCTGCGTAACCCTAGTAGCGCTTTAGAAATGTTAATCCCTACTCCTCCCCTTGCCTGGGAATCAGCTGTCAGTGCCCCGCTCCCTGCCACTTCGGAGCAAGTGGCAGGGAGTGGGGCAACACAGACACCCCCCCTCGCCGCATCACCAAACCACCCCCCCCACCCGACGAACATCAACACCCCGGCCAGGCAGGGGGAGGAGTACTCCTTTCCCTGCCTACGAAACAGCTCTCAGTGCCCCCCCCCCCTCGGCACAACACCCAAGCCCATACCCCCCCTCGGCCACACCAACCCCCTCGCCACCCGCAGCCGCCAATACTAACGCTGTCCACCCGCTGCTGCTTCTCCTGTTGAGCAGCAGCGGCCTGGACAGAAAGAAAAAAGCAAAAAAAACATTTCAAACCTGAAACAGTGCTCCGTAGACAGCCAGCTGGCATTGGCTGCAGCCCGTCCTCCTCTCCCCTGCACGTCACTGCCCCTGGAGGAAGACCCCGGAGGAGCGCAGCGACATCACGGGGGAGAGGAGGAGCAGCTGCAGAGACGACAGCCAATGCCAGCTGGCTGTCTACGGAGCACTGTTTCAGGTTTGAAATGTTTTTTTGCTTTTTTCTTTCTGTCCAGGCCGCTGCTGCTCAACAGGAGAAGCAGCAGCGGGTGGACAGCGTTAGTATTGGCGGCTGCGGGTGGCGAGGGGGTTTATGTGCCCGAGGGGGGGTAGGGGCTTCGGTGATGCGCTGAGGGGGGGGCTCTGGAACTCAAGAGGGAGGGAGGGGGGATTACCTTGCTAGCGCCCATTTCATCTGTTTCGGAAATGGGCTTTTTTTATTAGTTTTATATATTTCAACATATGGAATGTTGGCAAAAATGATGCAAAAGAAATCCATATCTGTCCATCCGTCTGTATTTTGGCCTAATAATTTCCAAAAAAGGGCCAGCAATTCACTGAAAATATGGATATCTCAGATGAGTTTGAAAACTAGAAGCATCAGGCCAGTATTTTCAGGGAACCAAACTTCCGAAACATGCCGCATTGTTTCTATAGGAAAATGTTACAGGCTGCAAAATGTTGATCCTATGTTTATTTATTTTATTTATTTGTTGCATTTGTATCCCACATTTTCCCACCTATTTGCGGGCTCAGTGTGGCTTACAATAAGACTTGAATAATAGAAATACATTTGTTACAAATAAGTTATGGATTACATTGAACAGAGTTGTGCGAGGCATTCGAATATCGTTGGTAGTATAACAATGGGACAAAACATAGAAACATTAGAAGGAAACAATGGGAAAAAAGGGCATTATTAGGCGTTATTAGGCGCCTAGACATATAGTGTACATAGTTCCGTGGACGAATGTATGGATGACTGGATAAAGGGATGATGGAACAGATGCGGATGTGTATTGCATTGTGGACAATGAGTGGTCTCTATGTGTTTTGGCTCTTTCCGTAAGTTTGTTCGAACAGGTGTGTCTTCAGTAGTTTACGGAAGGAGGCTTGTTCGTTGATCATTCTTAGGTTGCGTGGTAACGTATTCCAAGATTTCGTGCTCTTGTAGGAAAAGGTTGACGCGTGTATCGTCTTGTACTTCAAGCCCCTGCAGGTCGGGTAATGAAGGTTGAGGTGAGTTCGGGATGATCTTTTGGCGTTTCTAGGTGGTAGGTTTATTAAATCAGACATGTACGCTGGGGCTTCACCGTAAATGATCTTATGGACTAGTGTGCAAGTTTTAAAAGTAACGCGGTCCTTGAGTGGAAGCCAATGTAGTTTCTCTCGTAGTGGTTTTGCCCTTTCATATTTCGGTTTTCCGAAGATGAGCCTGGCTGCTGTGTTCTGGGCTGTTTGAAGTTTCCTTAGTATTTGCTCTTTGCAGCCAGCGTATAATGAGTTGCAGTAATCCAAGTGGCTAAGGACGAGGGATTGCACTAGGCTGCGGAAGACGAATCTTGGGAAGAATGGTCTAATTCTTTTCAATTTCCACATGCTGAAGAATATCTTCTTGGTTATGTTGTTTGCGTGAGTTTCGAGTGTTAGGTGGCGGTCGATGGTCACTCCAAGGATTTTTAGTGTTTCTGAGATTGGAAGTTTTAGGTTTGGTGTGTTTATCACGTTGAATTCTGTTGTGTTGTATTGGGAGGTGAGTATCAGGCATTGAGTTTTGTTCCAATAGCCCCCTCCCCCCCCCCCCCCCCACACAACACTTCCATTACTTTGGCATAGATTTGCACAAGCAGAAACGAGAACAATTAACTGAAAATTAGCAAAAGATGACACTAAAAAGTGCCTTCCAAGCCACATCCCCATACTTCCAAATCATACAACCCCATACGCTACATCACCTCATAATGTGCACACACCCCTACAGCCCTACACCCGCAGCCGTGGGCAACAGCGAGTGGACATTGCCCCTGCCACAACCAGGGATTGAGATAGTCTGGGGTGGGGGCGGGGGGGGCTGTTCTTGCCAAACCTGTCATTGGCAAACAAAACCCTGCCCAGTTTCATGACAAGAAAGGACTGCCCCTCCCTAATAGTACACCCCATAACCCCATACACACTTAGACAAAACCCTACCTACCCAAACACACACAAACAAATCCACCCTTGAATGATATGACATTTTTAAACACATGCGTCCCCTTTAGAGAGGTCGCATGTATTCCGATATCAATGTAAGAATGAACAATATTACAAGCATGTTGACTAGAAACCTCGTGTGCTGAATTGCCTGCATGGATTTTTTTTTTTTTTCACAAGCTGATTAAAGTGAAAAGGTAGCAGAGTCTACACCTATGAGGAAACAAAGTATTCCCTTCTTTCTGTTACAGAAGCCAAAGCGTAGGCGGAAAATCTCGGTTTGTCTTATGCAATTAAATGCTAGAAGGCATTCAGAGCAAACAGAACATTCTGTTCAGTGTTGTATTATGTGGTCAGGATGCCAAACTGGAAACACTTCATATGACTCAAGATCCCATTTCTTGGCCCTTCTCTGCATATAAAACACTGCCTGTGGTATGGAAAGCCAAGAACTGACCAGCTTCTTTTGGGGTTTTTCAGGTATCCACACACTATGATCAGAAAGTGATTCTACAGGGCAATCAAAAGTCTCTAGAGTCCTCTTACTAAGCCACGGTAGCCTCTGCACGCTTGTAGCGCGCGCCAAAATGAGAATACCGCCAGGCCAGCGTGCCCTCCTTGAGGTAATTTCAGATTTGGCGCATGCCCATAACGCCTGGATGCGTTATTTATTTATTTTCTCCTACACGCATCGGTTCTGGCGGTAAACATCAGTTGGCACAGGCAAACCAGTCACACGCGTAGTGCGTGAGCCTTTACTGCTAGATCAATGAGTGGCATTAAGGGCTCAGGCAGGTTTTGGGGGCATGCTGGTTTCATTTTTAGCACAGGTCCTTTTCCCGTCCCATTAAAAAAAACCCCAATTCTTATAGATACGGTAAAAACTGGCCCGGTGCGCGCGCCCAATATGTGTGCCTACACTACCGCAATCCACTTTTTACCGCAGCTTAGTAAAAGGACACCCCCCCCCCCCCCATGAACCTAGAGCCCCACCAATGAAATTCCTCTTTAATGACTCAAACCATTGAAAGGGTGGAAAGCGGGAAACTGAGGTGGTCGCCGAAGGTCACCATTGATGTCAAAATCACAAAGCCTATTTGCCCAGGAACAAGGCACTTTACTATGGTATGCCTGTGGCTTGTACAGGCCCAGAAAGGCTTTTCAATCACATTGTATTTTATACGTCAAGCAGAATATTGTCAATTAACTTTAATTTGTGACACAAAGCCATAAAACTTACTGATCAAAAGCCAACCATCTGCAAATATTGATTTCCCAGGACTTGTTATATCGGCTGATTTAAAAACAATAAGAAAGGTCACACATAAAATTCTTTCAAATCTGACAGTATGAATTATATTTGTGTGGTATCCTTAATTACTACACATGCACTATGATAGCTTCATGGGATTGCCATCAACCGCAATCTATTCAGCGGTGATTAAAGTCAACAGATAAACCAGCATTACGAACTGGTAGGACTGCAATAATTCCCAGCCACTCATCAGTGGCTTATCATATATTTTATATATAGCCAGAAAATTCTGTGCCTTTTTTTCTTGCATCCCTTCCTCTGTGCTAGAAGTCACAAGCCAAAGAACCTCCCCACCCAGAGAACACAGGCCATTCTTAGCACAATGGTGAGTATTCAGAATCAGAAGGTGTAACCAGCACTGCACACAATTAGAACTGGCACTGTTCATAAAAGTACGAAGGGACCAGAAGCCAAGGTCAGTTGCACGTTACGAGGTAATGAAAGTAGTATCAAAGGTGAGGAGACTGTGAAACTGCAAGAAACGGAAAAGCACAAAGCACAGTAGGTCCTTAATCTAAGATGGCTGCCTCATTCTGATTTCTCAAACTCCACCTAACAATTCAAGCTTTTTTGCAGGGTATCAGTGCAAAGAAAAGCTACGAGAATGGTATGGGATTTGCGATACAAGACATATGAGGAGAGACTTGCTGAACTAAACATGTATACTCTGGAAGAAAGGAGAAACGGGTGATATGATACAGACGTTCAAATATTTGAAAGGTATTAATCCGCAAACGAACCTTTTCCAGAGATGCGAAGGCAGTAGAATGAGAGGACATGAAATAAGATTGAAGGGGGGCAGACTCGAGAAAGATGTCAGGAAGTATTTTTTCACGGAGAGGGTGGTGGATGCTTGGAATGCTCTCCCGCGGGAGGTGGTGGAGATGAAAACGGTAACGGAATTCAAACATGCGTGGGATAAACATAAAGGAAGCCTGTTCAGAAGAAATGGATCCTCAGGAGCTTAGCCGAGATTGGATAACAGAGCCGCGGAGCTGGTGGTTGGGAGGCGGGGATAGTGCCGGGCAGACTTATACGGTCTGTGCCAGAGCCAATGGTGGGAGGCGGGGATAGTGCTGGGCAGACTTGTACGGTCTGTGCCCTGAAAAAGACAAGTACAAATCAAGGTAAGGTATACACAAAAAAATGGCACATTTCTTGGGCAGATTGGATGGACGGTGCAGGTCTTTTTCTGCCGTCATCTACTATGTTACTTTGTATCAGTATTATTAACTGGCCAGATGAATCAAACTCGCTTTTAACTGTTGCAGGAGAAGGTGAGCCCAAAATTCTGGGCAATCAGACATTGCTGCTTCTAGTGTGAGTATTAGCACCTTATTTCTTCAGTTCACACCACAGGGCCCAAGAAGGAGAAATCAACCCTTCTGGAAGATAAACTCAATGTTGACTGTGTACACTTACCTGCAAAATGCCAGAAGAGTATCTAAGCCAGTGGTTCCCAAGCCTGGTCCTGGAGGCACCCCAGCCAGTCAGGTTTTCAGGATATCTACAATGAATATTCATGAGAGGGATTTGCATGCACTGCCTCCACTGCATGCAAATCTATCTCATGAATATTCTATAATGGAACCTGGGCACCCAGGTTTTGGTATAAAATAGACTCCTACAACACAATCTTTCAGCACCTAAATGGAGATACTCATTGTAGAATTGCCCATTTACCCCCTAACTCTAGAAAGAGCGCTTTGAGATGCATGTGCAAATTTGGGTGCATGCCCACCAGTGGCATAGCTATGGGGGGCCACGGGGGCCTGGGCCCCCCAAATTGTCTCTGGGCCCCCGGTTTGGCTGGCGGGGGTGCCCGATCCCAACCCCCATCAGCAAAGGTGGCGGAGTCCGGCGGGGGGAGGGGGAGGGGTCAGAAGCGGTGGGGAAAGGGCAGCTGGGGGAGGCAGCCTAAAATGTGCCCTCTACTTTGGGCTCTGGACCCCCTCCCGCCGAGGTCTGGCTACACCCCTGATGCCCACATTGCGTGCACATCTTAATTGAAAAATTATGTATGTATTTATTTATTTATGACATTTTTACCCCACGGTAGCCCAAGAATGACTCAGGTTCAATGTGGCTTACATAACAAACAATTAAATGAATGATACACATTAAAAATTATATAAACAGATTATAAAGTACAATAAATAATGCTATAACATTGGCTTTGGAAAACAAATATAACCTATGTGGTGAATGAAGCTGGATGCAACTGTTAAGGGTAGATGGAGAGATAAGATTAAATCATAATTAAGTTTGTAAACAATTAGCCAATTAACCCCGATAATTCGTGTTTTAACAGAGCTATTATTGGCACTAATTGGAATCAATTAAGATGTACGCATGTACATTTAAATTTTTCTTGTGCCCTGAAAAAGGGGGATGGAAATGGGAGGGTCATTGGCAGTTCGGGGTGGATCGTGGGCATGGTTTTTGCTTACATGTGCAATTATAGAATCAAGGGGCACTTGTACCACGTTTTCGTTGGTGAACATGAACATGCCTAAATTTAAGGACAGTCCCTGGCACTTAAGCGCTATTCTATAAACCACACTTAACTTTAGGCATGGCTTATAGAATACCGTTCAATGGGGGGGTTTTGGGAGGGGGGGGGTTGGCACCATTTATAGAATCTAGCCCTTAGTGCAGATGTCTGTAACACCACCCTGTCTGTTATAAAAAGTAGACCGATACAAATATATAAAAACAAGATAAAAGCAGTACCCGACGTGGCCACGTTTCACCCTCAGGCTGTTGCACTTTGATCCAGAGCAGTGTCTGTTAAGAAGCACAGCTCTTTTTGAAGGGATATGTTGATCACCCCTGATTTTTAGTTTTACCCCTGACGCAGCCTGAGGGCGAAACGTGGCCACGTCGGGTACTGCTTTTATCTTGGTTTGAATAAATTATTTCTTTGTTTTTATATATGTGTATCGGTCTACTTTTTATAACAGACTTTTATGTAGCAAGTAGACTGTTGCCTTTTATGTTTTTCTTTGTAACACCACCCTGGACTAGAAAAGTTACAGACAAATGGTAGAAAATGGAAAAGGAATATCCCATCCCCTCCTCCTATAACTTGCATTACTATCTCTACTATAATAAAAAAGCACCTGCAACGTTGTAAAGCTGACTCCGTGGTTCATCAGATTTCTCAGTCTGTCACCATCTCTCTCGGCCCCGCCCTCACATCAAAACGTGATGACATCGAGGGCGGCGGACCTATCAGAGGCGCGAGGGCGGGGCCAAGAGAGATGGTGACAGACTGATGAATCTGATGAACCTTACGGACCCTTCACTTCAGTGAAGCCTCGGAATCAGCTTCACAACGTTGCAGGTGCATTTTATTACACTACACAGCTCCCTAATTTTGCAGTTAAACATCGCAGGGTGGCTGGAGGGGGGGGGAGAGAGAGGGGGGGCAATGACCCTGGAACTGGGAGGGAGGGAGAGAGGGGGGCAACGACCATGGAACTGGGAGGGAGGGGGCGGACCCTGAAACTTGGAGGGGGGGGGGTGGGCGGACCCAGGAACTGGGAGGGAGGAAGGAGGGGCCCCTGGCACACACTCTCATTCTCACACACACACTCTCGCACCCAGTCTCACTGTCACACACACTCACACATTCACTCTCTCTCTATCACACACTCACTCTCACACACACTCCGTAAAACACACACACTCCGAGGAAAACCTTGCTAGCGCCCGTTTCATATGTGTCAGAAACGGGCCTTTTTTCCTAGTTAGTTCATAAACAAAAGAGAAATGGAGGCATCAATATGCAACATAACACAAAAACACTCCAGGAATAAAATGCAAAAGTTCACTCTCTCTGGATAAGCCAAATACTCTCTCAGGAGGAAAAAGCTTCAGAACTCGTCTAAGCACTACAATTTGAATTTTGCTTATTTCATCCAGTCATTGGCAATTTTAAAAAAAAACCTCAATTGGAGATCAGTTTTTAATCGTCTATATTTTTCAATATCACTTTTAAACATTTAAAATTTTAGCAAACAAGGAAAAAAGGCTGCTTAGCTGTAGTCAGAGGTCCACCTGACAATAGCCAGCATTTTTAATTAAAGTGGAATTCATTGGCAGAGAATGTAGTAAAAGCAGTTAGCTTAGCGGGGTTTAAAAAAAGGTATGGATAGCTTCCTAAAAGAAAAGTCCATAAGCCATTATTAAGATGAACTTGGGGAAAATCCATTGCTTATTTCTAGGATAAGCAGCATAAAATGTATTGTATTGTTTTGGGATCTTGCCAGGTGCATATGCCTTGTAGCGCTATAGAAATGATAAGTAGTAGTAGTAGTACTTGTGACCTGGACTGGCCACTGTTGGAAACAGGATGCTGGGCTTGATGGACCTTCGGTCTATCCCAGTATGCCAATACTTATGTACTTATGTTTTGTGGTTCATATACTGCTACCTCAGGAAGTTCAGATTATATTTATTCCAATGTTATTACTTCAATTTATCAGCCATGTGTGTCCGTAGTTTATAGAACAGTAGCATTTATTACATCAGTGACGACAATAATTAGCATTTATATGTCTAAGTGTTAGGCACTATTCTATAAAGTACTGCCAAAGCCACTTACCCCTGAGTTCCATACAAGGCGTGGTGAGTTATATGCATTAAATTGAGTGATGAGCCAATCAACACTGATAATTGGCTAATAACTAATTGGCAATAATTAGAATTTATATGCTCACCTTTTTAGGTGTATTCTAAAAAGAGGCACATTTAAATTCTAATGCGTGTAGCTAAAAAGGGGACGTGGCCATGTGAGAAGTGTGGGCATGTTGGAGCATTCCTCAAATTTACGCACGTGGCTATAGAATTCGGGGGAATCATTCCTAATTTAGATGCAGGTATTTACACCAGGTTTTCAGTGGTGTAAACGGCCATGCCTAAATGTAGGCGTGTTTAGCCGCCCTATGTGCTATTCTATAAACCGCACACAATGCAAGGGGAAGATACGCATGGGTGAGCCATGAATGCCATCAGTTGCAGGCATTGCACGGAGCACTTTTACTAAACGACGGTAAGCCCACCGCGGGCTTGCTGCGTGGCAGTCTGGAAATATTTTGCCCGCCCAACGCTGGTGCTGGCGGTAGTTCCTTTTGAAGTTTACAAGCGTTTTCGTACTGCTACACCGCTGTTCTACGATCTTGGAAGTCTTTGATTAGACTATCAAGCGTTGGATACAATTTTTTTTTTTTGTAATGTCCAAGACGAGACAGTGATTCAAAAAAATTATTCACATCGCTAAAGACTCCTGAGGCAGGCCTGTGGCCGAAACACGGTACTGTGTCGAGTCTACAATAAAGTTTATTCTACTTTACATCACTATAGTCTCGGCGTCCTGAAGTCATTGATCCACTTCCCACTTTGTTTTTCAGTAGTTCCACACTCACCGCGCAGCATTTCCGGCTCTGTTGGAAGTTTTGAAAAATTAATACCGCAGGGACGCTCCATGCACTGCCCAGCTACCACCAGGTTAACACAGGAGCCCCCTTACCGCCACCTCAGTGGGTAGTGGTAAATGCTCCCCCTCCCCCCCGAAACGGCCGTGTGGCAAGTGTGAATTTACCACACGGCCATTTCTTTTTCCCGCCTTTTTACCCGCTGTTGGTAAAAGGGGTCCTAGAATGCGTCAAAAACTTCCACCGCCGCTAGCGCAGGGTCCCTTTTACTGCAACTTAGTGAAAGGGACCCTTAGGCGTGTCGACTTACACCCGCCAATGAGCTGCCATAAGCAGGTGCATCTACATTTCGGTGTGCCAATCAGTGGCGTAGCCAAGGGTGGGCCTGGGTGGGCCCAGGCCCACCCAGTAGCAGTGCACCTATGATGTGGCTGGCAGGGATTCCCAAGCCCCACCAGCCGAAAACTCCCAACAACTGTCCCTTCTGCTTACCTTGTAAATAGCAGATCTTCGCCTGCAGTGAGCAGCGACTGATACATACTGTTCGCACAGGCCACACATCCTTCCCTCTGACTTATTCCCGCCTATGTGGAAACAGGAAGTTGCATCAGAGGGAAGGCTGTGGGGCCAACATGAGCAGTGTGTATCAGTTGCTGCTCACTGCTGGTGAAAATCTGCTATTTAAAAGGTATGCAAGGGGAGGGGATGTTTGAGAGTCCATATGGCATGCAGGTGAGAGAGGGAGAGACCAAATCACTTGTAGGACAAGACGAAGTTCTTCTGCCCACTCATCTTGGGCCCAGGCCCACCCAAAATTGGGTGTCTGGCTACGCCCCTGGTGCCAATGTAGTTTTGCACTATATTGTATAAAAGTTTAGGTGCACCTAAATTGTAGAATTGGCATTAAGCATGCCTCACTGTGGTAGGGTTACCATATGTCCAGATTTACCCGGACATGTCCTCTTTTTGAGGACATGTCCGGGCGTCCGGACGGGTTTTGCCAATCCGCCCGTTTGTCCGGATTTCTGGACAAGCGGGCGGGCTGCCTATCCTAGCCTCCCCTGCCCTTCCCTTACTTACTTACTTACTATCTACTGCCCTGGTGGTCTAGTGACCTCTTCGGGGTAGGAAAGAGCCCCTTCTTTCCTGCCCAGAGTGCTGCCCTTGCCCTGCATTCTATTGCTGTGACGGCCTCGGGATTCAAAATGGCCACCGAGAGTTGAAGCGGCCTCGCGAGACTTCAACTCTCGGCGGCCATCTTGAATCCCAACACCGCCACAGCAACAGGATGCAGGGCAAGGACAGAGCTCCGGGCAGGAAAGAGGGGGCTCTTTCCTGCCCTGAAGAGGTCACTAGACCACCAGGGCAGTAGATGGTAAGTAAGGGGAGGGGAGGTGACCTGGGGGAGGGGAGGTGACGAGGGGGCAGGGGAAGGGAATATGTGACCCGGGGGAGGGGAATATGCGAAAGGGGTGGGCGTGGGTGGGACAGGGTGGAGCACATGTCCTCTTTTTCAGAGGACAAAATATGGTAACCCTACACTGTGGCAACTAAATCTTTCTAACAAGGCTTCTTGTCTTAGTATCCAGTAGCAACTGTACGTCACAGTCTTTTTAAAGACCATCACAGCTAACCGTTGTGTCTCCTAAACTTTTACTCTCTGACACAAACACACAGACTCCTGAAGCAGGCCTTCTGGCCAAAACACAGCGCTGTGTTGAGTCACTTTGATTTCCAATAAACACTGTTTTTACTCAAGATCATCTGCGGTCCTGGCTCTGGAAACCCTGGCTTTTATTCCCGCTTTCCTCCTTTTCTCGAGTTACTTCGTGGGATCTTTTGAGTTCTCCATGCATGTGGATTCTCTTTGAATTGAATGTTGGTGCCAAGTTATAGAATCATCTCCCATATCTCTAAACACCTGAACCATGGTAAAAGCTGAAGGTATTGAGAATTATTGCCATCAAAACAATAAACACATTGTGAGAGTTCCCAAGGGAGTGAAAGATTCAGAGCCTGTCCACTTTTGCCAAAATGTTTTCAAAGAATATATTGAGTATGATGAAAGATTCCCTTGTACAAAAGCTTGGACTGCGTAACCATGAATCATTGGCTAGTTTCTAGACTTATTCATCTATCTATTTATTTATTTATTTATCAGATTTTTAATCCACTTTTTGTGGTCAGAAATAGGACACGTTATTGGCACCATGGTGTGTCACAAATAACCATCTCTCATAATACAATCATTGCAGGTGTCCATTGTCTTATAGTTCTCAAAAAAAACATGTTTTTTGTCATGATCTTACTGGGACGAGCATGGCAAAATGATAGCGACTCTAAAAGGCCTCAATAATTTAAAACCCTAAAAACTAACTGTGGTTAGAGTGGTGGACTTTGGTCCTGGGGAACTGGGTTTGATTCCCACTGCAGGCACAGGCACCTCCTTGTGACTGTGGGCAAGTCACTTAACTCTCCATTGCCCCTGGTACAAAATAAGTACCTGAATATATGTAAAACCGCTTTGAATGTAGTTGCAAAAACCTCAGAAAGGTGGTAGATCAAGTCCCATTTCCCTTTCCCTATTTGAGATTCTACATGGAGTGTTGCTGTTGCTACTATTGGATATTCTAGGTGGAATGTTGCTACTATTGAGATTCTGTTGCTATTGTTTGAGATTCTACATGGAATGTTAATATTGCTATTCCACTAGCAGCATTCCATGTAGAAGCCTGCCCTTGCAGATCAGCAACGTGGCCACGCAGGCTTCTGTTTCCGTGAGTCTGACGTCCTGCACATACGTGCAGGACGTCAGACTCACAGAATCAGAAGCCTACGCGGCCGCGTTGCTGATCTGCAAGGGCAGGCTTCTACATGGAATGTTGCTAGTGAAGGAGTAGCTTAGTGGTTAGTGCAGTGGACTCTGATTCTGGGGAACTGAGTTCAATTCCCACTGCAGCTCCTTGTGACGTCAGAGTCTGAACTGGATTCAGACGCTCAACTCCAGCATGTTGGCCACGGCGGAGGAAGAACCTGCAAGTTGTCATCTCGGGTTGGCTGGCGGGGGTTGGGGTCCCCCGCCAGCTGAAGAAATATTTTAAAGGCGCAGGAGGAAGCGGACGCAAAAGTAAGAAATGGCAGCGGGGGAGGGCTGGCGGCGGGGGGGGGGCCAGGGCGAAATCTGCAGAGGCCCAGGCCCCTGTGGCCCCACGCAGATACACCCCTGTTCTACATGCAACTAGTACTGTATGGGTGGATCCAAATCCCTACCCTGGATACTGGAGGGTCCTTTTACTAAGGTGTGCCGAGAAGTGGCCTGCGCTGGTGTAGACACGTGTACTTGACGCGCGCAGGTCCGTTTTTCAACGCACCTGTTATAAAGGACTTTTTATTTTGGGGGCCGAAAATGGACCTACGGCAAAATGAAAATTGGCGCCCGTCCATTTTGGGCCTGAGACCTTACCGCCACCCATTCACTTAGCGGTAAGGTCTCATGCATTAACCGGGCGGTAATCGTCAGCGCGTGTACAATGCCGATTACTGCCCGGTTAGCGCAGCTTCCCGGAAAATAAAATGCATTTTCCGGCGCACGTAAAAAAATGAAATTACCGCACGAGCCATGAGGCAGCCGGGCGGTCGTTCCGAATTGGCACGCATATGTGCCTACGCGGCTCATTAATAGGGCCCCTGGATTCTTAATCCTGGTCAAGGAGACGGTGTAGTGAACCATCCCAAAATAAAGTTTTCATTGCTGACCAGATCCTCTGAGATGGTAACAATTTCTTTTCTGGGCACAGTTTTAAGTACATAAGCAGAGAAAGCTGTGGGAAGGTAATACAGATCCATAGGTCCCAAATTCAGGCTGAGAACAGATTTGGTGGTTTCAAAGGTGTTTGTTTTCAACACCATTCATTCTAATTTTTCCATCACAAGAACGGAGCATGATAAGTCAAAATATGTATAAAGTCTACACCCACAGGTAAATAGTATATTTTTATTTCATATTTAGCAAGAGCGCCTAGCCAATGGCCCATAATGATTTACAAGAGCAAATAAACAAGCAGACTTTACAATAAAGAAAAAAACAATTGAAACTCTTTCACGTCACGCCAGTGTGGGGTAGCCACAGGTGGGCCTGGGTGGGCCAGGGCCCATCCACTTAGGGATCAGGCCCACCCAACAGCAGCACACATTTAGTGGTAGCCGGTGGAGACCCCAAGCTCTACCAGCTGAAGACTTTCCCCTGATTGTAATGAAAACGCTACTGTCTACAATACCGGCACCTGCGCACGTTCAGTTTACAGCGCATCCCTGCTGCAGACTGCCAAGGTGGAAAGAAGCATTTTCCTGCCAGCTGAGATGTCTTTTTGTGGTGGTGGGGGGAGAACATTTGGTGCCCACCCACTTCTTGCCTAGGCCCACCCAAAATCTGTAGTCTGGCTACGCCCCTGCGTCACGCAATTCAGAAATAAGGTTTAATTAAAATCCAGGGGGTCCTTTTACTAAACCCCGGTAAAAAGTGGCCTGCGGTAGAGTAGGCAAATGTATTGGGCGCGTGCCGGGCCAGTTTTTACCACGTCTGCAAATAAAGGGCTTTTTTTTAATAGGACAGGAAAAGGGCCTGCGGTAAAAATGAAGCCAGCGCATGCCCAAAACCGGCCTGAGCCCTTAACGCCACCCATTGATCTAGCGGTAAAGGCTCAAGCGCTACACATATGGTGACCGGTCAGCACGCGCCGAGTGCCGATACGTTGCGTAGGAGGAAATAAATAAATAATTCATCCAGGCATTAAAGGTGTGTGCCAAATCTGAAATTACCGCCAGGAGGGCACGCTGGCCTGGCAGTAGTCTCACTTGGGCGCGCACTACACGTGCGTAGAGCCTACCGCGGCATAGTAGATGGGCCCCCGTGTATTTTGACAGCTTTATGAAACTGGGAGGAGTCGCCCAACCCCTCTGGAAGTTTTTTTCCACAATAACAGTGCCTACAGGACAAATGTATAATCCTGTGTTTTCTGTAAACGCACTTCATTATTCAACAGAACTGCTAACTGATGCCCTTGTTATAAATATAATGTCCGCTCCAGGGGCGTAGCTATGTGGGGCCACGGGGGCCTGGGCCCCCATAGATTTGGCCCTGGACCCCTTTGCCGACGACCTTCTCGAGCCCCCCTCCCGCCACCAACCCGCCGTCACCGTCTGCTACCTTTGCTGGCGGGGGACCCCAACCCCCGCCAGCCGAGATCCTCTTCTTCCTTCGTTCTGTTTCTGAGTCTGACGTCCTGCATGTTGTACGTGCAGGACGTCAGACTCAGAAACAGAACGAAGGAAGAAGAGGACCTCGGCTGGCGGGGGTTGGGGTCCCCTGCCAGCAAAGGTAGCAGACGCTGACGGCGGGGGATTGTTGGTGGCAGGAGGAGGGTCGAGAGGGTCATCGGTAGGGGGATCAAGGTTGGTGGTGGCGGCGGCAGTGTGGGGGGGGGTCGGCAATGGCAGGGGGGTTGGCGGCTGTAGCGGGGGGAGGGGGTAAAATGTGCCCCCTTACCTCTGGCTCTGGACCCCCCCTCCCGCCGAAGTCTGGCTACGCTCCTGGTCCGCTCAGATGTATAAACCAATAAATCTTCTCTCAGGTAACATGGGGCTATACCTTGTACAGCCTTTAAAAACTGTAGAAATTGACATCAAAACCACAATTGTCAGTCAGGGTAAAAACTGGGGTTACATGATCTTGATAGTTTAAATCTGCCACAATCCTGGCTGTCGCATTCTGTAGCAGTTATAATTAACATAGATCTTTCTGGGTGAGGCTCAGGTAAGCAGAACTGCTGTACTCCAAGGAGTCCTTTTTGCTAAGGGGCACTAATGCATTTAGCATGTGCAAATGATTGGCATGCACTAAATGATAAGAAGCTCATTCTATTCCTATGGGCATCTTATGATTTAGAACATGCTATCATTATTGTGCGCTAAGGGGTCCTTTTACCAAGCTGCAGGGAAAAAGGGCCCTGCACTAGCGATGGGGACTGTTTTTCCTGCTTGCTAGAGTCCTTTTTTCCCCTTTTTACCACAGTGGGTAAAAAAGCTCCCAGACACACATGGCCATGCGGTAAGAGAACTCTTATCGCATGGCCATGCGGCAAGAGAACTCTTATCGCATGGCCATGCGGCAAGAGAACTCTTATCGCATGGCCATGCGGCAAGAGAACTCTTATCGCATGGCCATGCGGCAGGGAGCCCTTACCTGGAGTGGAGGAGAAGCCTAGTGGTTAGTGCAGTAGACTTTGATCCTGGGGAACTGAGTTCAATTCCCACTGCAGCTCCTTGGGCAAGTCACTTAACCCTCCATTGCCCCTGGTACAAAATAAGTACCTGAATATATGTAAACCGCTTTGAATGTAGTTGCAAAAACCTCAGAAAGACAGTATATCAAGTCCCATTTCCCTTTCCCTATTTGAGATTCTACATGGAATGTTGCTACTATTGGAGATTCTACATGGAATGTTGCTACTATCTGAGATTCTACATGGAATGTTAATGTTGCTATTCCACTAGCAACATTCCATGTAGAAGCCTGCCCTTGCAGATTAGCAACGCAGCCGCGCAGGCTTCTGTTTCTGTGAGTCTGACATCCTGCACGTACGTGCAGGATGTCAGACTCACAGAAACAGAAGCCTGCGCGACTGCATTGCTGATCTGCAAGGGCAGGCTTCTACATGGAACGTTGCTAGTGAAGGAGTAGCTTAGTGGTTAGTGCAGTGGACTCTGATTCTGGGGAACTGAGTTCAATTCCCACTGCAGCTCCTTGTGACGTCAGAGTCTGAACTGGATTCAGACGCTCAACTCCAGCATGTTGGCCACGGCGGAGGAAGAACCTGCAAGTTGTCATCTCGGGTTGGCTGGCGGGGGTTGGGGTCCCCCGCCAGCTGAAGAAATATTTTTAAAGGCGCAGGAGGAAGCGGACGCAAAAGTAAGAAATGGCAGCGGGGGAGGGCTGGCGGCGGGAGGGGGGCCAGGGCGAAATCTGCAGAGGCCCAGGCCCCTGTGGCCCCACGCAGATACACCCCTGTTCTACATGCAACTAGTACTGTATGGGTGGATCCAAATCCCTACCCTGGATACTGGAGGGTCCTTTTACTAAGGTGTGCCGAGAAGTGGCCTGCGCTGGTGTAGACACGTGTACTTGACGCGCGCAGGTCCGTTTTTCAACGCACCTGTTATAAAGGACTTTTTATTTTGGGGGCCGAAAATGGACCTACGGCAAAATGAAAATTGGCGCCCGTCCATTTTGGGCCTGAGACCTTACCGCCACCCATTCACTTAGCGGTAAGGTCTCATGCATTAACCGGGCGGTAATCGTCAGCGCGTGTACAATGCCGATTACTGCCCGGTTAGCGCAGCTTCCCGGAAAATAAAATGCATTTTCCGGCGCACGTAAAAAAATGAAATTACCGCACGAGCCATGAGGCAGCCGGGCGGTCGTTCCGAATTGGCACGCATATGTGCCTACGCGGCTCATTAATAGGGCCCCTGGATTCTTAATCCTGGTCAAGGAGACGGTGTAGTGAACCATCCCA
Source organism: Microcaecilia unicolor (assembly GCF_901765095.1). NCBI lineage: Eukaryota > Metazoa > Chordata > Amphibia > Gymnophiona > Siphonopidae > Microcaecilia > Microcaecilia unicolor. Next base: position 286,801,686 of record NC_044037.1, on the reverse strand, counting down.
AAATAAAGTTTTCATTGCTGACCAGATCCTCTGAGATGGTAACAATTTCTTTTCTGGGCACAGTTTTAAGTACATAAGCAGAGAAAGCTGTGGGAAGGTAATACAGATCCATAGGTCCCAAATTCAGGCTGAGAACAGATTTGGTGGTTTCAAAGGTGTTTGTTTTCAACACCATTCATTCTAATTTTTCCATCACAAGAACGGAGCATGATAAGTCAAAATATGTATAAAGTCTACACCCACAGGTAAATAGTATATTTTTATTTCATATTTAGCAAGAGCGCCTAGCCAATGGCCCATAATGATTTACAAGAGCAAATAAACAAGCAGACTTTACAATAAAGAAAAAAACAATTGAAAACTCTTTCACGTCACGCCAGTGTGGGGTAGCCACAGGTGGGCCTGGGTGGGCCAGGGCCCATCCACTTAGGGATCAGGCCCACCCAACAGCAGCACACATTTAGTGGTAGCCGGTGGAGACCCCAAGCTCTACCAGCTGAAGACTTTCCCCTGATTGTAATGAAAACGCTACTGTCTACAATACCGGCACCTGCGCACGTTCAGTTTACAGCGCATCCCTGCTGCAGACTGCCAAGGTGGAAAGAAGCATTTTCCTGCCAGCTGAGATGTCTTTTTGTGGTGGTGGGGGGAGAACATTTGGTGCCCACCCACTTCTTGCCTAGGCCCACCCAAAATCTGTAGTCTGGCTACGCCCCTGCGTCACGCAATTCAGAAATAAGGTTTAATTAAAATCCAGGGGGTCCTTTTACTAAACCCCGGTAAAAAGTGGCCTGCGGTAGAGTAGGCAAATGTATTGGGCGCGTGCCGGGCCAGTTTTTACCACGTCTGCAAATAAAGGGCTTTTTTTTAATAGGACAGGAAAAGGGCCTGCGGTAAAAATGAAGCCAGCGCATGCCCAAAACCGGCCTGAGCCCTTAACGCCACCCATTGATCTAGCGGTAAAGGCTCAAGCGCTACACATATGGTGACCGGTCAGCACGCGCCGAGTGCCGATACGTTGCGTAGGAGGAAATAAATAAATAATTCATCCAGGCATTAAAGGTGTGTGCCAAATCTGAAATTACCGCCAGGAGGGCACGCTGGCCTGGCAGTAGTCTCACTTGGGCGCGCACTACACGTGCGTAGAGCCTACCGCGGCATAGTAGATGGGCCCCCGTGTATTTTGACAGCTTTATGAAACTGGGAGGAGTCGCCCAACCCCTCTGGAAGTTTTTTTCCACAATAACAGTGCCTACAGGACAAATGTATAATCCTGTGTTTTCTGTAAACGCACTTCATTATTCAACAGAACTGCTAACTGATGCCCTTGTTATAAATATAATGTCCGCTCCAGGGGCGTAGCTATGTGGGGCCACGGGGGCCTGGGCCCCCATAGATTTGGCCCTGGACCCCTTTGCCGACGACCTTCTCGAGCCCCCCTCCCGCCACCAACCCGCCGTCACCGTCTGCTACCTTTGCTGGCGGGGGACCCCAACCCCCGCCAGCCGAGATCCTCTTCTTCCTTCGTTCTGTTTCTGAGTCTGACGTCCTGCATGTTGTACGTGCAGGACGTCAGACTCAGAAACAGAACGAAGGAAGAAGAGGACCTCGGCTGGCGGGGGTTGGGGTCCCCTGCCAGCAAAGGTAGCAGACGCTGACGGCGGGGGATTGTTGGTGGCAGGAGGAGGGTCGAGAGGGTCATCGGTAGGGGGATCAAGGTTGGTGGTGGCGGCGGCAGTGTGGGGGGGGGGTCGGCAATGGCAGGGGGGTTGGCGGCTGTAGCGGGGGGAGGGGGTAAAATGTGCCCCCTTACCTCTGGCTCTGGACCCCCCCTCCCGCCGAAGTCTGGCTACGCTCCTGGTCCGCTCAGATGTATAAACCAATAAATCTTCTCTCAGGTAACATGGGGCTATACCTTGTACAGCCTTTAAAAACTGTAGAAATTGACATCAAAACCACAATTGTCAGTCAGGGTAAAAACTGGGGTTACATGATCTTGATAGTTTAAATCTGCCACAATCCTGGCTGTCGCATTCTGTAGCAGTTATAATTAACATAGATCTTTCTGGGTGAGGCTCAGGTAAGCAGAACTGCTGTACTCCAAGGAGTCCTTTTTGCTAAGGGGCACTAATGCATTTAGCATGTGCAAATGATTGGCATGCACTAAATGATAAGAAGCTCATTCTATTCCTATGGGCATCTTATGATTTAGAACATGCTATCATTATTGTGCGCTAAGGGGTCCTTTTACCAAGCTGCAGGGAAAAAGGGCCCTGCACTAGCGATGGGGACTGTTTTTCCTGCTTGCTAGAGTCCTTTTTTCCCCTTTTTACCACAGTGGGTAAAAAAGCTCCCAGACACACATGGCCATGCGGTAAGAGAACTCTTATCGCATGGCCATGCGGCAAGAGAACTCTTATCGCATGGCCATGCGGCAAGAGAACTCTTATCGCATGGCCATGCGGCAAGAGAACTCTTATCGCATGGCCATGCGGCAGGGAGCCCTTACCTGGAGTGGAGGAGAAGCCTAGTGGTTAGTGCAGTAGACTTTGATCCTGGGGAACTGAGTTCAATTCCCACTGCAGCTCCTTGGGCAAGTCACTTAACCCTCCATTGCCCCTGGTACAAAATAAGTACCTGAATATATGTAAACCGCTTTGAATGTAGTTGCAAAAACCTCAGAAAGACAGTATATCAAGTCCCATTTCCCTTTCCCTATTTGAGATTCTACATGGAATGTTGCTACTATTGGAGATTCTACATGGAATGTTGCTACTATCTGAGATTCTACATGGAATGTTAATGTTGCTATTCCACTAGCAACATTCCATGTAGAAGCCTGCCCTTGCAGATTAGCAACGCAGCCGCGCAGGCTTCTGTTTCTGTGAGTCTGACATCCTGCACGTACGTGCAGGATGTCAGACTCACAGAAACAGAAGCCTGCGCGGCTGCGTTGCTGATCTGCAAGGGCAGGCTTCTACATGGAACGTTGCTAGTGAAGGAGTAGCTTAGTGGTTAGTGCAGTGGACTCTGATTCTGGGGAACTGAGTTCAATTCCCACTGCAGCTCCTTGTGACGTCAGAGTCTGAACTGGATTCAGACGCTCAACTCCAGCATGTTGGCCACGGCGGAGGAAGAACCTGCAAGTTGTCATCTCGGGTTGGCTGGCGGGGGTTGGGGTCCCCCGCCAGCTGAAGAAATATTTTTAAAGGCGCAGGAGGAAGCGGACGCAAAAGTAAGAAATGGCAGCGGGGGAGGGCTGGCGGCGGGAGGGGGGCCAGGGCGAAATCTGCAGAGGCCCAGGCCCCTGTGGCCCCACGCAGATACACCCCTGTTCTACATGCAACTAGTACTGTATGGGTGGATCCAAATCCCTACCCTGGATACTGGAGGGTCCTTTTACTAAGGTGTGCCGAGAAGTGGCCTGCGCTGGTGTAGACACGTGTACTTGACGCGCGCAGGTCCGTTTTTCAACGCACCTGTTATAAAGGACTTTTTATTTTGGGGGCCGAAAATGGACCTACGGCAAAATGAAAATTGGCGCCCGTCCATTTTGGGCCTGAGACCTTACCGCCACCCATTCACTTAGCGGTAAGGTCTCATGCATTAACCGGGCGGTAATCGTCAGCGCGTGTACAATGCCGATTACTGCCCGGTTAGCGCAGCTTCCCGGAAAATAAAATGCATTTTCCGGCGCACGTAAAAAAATGAAATTACCGCACGAGCCATGAGGCAGCCGGGCGGTCGTTCCGAATTGGCACGCATATGTGCCTACGCGGCTCATTAATAGGGCCCCTGGATTCTTAATCCTGGTCAAGGAGACGGTGTAGTGAACCATCCCAAAATAAAGTTTTCATTGCTGACCAGATCCTCTGAGATGGTAACAATTTCTTTTCTGGGCACAGTTTTAAGTACATAAGCAGAGAAAGCTGTGGGAAGGTAATACAGATCCATAGGTCCCAAATTCAGGCTGAGAACAGATTTGGTGGTTTCAAAGGTGTTTGTTTTCAACACCATTCATTCTAATTTTTCCATCACAAGAACGGAGCATGATAAGTCAAAATATGTATAAAGTCTACACCCACAGGTAAATAGTATATTTTTATTTCATATTTAGCAAGAGCGCCTAGCCAATGGCCCATAATGATTTACAAGAGCAAATAAACAAGCAGACTTTACAATAAAGAAAAAAACAATTGAAAACTCTTTCACGTCACGCCAGTGTGGGGTAGCCACAGGTGGGCCTGGGTGGGCCAGGGCCCATCCACTTAGGGATCAGGCCCACCCAACAGCAGCACACATTTAGTGGTAGCCGGTGGAGACCCCAAGCTCTACCAGCTGAAGACTTTCCCCTGATTGTAATGAAAACGCTACTGTCTACAATACCGGCACCTGCGCACGTTCAGTTTACAGCGCATCCCTGCTGCAGACTGCCAAGGTGGAAAGAAGCATTTTCCTGCCAGCTGAGATGTCTTTTTGTGGTGGTGGGGGGAGAACATTTGGTGCCCACCCACTTCTTGCCTAGGCCCACCCAAAATCTGTAGTCTGGCTACGCCCCTGCGTCACGCAATTCAGAAATAAGGTTTAATTAAAATCCAGGGGGTCCTTTTACTAAACCCCGGTAAAAAGTGGCCTGCGGTAGAGTAGGCAAATGTATTGGGCGCGTGCCGGGCCAGTTTTTACCACGTCTGCAAATAAAGGGCTTTTTTTTTAATAGGACAGGAAAAGGGCCTGCGGTAAAAATGAAGCCAGCGCATGCCCAAAACCGGCCTGAGCCCTTAACGCCACCCATTGATCTAGCGGTAAAGGCTCAAGCGCTACACATATGGTGACCGGTCAGCACGCGCCGAGTGCCGATACGTTGCGTAGGAGGAAATAAATAAATAATTCATCCAGGCATTAAAGGTGTGTGCCAAATCTGAAATTACCGCCAGGAGGGCACGCTGGCCTGGCAGTAGTCTCACTTGGGCGCGCACTACACGTGCGTAGAGCCTACCGCGGCATAGTAGATGGGCCCCCGTGTATTTTGACAGCTTTATGAAACTGGGAGGAGTCGCCCAACCCCTCTGGAAGTTTTTTTCCACAATAACAGTGCCTACAGGACAAATGTATAATCCTGTGTTTTCTGTAAACGCACTTCATTATTCAACAGAACTGCTAACTGATGCCCTTGTTATAAATATAATGTCCGCTCCAGGGGCGTAGCTATGTGGGGCCACGGGGGCCTGGGCCCCCATAGATTTGGCCCTGGACCCCTTTGCCGACGACCTTCTCGAGCCCCCCTCCCGCCACCAACCCGCCGTCACCGTCTGCTACCTTTGCTGGCGGGGGACCCCAACCCCCGCCAGCCGAGATCCTCTTCTTCCTTCGTTCTGTTTCTGAGTCTGACGTCCTGCATGTTGTACGTGCAGGACGTCAGACTCAGAAACAGAACGAAGGAAGAAGAGGACCTCGGCTGGCGGGGGTTGGGGTCCCCTGCCAGCAAAGGTAGCAGACGCTGACGGCGGGGGATTGTTGGTGGCAGGAGGAGGGTCGAGAGGGTCATCGGTAGGGGGATCAAGGTTGGTGGTGGCGGCGGCAGTGTGGGGGGGGGGTCGGCAATGGCAGGGGGGTTGGCGGCTGTAGCGGGGGGGGGGGGTAAAATGTGCCCCCTTACCTCTGGCTCTGGACCCCCCCTCCCGCCGAAGTCTGGCTACGCTCCTGGTCCGCTCAGATGTATAAACCAATAAATCTTCTCTCAGGTAACATGGGGCTATACCTTGTACAGCCTTTAAAAACTGTAGAAATTGACATCAAAACCACAATTGTCAGTCAGGGTAAAAACTGGGGTTACATGATCTTGATAGTTTAAATCTGCCACAATCCTGGCTGTCGCATTCTGTAGCAGTTATAATTAACATAGATCTTTCTGGGTGAGGCTCAGGTAAGCAGAACTGCTGTACTCCAAGGAGTCCTTTTTGCTAAGGGGCACTAATGCATTTAGCATGTGCAAATGATTGGCATGCACTAAATGATAAGAAGCTCATTCTATTCCTATGGGCATCTTATGATTTAGAACATGCTATCATTATTGTGCGCTAAGGGGTCCTTTTACCAAGCTGCAGGGAAAAAGGGCCCTGCACTAGCGATGGGGACTGTTTTTCCTGCTTGCTAGAGTCCTTTTTTCCCCTTTTTACCACAGTGGGTAAAAAAGCTCCCAGACACACATGGCCATGCGGTAAGAGAACTCTTATCGCATGGCCATGCGGCAAGAGAACTCTTATCGCATGGCCATGCGGCAAGAGAACTCTTATCGCATGGCCATGCGGCAAGAGAACTCTTATCGCATGGCCATGCGGCAGGGAGCCCTTACCTGGAGTGGAGGAGAAGCCTAGTGGTTAGTGCAGTAGACTTTGATCCTGGGGAACTGAGTTCAATTCCCACTGCAGCTCCTTGGGCAAGTCACTTAACCCTCCATTGCCCCTGGTACAAAATAAGTACCTGAATATATGTAAACCGCTTTGAATGTAGTTGCAAAAACCTCAGAAAGACAGTATATCAAGTCCCATTTCCCTTTCCCTATTTGAGATTCTACATGGAATGTTGCTACTATTGGAGATTCTACATGGAATGTTGCTACTATCTGAGATTCTACATGGAATGTTAATGTTGCTATTCCACTAGCAACATTCCATGTAGAAGCCTGCCCTTGCAGATCAGCAATGCAGTCGCGCAGGCTTCTGTTTCTGTGAGTCTGACATCCTGCACGTACGTGCAGGATGTCAGACTCACAGAAACAGAAGCCTGCGCGACTGCATTGCTGATCTGCAAGGGCAGGCTTCTACATGGAACGTTGCTAGTGGAGGAGTAGCCTAGTGGTTAGTGCAGCAGACTTTGATCCTGGGGAACTGGGTTCAATTCCCACTGCAGCTCCTTGTGACTCTGGGCAAGTCACTTAACCCTCCATTGCCCCTGGTACAAAATAAGTACCTGAATATATGTAAACCGCTTTGAATGTAGTTGCAAAAACCTCAGAAAGGCAGTATATCAAGTCCCATTTCCCCTTCCCCTTACCGCCACCCATTGAGGTGGCAATAGGGCTCCCTCGCTAACCCAGTGGTAACCAGGCAGCGCATGGCAATGGGTTATTACCGCACAAGCCATTTCCACGGGTTTTCTTTTTTTTCAATGGCCCGCGCTCGGGGTGGGACTACCACCAGCAGCCACACTGGGTTTCCCACCGCTCTCTAACAGGACCCCTAAATCTGTTAGCTTACCTTAGTAAAAGGACCCCTAACTAGGCTATAATCAAGAAATAGATCACCACCGGCTCCTGTTTCTTTCTTGACACTACAGGATGTCTCAACATTCGAAGAAAACCAAAAACTTGATCAAGCGCTGACAAGATTTGCGTCCTCGCGGGCAACCCTGAATCCAGCCAAATTATGTATCACGAGGGACATCTGAACAACAAAGCCCTCCAATGCTATTTGGAATAATGGATATAAGTCCCTCTTTCCTAACCAGAAGACCTCAAAGCTTGTGGCCCTTAACTTCTACTTGTTCTCTGGTTGTCAAAGATCAATAGCACCTAAAGTCTTATTCACTTTATTCAACTCTACCAACCCATCTGAAACATCCAGGAAACAGATCTCTAAGTCATCGGCACTGTAATAATACTTTACACCTACATTTTGGAGACAACTCCCATGAAGCATTGAATATAGGTTAAACAATGAATGGGATAGAATAGATACTTGTGCTATTTCTCATTTGACCTCATAACTCTATGAAAGAAACTTTTCTAACAATGGGGTCCTTTCACCAAGCTGCGGGGGAAAAAAGCACTCTGTCCTAGCAGTGGGGGCTGTTTTTCCCACGCACCAGGGCCCTTTTTACCACAGCGGTAAAGAGACCCCAGATAAACGTGGCCATGCGGTAAGAGAACTCTTATTGCGTGGCCAGGTGGTAGGGAGCCCGTACTGCCACCCATTGAGGTTGGCAGTATCATCCCCCATTCCTTCCAGTGGTCATCTGGTCAGTTCGGGCACCTTTTCGAGGCTTGGTCGTGAAAAAAATTGGACCAAGTAAAGTTGGCCAAATGCTAGTCAGGGACGCCCTTCTTTTTTTCCATTATTGGCCGAGGATGCCCATCTCTTAACCATGCCCCGTCCCGCCTTCGGTACACTGCCGACACGCCCCCGTGAACTTTGGTCATCACCGCGACGGAAAGCAGTTGAGGACGCCCAAAATCGGCTTTCGATTATGCCGATTTGGACGACCCTGAGAGAAGGACGCCCATCTCCCGATTTGTGCCTCTGATTTGTGCCACTGATAGTGCACCAAAGATAGGTGCCAATTAGTCACCTAACTTTTAGACCTCAAATGGCAGTTAAGAGAAGTTAAGTGCCAAAGTGGGGATAAACATCAGTTAGATGCCTAAGTACACTTAGGAGCTATTCTATAACTGAGGCCTAAGGGCCCTTTTTACCAAGCTGCTGCAAAAGGAGGCCCGTGCTGGCATCGGCGTGTGTTTTTCATGCACGCCAAGACCCCCTTTTTCCGCTATGGGTAAAAGGGAAGTCTCTCTTTCCTGCAGGAAGTGGCCATGGAGCAAGTAAAGCACTTGTCGTGTGACCATTTCTGGGAGGGGGCTCCCACACTAACCCAGCGGTAACTGGCAAAGGCTAGTTCTTCCCTTTTTTCTGTGGAGCCTAAATTAAGGCACCTAATCGCAGACTTATGCTAGAATTCTATAATGAATTAGGCGCTCAAGTTTGCTGTGATAGAATACTAACTTAGTGCCTAGATTTTTTTGGGCACCTAATTTTTGGCACCCATCATAGAATTACCCCCAGGGCTGGGACAATAATATTATTTCCATGTGAAAAGGACAGCAGGAAAAGACTAGAAAGTGTTCACCGTGTGGTTTATATATCCCTAACTACATCCTCTCCGAAGGACATCGCACGATGCGATAAACACAAGTGAGCCTTCTCCGGAGTAGCCGCCACACTTCCTGAAAGGCTTCGCTTAACACAAGACTATCTCTACTTCAGGAAGCAGGTGAAAACTTGGCTCTTCAACCCAGGGGCGTAGCCATGGGTGGGCCTGGACGGGCCCAGGCCCAGCCACTTTTGCTCCAGACCCGCCCAGCCTCTTCTGCCCGCTCTCCCCGTCCGCGTGGTCTGCTCACTTTTACTGCCCTGAAGCGCCGTTCTCCCTCCAGCACCTGCGATTCCCATAGCCAGCCTTCTGCCAGCGCTTGTCGTCGGGACCTCTTCTCAGGCACATCCCGCCTACTCTGCAACTTCCTGCGACCCACCTTTGCGGAAAACAGGAAGTTGCAGAGTAGGCGGGATGTGCCTGAGAAGAGGCTCCGACGACGCACGCTGGCAGAAGGCTGGCTATGGGAATCGCCGGTGCTGGAGGGAGAACGGCGCTTCAGGTCAGTAAAAATGACCAGAACTGACCATGTGCAGGGGGCTGTCGCGGGGGGGGGGGGGAAGGTAGTGGGTGGAGAGGAAATGCGGCGGTGGTGGTAGCGGGTGGAGAGGAAATGCGAGGCCTGTGCCCACCCAGTCCACCTCCAGGCCCATCTAAAAATTCAACTCTGGCTACGCTACTGCTTCAACCAGGACTTTAATGGAAGAAGTAACTAATTTGTTAGTCTCACTCACACACACAAGGAGTGACACGGGCTGCACATACTGCAGCGGGACATGTTTATCCACTCCGACCCTAGCTGAGATAACATTTAATCATCTCTCTGGCCTTATATGTTCCATCTTTGTTTATACCCTACGCTATTAAAATGTTTTACTATGTATTGTGTTGACATTGTATACTATGCCATACTTTGTACTGTTATTTGAATATTTTTACTGTTGTAATTGTCTGTTGCTTATGTTTGAGCTGTTCTTGGTGGACACCGCCTTGAGTGAAATCCTAATAAATAAATAAAATAAATATCCATATACCTAGAACAGCAGCAGCAAGATATCCATCTCAATTCTATCCTTTGTTTAGAGGAGACCAACTCTCAGCAGACAGAGAAATTCCATAACTCAGAGCTCAAGCTCCAGCCACACAGAACAAAATGTACTGTCTTTTCTCTCCTCGGTTTTCTGTTCCTGCTCAACCACATCAAGCATCACAAAAGTTGTTGTTCATTCAAAGGTTGGTTACTAAAGCTGTTTTCCCATTCTGGGCTAGATTCTATATACGGCGCTGAAAAAAAAAAAACGCTTAACTGTTATTCTGTGAGCTGTGCCTAAAGTTTGGTCGCGTGGAAATTTAGGCGCCAATAAAAACATGGTACAAATGCCCGCACCACACAAAGGAAGTGGGAACGTAGGAAGGCTACACATAAGCATCGCCATGCTGGGACAGACCAAGGGTCCATCGAGCCCAGCACCCTGTCACCGACAGCGGCCAAAAGAACAAGCAATTTGTCCCGCCCATCCTAGAAATACCTCAGGATCAATAAAATTAAATATTTAATGCTCTGGTGTATTTATAAATAAAATAAACATAAAATCACCACATAAAATTCAACGTATGTAAAACAATGCACGATGAAATAATATCAGTGCTTAAAAATCAGCATTTCACAATAAATACAGTGCTCTAGACTCGACACAGCACCGTGTTTTGGCATATAACGTGCCTGCCTCAGGAGCTGGCATTGAGTAATTAGTTTCAAATGGTAATGCCGGAGGGAGGCGGGGGACAAAAGGGTCTTTAAAAAGGGAAATGGGACTTGCTATACCAGCTTTCTGTGGTTTTTCAACTACATTCAAAGTGGTTTACATAGTATATACAGATACTTATTTGTACCTGGGGCAATGGAGGGTTAAGTGACTAGCCCAGAGTCACAGGGAGCTGCAGTGGGAACTGAACCTAGTTCCCCAGGATCAAAGTCTGCTGCATTAACCACTAGGCTATTCCTCCACTCTTGTGCATACATGAACTGATGCACTATATGACCACCGAAGGTATCAAAAATCCAAAAGAAAGTACTCCAAATGTGTGAGATATAGCATGGGTGCTCATTCACAATGTACAAATGTCCACACCTACATTGAAGCATGGAGCACCCTTATTCTGTAATTACACGTGTACCTCAAAACCACGCCCCTGTTCTGCCCTGAAAAACCCATGACTGTCCCCTTTCCATACCCTCTTTTTCAGACTGCGTGTAAATTTTAAGCATGGATCTCGCACCTAACTTTACACGTGTAGCAATCAAATCTAATCAGTGCCAATAATTAAGAACATAAGTATTGCCATACTGGGACAGACCAAAGGTCCATCAAGTCCAGCATCCTGTTTCCAACAGTGGCCAATCCAGGTTACAAGTACCTGGCAAGATCCCAAAACAGTACATTACTTTTTATGCTGCTTATCTTAGAAACAAGAAGTGGATTTTCCCCCAAGTCCATTTTAATAATGGCTTAACCAAACCTTTTTTAAACCCCCGCTAAGCTAACTGCCTTTACTACATTCTCTGGCAATGAATTCCAGAGTTTAATTACACATTGAGTGAAGAAATACTTTCTTTGATTCATTTTAAATTTACTACTTTGTAGCTTCATTGCATGCCCCCTAGTCCTGGTATTTTTGGAAACAGTAAATAATCGATTCACATCTACACGTTCCACTCCACTCAGTATTTCATAGACATCTATCATATCTCCCCTCAGCCTTTTTTCTTCAAGCTGAAGAGCCCTAGCTGCTTTAGACTTTCCTCATAGGGAAGTTTTCCTCACCTTTATGTGGGCTCTTATATTGCAAACCACCTAGAACCTCGTGCTGGGACCAGTGCAGTCTATAAATCATGAATTAGATTAGATTAGAAAAGTTCCCACAGACACATTTGCTGCAGGCACATTTCCCAACTAAAGCAACACAGGTGATTTTGAAAATGCTAACGTATACGTGCTGATGCAATGCAAAATGTGAGTGGCCAATTTTCACAGAGCCTGTCTCCATGAATAACATACTATTACATTTCTTTGAAGGGGTGAATAAACATGTGGATAAAGGTGAGCCGGTTGATATTGTGTATCTGCATTTTCAGAAGGCGTTTGACAAAGTACCTCATGAAAGACTCCAGAGGAAATTGGAGAGTCATGGGATAGGAGGTAGTGTCCTATTGTGGATTAAAAACTGGTTAAAAGATAGAAAACAGAGAGTAGGGTTAAATGATCAGTATTCTCAATGGAGAAGGGTAGTTAGTGGGGTTCCCCAGGGGTCTGTGCTGGGACTGCTGCTTTTTAACATATCTCTATATATAAAAGGCACCACCAACGTTCTAAATGAAGCCTCCAGCCGGAAGTGTGAAGGGGGAGAGATATCCGGTTTCCCCATGAGTGTCTGCCCCGCCCTCACGCTCTCTGTAACACAAACAGTGGAGGAAAACACTGCAAAGCACGAAATCAAATCGCTCTCTCTGTAACAGTGAAGGACTCAGAGGGGGGAGGGGAGAGAGGGCAGAAGCCCTCGCTATCTCTGTAACACAAACACAGCACAGCAGGAAACTTAACACTGAAGGACTCGATTCCGAGAGGGGAGGGGACAGAGAGCAGAGGGGACAGACAGCACAGGGGAAGGGAGAGAGGGCAGAGGGCAGGGACACACACACTCCCACATGCACACAGAAGAAAACCTTGCTAGCCCCCGTTTCATTTGCATCAGAAACGGGGCTTTTTTACTAGTTTATAAATGATTAAAGATGGGAGTAACTAGTGAGGTAATTAAATTTGCTGATGACACAAAGTTATTCAAAGTCATTAAATCGCGGGAGGATTGTGAAAAATTACAAGAGGACCTTACGAGACTGGGAGACTGGGCATCTAAATGGCAGATGACATTTAATGTGAGCAAGTGCAAAGTGATGCATGTGGGAAAGAGGAACCCGAATTATAGCTACGTCATGCAAGGTTCCACGTTAGGAGTCACCAACCAAAAAAGGGATCTCGGAGTGGTTGTTGATGATAAGTTGAAATGCTCTGCTCAGTGTGCTGCAGCGGCTAAGAAAGCAAATAGAATGTTAGGTATTATTAGCAAAGGAATGGAAAACAAAAGTGAGGTTGTTATAATGCCTTATGTATAGGTCCATGGTGCAACCGCACCTTGAATCTCAAAAAAGATACAGTGGAATTAGAAAAGGCACAGAGAAAGGAGACAAAAATGATAAAGGGGATGGGACGACTTCCCTATGAGGAAAAGCTGAAGTGTCTAGGGCTCTGCAGCTTGGAGAAGAGAAGGCTGAGGGGAGATATGATAGAGGTCTATAAAATAATGAGTGGAGTGGAACGGGTAAACATAAATCGTTTGTTTACCCTTTCCAAAAATACTAGGACTAGGGGGCATGTGATGAACCTACAAAGTAGTAAATTTAATACGAATCAGAGAAAATATTTCTTCACTCAACAGGTAATTAAACTCTGGAATTCGTTGCCAGAGAATGTAGTAAAGGCAGTTACCTTAGCAGGGTTTTAAAAGGGTCTGGACGGCTTCGTAAAGGAAAAGTCCATAGACCATTATTAAATTGACTTGGGAAAATCCACTGATTATTTCTGGGATAAGCAGCATAAAATGTATTGAGTTTTTCTGGAATCCTGCCAAGTATTTATGACCTGGATTGGCCACTGTTGTAAACAGGATGCTGGACTTGATGGACCTTTGGTCTGTCCCAGTGTGGCAATATTTATGTACTTATGTACTTATAATGGATTTGAAAACTGCCCTTTGAAGAAATAGTTATTATAAGAGCAATTCTATAACAGAGCAACCTATGTGGCACCTAATTCTATAAAGGAAAGTAAGCACCTACTTCCAGCCATAAAGCTGATGTAAGTGCTCACACCTATATGTATAACTTAAGTATTCTTTAAGTCATTCCCATGCCCTGACCAAACTCCGCCCATACACATGCCCTCCTCTCAAAAAAGCACTATGTAACATATGCATGAATTGAATTGCACGTTTAGGCAAAATTTTGGCATGTATGTGCAAAACCCGTATGAATGCGCAAAACATCGACCTAAATTTATTTAATTTTTTTTAAATTTATTTATTTAAAGCATTTATATCCTACATTTTCCCACTGGATGCAGGTTCAATGTTGAGATTTGGGCGGCCCCGACTGTATTATCGAAACGAAAGATGGACGCCCATCTTGTTTCGATAATACCGGATGCCCCACCCCTTCGCCGGGGCACCCTTAAAGATGGGTGCCCAGTTTGATTATGCCCCCCTATGTTACCACAAGTCAATGACTGAGGTGAGGCACTAGAAAAGGATGTGATAACTTTATAGGAATGGTTGGAAAGTAACAAAGTGAACCAGGAAAGACATTCCCCAGCAATGTCCATAGAAGTTAAGTGTGATACTAAGAGAGTGTGATTTACTAAGTCAAGTGAAACTGCCAGAATAATCATGTGTTTGTCTAAATGAGAATAGATTTTGTTCAGGATTGCCGTAAAAAATGTTTCTGTGCTGAATTGAGGTCAAAATCCAGATTGTCTAGGGTGGAGGGCACATGTGTAATTGGCACATAAATGTTAGCACCTCCTTTATAGAATTACATCCCCCCCCCCCCCCCCCCCCAGCACTCATTTTCGAAACAGGAGAATGTCTCAAAATGGCCAAAAAATGTCCATCTGCTGAAAGCATCCAAATCATAAATTTCAAAAGGCAGAATTTGGATGTTTCACAGTGCAGGTCATCCAGTGGCCTAGTGGTTAGCGTGGTGGATTTTGGTCCTGGGGAACTGGGTTCAATTCCCACTGCAGGCATAGGCAGCGCCTTGTGACTCTGGGCAAGTCACTTAACCCTCCCATTGCCCCAGGTATAAATAAGTACCTGTATACAATATGTAAACCGCTTTGAATGTAGTTGCAAAAACCTCAGAAAGGTGGTATATCAAGTCCCATTTCCCTTTCGGAGATTCTAGATGGAATGTTGCTACTATTGAGATTCTGTTGCTACTATTTGAGATTCTAAATGGAATGTTAATGTTGCTATTCCACTAGCAACATTCCATGTAGAAGCCTGCCCTTGCAGATCAGCAATGCAGCCACGCAGGCTTCTTTTTCTGTGAGTCTGACGTCACTCACAGAAACAGAAGCCTGCGCGGCCGCATTGCTGATCTGCAAGGGCAGGATTCTACATGGAATGTTACTAGTGGAGGAGTGGGCTAGTGGTTAGAGTGGTGGACGTTGGTCCTGGGGAACGGGGATCAATTCCCACTGCAGGCACAGGCAGCTCCTTCTGACTCTGGGCAAGTCACTTAACCCTCCATTGCTCCAGGTACAAACAAGTACCTGTATATAATATATAAGCCGCATTGAACCTGCTATGAGTGGGAAAGCGCGGGGTACAAATGTAACAAAAAAAAATCCATATAGCAAGGGTGCATGTTGGAGGCTTGTCTTGGGTGGGACTAGGGCGGGCCCAAAATTATGATGTCTTTAAGCGATCATGGAATGGTAAGAAACATCCAAAGCAAAAAAGGACATTTATTTTTTATAGACCTGTTTCAATCACATCCAGGGTATGAAAATGTGTCCTGATTGAGCAGTTGGCCACTGGAGGGATGAAGGCATTAGCCATTCTTAATCTCCTACTGGTTACTGACTCCCTCCCTCTCCACAAGAAGTGACAGTGAGGGTGGATACCAGGCTCCACAGCTTCAGGTATTATGGCCATTCCTAACACAGCAGCAAGCAAGTGTAAGGGGTAGCCCAGTGGTCAGTGCTGTGGACTTTGAACAATGGGACTCAGATGTAACTCCCATTTTAACTCTTATTTCTATACAAATATGTAAGCCCTCCTAGAATTTAGAAATACCTACTGTACCTGAATTTATGAGACACCTGCAAGCGTTGAGGATTATTGTACTACCTTTAGAGACAGTAGGTAATTATCTGTTCCTGGAGGGCTCACAATAACATATAAAGGAATGAAGGTGGGATTTATACCCAGGTCCTATTGCTTAAAGTCCACTGCACTGACCACTAGGCTGCTCCTCTGTTCTGCAGGGACCAAATGATGACAGACAGTTGTTTTTGTGTCTGGTTTTTGGTGTTCATGTTTTGGATGTTTCATTTTGGAAAATGGCTGTTCATTTTGGACATTTTCAGCGCGAGAACATCTGTGCCACGTATTTTCAAAGAGGAAATCCAGATGTTTTTCCAGTTCAAAAATAGCTGTGAGATGGATGGGGGGGGGGGGGGTTTGACATTAGCCCCCGAATTCTATAAAAGTTGCTTAAAATTGTGCACGCAATTTAATTGAATAATGAGCCAATTTGTGCCAACTGAGATTTTAACAAGCAATTATTGGTGTTAATTAGATTTAATTAAAATTTATACACATACATTTTATGCGCAGGTCCAAAAAGGGAGCACATCCATGGGTGGGTCATTGGCAGATCTGGGGTGTTCCTTTAATTTATGCTCAATGTCATAGAATAAAGGGTTCTTTGCCTAACTATAAGCACTATTTATAGAATTGTGATAAGCATTGTTCTTTTCTGTACTGATTATTTAGGCACCATTTATAGAATTTAGTCCTATGAGCAGGACGTCCAAATTCTGATCTGGACATTCTTTCAAAAATGCACCTCCACATATCTCTGTAAAGTGCCGTACACATCCAGTATGTGCCATACAAATCTTAAAGAAGTGTTGTACTAACAGTAGCTGCCATAGAAGTAATTTGTTTTGTGGCACTACTAATTGTATTAGTACTTGTAGTAGTAATCAGAACAGTACTAGAAGTAGCTACTGTTACTACAAACATTACTGATATAGAAGTAATTTGCTTTGTGGCATTACTACTTGTATTAGTACTTGTAGTAAAAGTCAGAACAGTAGTGGAAGTAGTTGGTTTTATTAACAGTAGCTGGTACAGAAGTAATTTGTTTTGTGGCACTACTAATTATACTACTACTTGTAGTAATAGTCAGAACAGTACAAGAAGTAGTAATGGTTGTAGTAACAGTAGCTGGTACAGAAGTAATTTGTTTTGTGGCACTTCTAATTGTATTGGTACTTGTAGTAGTCAGAAAAGTAGTAGTAGTAGTATTGATGGTTCTGATCAGAGTAGTCTTAGAAGCAGCTATAGCTATAATAAGGGAAGGGAAATGGGACTTGATATACTGCCTTTCAAAGCAGTTTACATATATTCAGGTACTTATTTTGTACCAGGGGCAATGGAGGGTTAAGTGACTTGCCCAGAGTCACAAGGAGCTGCAGTGGGAATTGAACTCAGTTCCCCAGGATCAAAGTCCACTGCCCTAACCACTAGGCTACTCCTCCAATCGCAATATGAGAGAGTTTTGGGGCTCAGGAATTAAATACACATGGGTTATCTCCTACTTCTGATTCCTTTATTAACTCTGTAGGTCTTTGGGCAAAGCCTCAGACCATCACTCAGGTACCTAAGGCACAGTCAACACAGCATTTCACATGCCTAAGGCAGAAAACATGAAGGCCATTTGGATTTGAGTAACAATTGTGTATTATTTCTGCAAAGCATTTGTATTCACACTATGTTCTGCATGCATGACTCTATCTTTCACAGTACATATATAAATAGAATTGTTACCTCGTTATTGTGATTATTTAAATGAGCAATGTAAGACAAAATTATTTATGCTCTTTCACAAGGTTTCTCCTTTCCAGCACCAAGCAAATTCTAGTCTTTGCATGAGATTTCCTCCATACCAGTTCAACTGACCCATAATTTCTGTTCTTTTTCCTCGGGCTCTTTCAGAGCACTTAAGGAGCCTAGAGCCAGGGCAAAAAACTGGTGTGACAGCTTCCCCTATAGAATACCGCACTTACAGAGCATGTTACAAATGTAGACACTGCTGACGGGGTGTACACTTTCCAATGACCTCCTCTAATGAAATGTTCTACAGTGACATTGTTCTTAATGTTCAGATCTGAGGTTACACGCTGTTATTATTATTTTTTTTGTAATCTGCCATCCCTGCCCTCTTGCTGTATCTTCCTGCAGAGAATTTTTGAGGGGAGAATGGGATCACTTTTTTGGAAGGAGGAGAGGGAGACCCTATAGTTTCCTCCCACTCCTTTAGGCTTCTAGCTCAGATCCAGCCTCTACAGTGGGCTGTGTCTTGAGTACCTTCATGTATAGCCCAATCATTATGTTGTCCCATCCTCCAAATGTTCCCTGAGCCTGGTCCATGGTTACGTGGAGGGGCATAATCGAAAGGGACATCTTCGTTTCGATTTGGACGTCCTCGCAGAACATCCCGATCCATGGGCGGAGAAACCCATATTTTTGAAACAAGATGGACGTCCATCTTTTGTTTCGATAATACGGCCAGGGAGGTCCAAATCCTTAAATTTGGTTGTCCCTAGATTTGGTCATCCCTAGACGTGGTCGTTTCTGATTTTTGGCGATAATGTAAACCAAGGGCGTCCATCTCAGAAATGACCAAATGCAAGCCATTTGGTCGTGGGAGGAGCCAGCATTCATAGTGCATTGGTCCCCCTGATATGCCAGGACACCAACCGGGCACCCTAGGGGGCACTACAGTGGACTTCAGAAATTGCTCCCAGGTACATAGCTCCCTTACCATGTGTGCTGAGCCCCCAACCCCCCCCCCCAAACCCCACTACCCACACTGTACACCACTACCATAGCCCTTACGGGTAAAGGGGGGCACCTAGATGTGGGTACAGTGGGTTTTTGGTGGGTTTTGGAGGGCTCGCTGGTTCCTCCACAAACTTAACAGGTGGGGGGGGATGGGGCTGGTTCCGCCTGCCTGAAGTGCACTGCACCCACTAAAACTGCTCCAGGGACCTGCATACTGTTGTCATGGACCTGAGTATGACAAAATATTTTTAAAGATGCTTTTTGAGGGTGGGAGGGAGTTAGTGACCACTGGGGAAGTAAAGGGAGGTCATCCCCGATTCTCTCCAGTGGTCATCTGCTCAGTTCATGCACCTTTTTGTGGCTTGGTCGTAAGAAAAACACGACCAGGTAAAGTCATCCAAGTGTTCATCAGGGACGTCCTTGTTTCTTTCGATAATGGGTCGAGGACGTCCAAGTGTTAGGCACGCCTAAGTCCCGCCTTCGCTATGCCTACGACACGCCCCAATGAACTTTGGCCATTCCTGCGACAGAAAGCAGTTGGGGACGTCCAAAATCGGCTTTCGATTATACCGATTCGGATGACCCTGGGAGAAGGACGTCCATCTTCCGATTTCTGTCAAAAGATGGGTGTCCTCTTTCGAAAATTAGCCGATAGTAACATAGTAAATGTCAGCAGATTAAGACCTCATGGCCCATCTAGTCCACTGCAGTGCCTCCTGGGGTGCCCCACTGCTCTGCTCGGATGTCCATGTGGCCAGTTTACGAATGCTGGCTCTTCCTAAATCCCAATGGCTTGTTTTTGTGCATTTTTACCTTGGATGTTTTTTCTTCGAAAATGGTCTTAAAAGATAGAGGCACTGAGCACAAAAACATCTAGCAAATGGTCATTTTTGAAACAAAATGTTAGACATTTTTCTGGTTTGAATGGTCATGTTCACTACTGGATTTTTGGACGTTTTCTGCAAAACGTCCAAAATCGGATTTAGACATTATATCGAAAATATCCCTCCACAATTTGGGGAAACAGCTCATGGAAGACTGCCTGGCACCAGTCTTACTACTCAACTACTGGAGTTGCTGTCAAACCCATTCCAGTCGTGATCCTAATCTGTCTTTGCCATTAACAGGACCCAGACTGTAGAAGTCTGCCCAGCATTGGCCCTACTTCCCAACCTCTGAAGCTGCCAGCAAAGCTCACGCCAGCTATGAGGTAATTTAAGTTTTCTTTTAATTGATTCCATCCATTTTCTCTATAGGGATCCTCTGTGTTTATCCCATGCATTCTTGAATTCCATCACTGGTTTTGTCTTCAAATCTATCCTAGGAGGGCATCCCAGGCATCCACCATCCTTTCTGTGAAAAAGTATTTCCTGACGTTGCTTCGAAGTTTACCACCTTGCAACCCCAACTCATGACGTCTACCATTTTTCATCTTTAGAAATGCTTAGTTTGTATACCTTTTAAGTATTTAAACATCTGTATCATATCCTCCATGCCTCCGTTTCTCTAGGGCAGATTTGTCCAACCTTTTTCTATCAGGGGTCACATTTTATATTTTGCAACATTCGGAGGGCCAAAACATGTGAATGCACGCGTGCACTCATGCTCTCGTTCTGAGAATCACACACTCTGAGAACACCTAATTTCTCTCTCTCTCTTTCTCTCTCTCTTGTTCCCCCTCCAGCCTGCACCCAGTCTCATAAGAATATAAGCTTTGCCATACTGGGTCAGATCGAAGGTCCATCAAGCCCAGTATCCTGTTTCCAACAGTGGTCAATCCAGGTCACAAGTACCTGGCAAGATCCCTCTACATCTAAACCTTTCTTCACTACAAGTGGAAGTCTCGTTTTCTTAAGGTGTGGAGGAAAAATACCTGAAGCTAAAGAAGTATTTATATCATATTCTGAAACAAATCATTATGACCCTTCTCATTAGTAGATAAAAACCTAACCTCAGGCAACTTTTGCATAATCCTTTAATACCCTTCAGTCTGAAAAGCAACGAGCAAAATTGCATCCTCTCAGGCAAGATTAATGTCTACTCTTCTTTTCTGTTTATTTTTTAACTCAAGGCGGTCAGTAGCACTAGTATTTCTTTGCTATGAATCAATGGGTTGTCCAGTTCCCTTCCTTGTGTGTTAGTAACATTAATTAAGGGAGGAAGTTATCAACATGGGCTACTGTTAAGGCAGGTTATTTTATCATAAGTCTGGTTATTTTGGCACAGGATCCAATTTTATACAATGGGGCCTGTGCTAAAATAACCCTACTTGTGATAAAATAATCTGATTTAACAGTAGCCCACATTGATGACATCTTGCCTAAAACTCTAGCTTATTCTCTTGACGAAGCCAAATAGGCGAAATGTGGACCCTATGTCAGGAATATTTGTTTTATGAATAAGCAAAATTTTGCTTCCAGCTGCCCCTTGACCCCTGAACAGGATGCTCCAAAGTATTTCTTGTTGACTCTTTGCGTATTCCTTGCTGTAAAAGGGTAAAGGGTTATGGGATTTCAAATATCGTCTTTCTGTGGAAGAGTGTGTGCGGTTCATTCTGGGGGGGGAAAGGGTGGTGTGTTCGGATTGCCCTAGAAAAGGAGAGAGGAACTAGATTTAAAAAAAACCTGGACTTGCTGAGGGCAGCTTTTGAGAGTGAAAGTTGACACACAACTGTTAATTTTTTTTTTTTTAAGTATTGAAAATCCCAGAGAATTCCCATTGTTCAATATCCACAGCTTTTTTACGTTCTACCTTTTCAAAGAAAATAGGGATCAAGAGGTTTCCTACAAGTTGGGTGGAGGAGTGGCCTAGTGGTTAGGGTGGTGGACTTTGGTCCTGAGGAACTGAGTTTGATTCCCGGCACAGGCAGCTCCATGTGACTCTGGGCAAGTCACTTAACCCTCCATTGCCCCATGTAAGCTGCATTGAGCCTGCCATGAGTGGGAAAGCACAGGGTACAAATGTAACAAAAATAAAATAGATACTATTGGAGATTCTACATGGAATGTTGCTATTCCACTAGCAACATTCCATGTAGAATGCGCAGGCTTCTGTTTCTGTGAGTCTGACGTCCATCAGACTCACTAGGTGCAGGACGTCAGACTCGCAGAAGCCTGCACGGCCACATTGCTGATCTGCAAGGGCCGACTTCTAGTGGAATAGCAACATTCCATGTAGAATCTCAAATAGTAGCAACAGTGGAGGAGTGGCCTAGTGGTTAGGGTGGGGGACTTTGGTCCTGAGGAACTGAGTTCAATTCCCACTTCAGGCACAGGCAGCTCCATGTGATTCTGGGCAAGTCACTTAACCCTCCATTGCCACATTGAGCCTACCATGAGTGGGAAAGCGAAGCGCAGGGTACAAATGTAACAAAAAAAAAAGTTGTTCAATTATTTTTTTTTTATCCTTTGGATTAAATCTTTGGGCTGGATAAGATGAGGATGAAACAACTTGTGCTTTTCTCTGTATAGTTATATTTCTATATACATTTGGAAGACTGTTTCATATATCTAAAATAGTTGCTTTTTTCATGAAAATTCTGAGATTTTTGAAAATTGATATTTGGCATTTCACTTCTAACTTTTACCAATTTAAGATTTTTAAGAGATTGTCTTGGCTCCGCACTGGTCCTTGCTCCTCTCCACTGTTTTTTTTTGCTGCCCCTCATGTTGATAAATTCATAGTCACCTGTGCAGTTCAGTTCATATAAAGTGCTCATTTCTAACTACAGCAAATTGCTTTGTTTTCTGTTTTTCTTTGGTTTTGTAGCTGCAATAAACTACCTCCCCCTTTTTTTTCTAGTTCCTGTGTTTATATGTTTCCCCTCCCTGCCCTGGTTCACAGAATGAGACATAAGTTGACATCTATGTGGCACTAATCAGTCCCAAAGAGGTGAAAGGTATGCCTGCAGGGGCTATAGATGGTTGTAGACACTTTGGAACGATGCAAAGTGCTTCTCCGACTCCTGCAGCTTGAATTTCCAGCTGATATATATCACAGCAGGATGAACCTGTTCCTCACAGGGTCTAAACGCTATTGTTGTTTTGTTAAGCTTGAAGGGCCAGGCAAGGAAGACTTCCCAGTATGTACCTTGTAAGAAAATAAATGTATACTCGGGAACACCTGACTGGCAGATTTCTACCATTGGCGATCTATGTACTTTTTCTTTTTCCTCTGGTTATCAATAGAAATCAAACAAAATAAAACATGGAAAAGAAAATAAGATGATACCTTTTTTATTGGACATAACTTAATACATTTCTTGATTAGCTTTCGAAGGTTGCCCTTCTTCCTCAGATCGGAAATCTGGTAATCTTAGCAAGGTATTAAATTTTTTTTAAACCCACACTACCAACAACAACCAAGAATGATTGGGTTTGCAATATTTAAAAGGACAGACAGAAAATCCCTTAGGGGCCTTTTTACTAAAGAGCTGATATTTGGCAATGGGCTTGCTGTGCGCCAAGCCGGAACTACCGCAGGAGCCCGGTGGTTTGGCTGCCAGTCAGGAGCAAAATCCTTTAAGAGACCAAGCTTGTATGGTTGAGAGCTAGGAGATACCATAGGCAAGGACAGCAGTAGGCAGGGTGGATCAACTGATCCTTATCTGTCATCATCTGATGTTACTCAGATTTCTGGCACAGAAAATGAATTCTCATATTTTAAAGTGATACATTAGAGCTTAGCATGTTCTTTAAACGGCGTAGCAACCCAGGCGTATTTTCAGTTTACACATCATGACATTTCTAGCACCATAAATCATTAACTCCCATTGTCCCAAGCAGAAAAGGGCAGGTATTTCTTTGCATGAGTCTCTTTGGAGTACACATGTCTTTGCCTTAATTCTCAAATGCAGACATCTGTCCTTACCAGAAATCAGCATTTACAAGAGAGCTACATGAACAAAGCAAAATGAAGAAGAAAACAAACCCAAGACAACTCATTTCCCGTGAAAGAAGCAAGCATAGCTACTGACTATCCCAAACAGATAGCTTTCGTATACCAGAAGACAGCATTTAATAAGAGGCCATTTTTTTGAAAATGCGTGTAGTTTATATTGGAATGTTAATTCGATCCCATTCTTCCAGGATATCTTCTTTCAAAATCAGTCTTCTAGCTGTACAATTGGGACAGTCATCAACAGCATAGAATTCGGGGGACAATTCTACGTATGGACACTCCCATTTAGGTACCTCAAGGGTGCGCAGTTGGCGCATATTCTATAAAGGAATGGAGGTAACCAGGGTCTGTTACAGAACTGCTTGTTGACATCCAATTAACAGCACTGATTAGCGAGTTAAACAATTAAGTTACATGCATTTTTATAGAGTATGCTTCAAATTCTGTGTGGAAATTAAGACGAGATATATAGAATCTCATGGATAACGTGAACACAAATGTTACCACCTAGGTTATAGAATTGTCCAACAATGTGCTCAGAAATAAAGTGTTTTATAGTAACTAAGTAAAAATAACAAGTTACTGTATTTAAGTAAAAGTTTTGTCTTTTTACTTGTAAAGAATTTGTTACTTTTACCAAAGTAATAATTTTGCCAATTTGTACTACTTTTACTCAATTATATCTGATGCTTGCAGTTAAAAGTAAAAGTGGAAGCAGTGGCGTTCCTAGGGTGGCTGACACCCGGGGAGGATCGCCGATGCACCCCCCCCCGGGTGCAGCGCGACCCCCCCTGGGTGCATTTCTACCTGATGGGGGGGTGCCGCGCACCTCTCGGCTTCGCTCGTTCCATGCTCCCTCTGCCCCGGAACAGGAAATAACCTGTTCCGGGGCAGAGGGAGCACGGAACAAGTGGAGCCGACAGGCGCGCGGCACCCCCCCAGTGGCGTGCACCCAGGACGGACCGCCCCCACCCCCTTGGTACGCCACTGAGTGGAAGAGAGATAAATGACACTTCCTTGGTTAACTAAATGAAGCAGAAAACTGGAACAGGATTTTGCTAATATAAACCATTGGTCACGCAAATAGTGGATCATCTCATGTTACATTTCGAAAACAGTAGAGTTGCCTGTGCTTGTTGAACTGGTTAGTAGTCTCCAACCAAACAGAACAGTGATGAGTAGAGTGACTTTGAAGTGGAGATGAAGCTAAAGCTGGTTACAATTCTTTGTAAGCAGATATGTGTCTCTACCACTACAGACTGCTGATCCTCCCATGGAAAATTTTCCTTTGGGGTGACTGTCCACAGGATTGATAGAATCTTTAGAGGGGAAGTTTCCTCGTATGGCCTTAAGAAGACTGAAGAGTTACCACATATTTGACATTCTTGCATCAGTTCTCTGTAATTGAACATTATGACGATGATAACAAAGATAAACATGAGGTGATGAACTAGATAACAGTACTTCTAATGCAGATGACAATGATGGGTATCTGCAGACCGAGAGGAAGATGCACTAAAGTCATCGGTAATTCCCATTCCCTACCGATTCCATAGCGAATCGGTAGGGAACGAGAATTCACTAAGGAAAGGGAATGCAAATAGCTACTCGTTGTAGCTCCGTTGCATTCTCCATTACCTCAGTAGCCAGTCGGAGAATCGGGACATCCCTTTCGGTTATGCTCCTCTTCTTGGGTCTCTTCAGCCAATCAAAGCGCATCTAGCTTGCTGGTGTCAGCTACACGCACTCTGATTGGCTGAAGAGCCCTGGAAGAGGAGCATAATGGAAAGGGATGTCCCGAACTCTGGATCAACTCGAGTTGCAGGTCCCCGATTCCCTAATCTCTTCTCCTCGCTGCTACAGAAGGTGAGCAGTGCAGGGGAGACAAAACTAAAAAAAAAAAAAAAACGGTGAAAAGACGTCCCTCACAAGCGCAGGCAGAGTACGTCCATAAAGGACGCCCCTCACGTGCGCTCGCTGCTTTTTTTTCTTCCTTTTTTAATTTTTTTGGGGCTCTTTTCCTTTCCGATTCCCTCACAGGAGCCCTAACGAGAGGTGCAGACCTCACGTTAGGGTTTCCACGGTAAGGGAATCGGAAAAACGGTAGTGCATCTCATTATAATGAGCTGCAACGGTACTGCAGCTCATTATAATAGCCTTTGGATAATTTGCATTCTGTTTTCGTTGCCTGCTACCGTGACAGGAAAAATGCCCTTGGTGCATGCCCCGGTAAACTACTTGCGTTTTAAACTGCCTGGAACCAGTTTAAAACGCAAGTTGTGGGCTCGTTAGGTTTTGTGCATCTGGCTCCCAGTCAGAAGACATTAGTATTACAGCCTGGCATCATTTGAAGGAACTTTTCATCAGACTGAACACTCCACTTCCTGCCACCATTTTAGCTGTGCTGCATTAATAATCACTCACAAACACACCCAAATG
The DNA here is from genome assembly GCF_901765095.1 of Microcaecilia unicolor. Taxonomy (NCBI): domain Eukaryota; kingdom Metazoa; phylum Chordata; class Amphibia; order Gymnophiona; family Siphonopidae; genus Microcaecilia; species Microcaecilia unicolor. The sequence continues at coordinate 286,775,733 of NC_044037.1, read as the reverse complement.
AGTGGCAGTCATTTTCAAAATGTAATTTTACTAAAAGCAAGGTGGATTGATTTATAGAACAATAAAGTTGCTGGGATAAAAACATTAATAACTAGTAAAAAAAGGCCCGTTTCTGACACAAATGAAACGGGCGCTAGCAAGGTTTCCTCGGAGTGTGTATGTTTGGGAGAGTGTATGTGAGAGTGACTGTGTGAGAGACAGAGTGAAAGTGTGAGTGTGTGTGTGTGAGAGAGAGAGAGTGAGTCTGGGTGTGAGTGTGTTTGTGAGAGAGTGTGTGTGTGAGAATGAGAGTGTGTGCAAGTGTGTATGTGAGACACAGTGTGAGAGTGTGTGTGTGTGTGTGCGAGAGAGAGAGTGTGTGTGAGACACAGATTCTCTGTGAGAGTGAGTGTATGAGACCAAGCGAGTGTGTGAGTGACTGTGTGGCACATAGAGAGTGAATGTGATACAGTGTGAGACAGAGTGTGTGAGAGTGAGAGTCAGAAAGACATTGTATATGAGAGAGAGAGTGTGAGCCCTGCCCTCCCAATCCATGCCCATCTGTCCCCTGCCCCCTCCATTCATCCTTTTCCAGCAATTCCCCTCTCTCCCTGAGCCCTGCCCTCCCAATCCATGCCCATCCATGCTCCTCTGTCACCTGCCCCCTCCATTCATCCCTATCCAGCAATTCCCCTCTCTCCCTGAGCCCTGCCCTGCAATCCATATCCATCCATGCCCATCTGTCCCCTCCATTCATCCCTATCCAGCAATTCCCCTCTCTCCCTGAGCCCTGCCCTGCAATCCATATCCATCCATGCCCATCTGTCCCCTCCATTCATCCCTATCCAGCAATTCCCCTCTCTCCCTGAGCCCTGCCCTCCCAATCCATGCCCATCCATGCTCCTCTGTCCCCTGCCCCCTCCATCCCTATCCAGCAATTCCCCTCTCTCCCTGAGCCCTGCCCTGCAATCCATATCCATCCATGCCCATCTGTCCCCTCCATTCATCCCTATCCAGCAATTCCCCTCTCTCCCTGAGCCCTGCCCTCCCAATCCATGCTCCTCTGTCACCTGCCCCCTCCATTCATCCCTATTCAGCAATTCCCCTCCTACCTCTTGGTTCCCTATACTTGCTCCCGCACAATTCCAATCATCCCTGAAGAATCTCTTGGCCAGTCCTTCATTCCACCACATCACATTTATTTGAACACCTTCTGACACTCCAGTTTTAGTGTCATGGGCCCTACCTTATGGAATAACCTTCCTTCATTCCTATACTCAGAAATCTCACTGAGAAGTTCAAAACGTCTGTTTTTCAAAAGGCTTTTGAGCATTACATAAGTACATAAGTGTTGCCATACTGACACAGACCGAAGGTCCATCAAGCCCAGCATCCTGTTTCCAGTGGTGGCCAATCCAGGTCACAAGTACCTGGCAAGATCCCAAAACAGTAATGTACATTTTATGCTGCTTATCCCAGAAATAAGCAGTGGATTTTCCCAAGTCCATTTTAATAATGGACTATGGACTTTTCTTTAGGAAGTTATCGAAACCTTTTTTAAACCTCGCTAAGTTAACTGCTTTTACCACATTCTCTGGCAATGAATTCCAGAGTTTAACTACATGTTGAGTGAAGAAATATTTTCTCCGATTTGTCTTAAATTTACTACTTTCTAGTTTTATTGCGTGCCCTTAGTCCTAGTATTTTTGGAAAGAGTAAACAAGCGATTCACATCTCCCCTTTCACTCTTGAACAGTTGCTGTAAAGATCCAGATGTTTCGATTTTTTAGAGATACATTACAAGAGTGACTCCTTCCTATTTCTTTCCTATATGTGAATTGTAGTTCACTCTTTTTGTATCTTACATAAGTACATAAGTATTGCCATACTGGGGAAGACCAAAGGTCCATGAAGCCCGTTTCCAACAGTGGCCAATCCAGGTCACAAATACCTGGCAAGATCCCAAAGAAGTACAAAACATTTTATACTGCTTACCCCAGAAATAGTGGATTTCCCCAAGTCCATTTAATAATGGTCTATGGACTTTTCCTTTAGGAAGCCGTCCAAACCTTTTTTTAAACTCCGCTAAGCTAACTGCCTTTACCACATCTTCTTTACATTTTAACCACCTGAATGGTATGTCTATAAGGCAGTATACCAAATAAATTTGAAACTTAATTTGTTTTCATATTAATCAATGCACAAAGGTCTACTTCCATAAATATCAAAATGGCTCCAAATCATTTATTTTTTTTTATCAGCACCCAATACCATGAGCTATTCCTATGATAACTGGAGTCACTGATGAAAAGGTGAATTTATTTCAAAAATGTTCCCACATATGAAAAAGAAAATGTATTTAGCACATTATAACTGGAAGCCATGTTGCCAGTCAAGATTGACTTAAAAATTGAGTCAGGCGCTGAGGGGACACATCTAAAAATAAGTAGATGAAAACCACCTTTAGAGGGCAAATAAGCAAAATAACTTCTCAAACCTGTTCTACTAGAATTTCCTTGATTTCACCAGAGATTGCGAGAAAGTATCTACCTTTCCGAGCCTTTGTTTGATAATCTTACTTCATCTTATCTCTTTTTTTAATTAGAAATTGTAAGTTAAGTCCTATTTGATCTTTGCAAGCAGCCAGCAAACTACACCGTTCAACCGGTCAAACTGGTTTCTAAAGCCTAACGCAGGCATGTAATAATCCCATCAGAAGGCTCCCAAGGCATCTATTTCCCAAATGGACCCTTTAGCACCCTCCTTAAATTGTACTATGAACTGATCTATGTCAGGCAAAACCAGAGTTTACTACTACTACTTAACATTTCTAAAGCGCTACCAGGGTTACGCAGCGCTGTATAGTTTAACATAGAAGGACAGTCCCTGCTCAAGGATCTTACAATCTAAAGGACAAATGTACAGTCAGTCAAATTGGGGCAGTCTAGATTTCCTGAAAGGTATAAAGGTTAGGTGCCAAAAGCAACATTGAAGAGGTGGGCTTTGAGCAAGGATTTGAAGATGGTTAGGGAGGGGGCTTGGCGTAAGGGCTCAGGAAGTTTATTCCAAGCATAGGGTGAGGTGAGGCGAGGCAGAAAGGGCGGAGCCTGGAGTTGGCGGTGGTGGAGAAGGGTACTGAGAGGAGGGATTTGTCCTGTGAGGGGAGGTTTTGGGTGGGAACGTAAGGGGAGATGAGGGTAGAAAGGTAATGCGGGGCTGCAGACTGAGTGCATTTGTAGGTCAGAAGGAGAAGCTTGAACTACCAGTATAATTTTCTTTTCGTATCTATCAATGGGTACGTTTACTAGTATGTAAACATTTTATCCTCTCAGTAATAACCGAGAGTCAAGGGAGAAGCACTCCGCTAAATACTAAAGCACAAACGCACAACGAAGAGCGATGGGTGGCAGATCTTTAATGTATTCACAGCAAATCTGACCCGACACGGAACGCGTTTCGGCTCATAGGCCTGCGTCAGGGGTCAAATAACATCTAGTTTTAAAATCATGCAGTATCGGATGTGTACAACATCAAAGCAAAACAGTGCAATCCAATCTTTAAAAAGAATGTATGTAACATAGTAACATAGTAGATGACGGCAGAAAAAGACCTGCACGGTCCATCCAGTCTGCCCAACAAGATAAACTCATATGTGCTACTTTTTGTGTATACCTCACCTTGATTTGTATCTGACATTTTCAGGGCACAGACCGTAGAAGTCTGACCAGCACTAGCCCCGCCTCCCAACCACCTCCCCCGCGGCCACATTGGTGATTTGCAAGGGCCTAGTGGTTAGGGTGGTGGACTTTGGTCCTGAGGAACTGAGTTGGATTCCCACTTCAGGCACAGGCAGCTCCTTGTGACTCTGGGCAAGTCACTTAACCCTCCATTGCCCCATGTAAGCCGCATTGAGCCTGCCATGAGTGGGAAAGCGCAGGGTACAAATGTAACAAAAATAAATAGCAAGGGGGTGTGTCGGAGGCATGTTTGGGTGGGCTTACCATTTGGCTGTTTGTCTGTGGTAAAAGAAAAGAAAAAAAAAAGGTCCAGGGCAGAAAAGTAGTACATGTATGTTCTTATCTAGACCTGTTTCAATCAGGACTAAGTCATAAAAAGGTGCCCAAACTGACCAGCTGGCCACTGGAAGGATGAAGGCATGACCCTCCCCCCCACTTTAATTCCCCAGTGGTCTACTGACCATCTACCACCTCCCAAAGATGTGACAGTGACAGTAGATGCTGGTTCTATGACGGATCCAGATATTACGGACATTTTAAGAAAGCAGCAAGTAAGTGGATGGAGTAGTGGTCAATGCGGCAAACATCAAGAACTGGGTTCAATTCCCACTTTAACTCTTTCATTTCAGAACTCGTAATGCAAACGCTTTACTTTTCCCCCGCTGATTTGGTCAGACGGTGTTTTAAGTTCTGCACGATATACTCAAAGGAGCATCCACTGTTCCTTTATATAAATCTGTATTTGCAAAAGACAGAGAATCTATCCAAAAGATTTTGTGACTGCCGAATCAGGCATCCTACGCCGAAACACGGCTCCGTGTTGAGTCCGTTTTAGTGTTTGGTGCTTCAATAAACCTTTGGTCCCTGGCTTCACCTCTGGAGTTGCCTCTGTGCTTGCTGGAAAGGCCATTCGTCTGCCCCTACTATTCACGTTTCTGCTCGACTTTTTACCTAGGGTTGCTTTCAGGCTTATTTTCGAAAGAGAAGGGCGCCCAAATCGGGAGATGGGCGTCCTTCTCCCAGGGTCGCCCAAATCGGCATAATCGAAAGCCGATTTTGGGCATCCTCAACTGCTTTCCGTCACGGGGATGACCAAAGTTCCTGGGGGCGTGTCGGAAGCATAGCGAAGGCAGGGCTGGGGCGTGCTTAAGACATGGGCATCCTCAGCCGACAATGGAAAAAAGAAGGCCGTCCCTGAAGAGCACTTGGCCGACTTTACTTGGTCCATTTTTTCTTGCGACCAAGATTCAAAAAGGTGCTCAACTGACCAGATGATCACCAGAGGGAATCGGGGATGACCTTCCCTTACTCCCCCCAGTGGTCACTAACCTCCTCCCACACAAAAAAAAACCTTTACAAATATTTTTTGCCAGCCTCTATGCCAGCCCCAAATGTCATACCCAGCTCCCTGACAGCAGTATGCAGGTCCCTGGAGCAGTTTTAGTGGGTGCAGTGCACTTTAGGCAGGCAGACCCAGGCCCATTCCCCCCACCTGTTACACTTGTGCTGGTAAATGTGAGCCCTCCAAAACCCACCCGAAACCCACTGTACCCACATGTAGGTGCCCCCCTTCATCCCTTAGGGCTATGGTAGTGGTGTACAGTTGTGGGGAGTGGGTTTTGGGTTGGTTTTGGGGTGGCTCAGCACTCAAGGTAAGGGAGCTATGCACCTGGGAGCAATTTATGAAGTCCACTGCAGTGCCCCCTAGGGTGCCCGGTTGGTGTCCTGGCATGTCAGGGGGACCAGTGCACTACGAATGCTGGCTCCTCCCACAACCAAATGGCTTGGATTTGGTCGTTTCTGAGATGGACGTCCTCGGTTTCCATTATCGCTGAAAACCGGGGACGACCATCTCTAAAGACGACCATCTCTAAGGTCAACCTAAATGTGGAGATTTGGGCGTCCCCGATTGTATTATCGAAACGAAAGATGGACACCCATCTTGTTTCAATAATACGGGTTTCCCCGCCCCTTTGGAAGGACGTCCTGCGTCAAGAGAACTTGGGCACCCCTTTCGATTATGCCCCTCCACGTGTCTCTGTTTGATTGGTTGGAATCTTTCTCAGCTTCCCAGATCACACAATAGAACCGTTGGCATGTCCACGAGGCTGCCAGCACTCTGGGTATGGTTCTTAAAGATCCAGGAGCTCTGCTCTTTCACAGTTATCTGTTTGCTGTCCTGGAAGTCTCAGTCAGGTCTGCAAAAAGCATCATTCTGTTATTAGCTAGATAAAATTTGCAGTGCACGATACCTTTTGCTTTTAAGCATTTTGAGGTTGCAACTGTTTTCTCTCTTTCCTACTACTACTACTACTATTTAGCATTTCTATAGCGCTACAAGGCATATGCAGCGCTGCACAAACATAGAAGAAAGACAGTCCCTGCTCAAAGAGCTTACAATCTAATATCACTTTCTGCTATAAGCTAGTGTGGTTATTGATCTACAGGAAGGAGTGCAATATTAGAGCAGTGCCGTAGCGAGGGTGCCTGACACCCGGGGCGGGTCGCCGCTGTGCACACCCCCCCCCCCCCCCCGGGTGCAGCACGGGCATGGCGCACCCCCCCTCCGGAGCGCACCCCCCCCCCCCGAAATGCACCCTTACCTTGCAGCGGGGGGCAGGCGGGAGGGCTGATCCGCCCCCAGTGCACGTCACTGGGAGCTGCGTCGGCTCTGCTGCTTCCCTGCTTTCTCTGCCCCGGAACAGGAAGTAACCTGTTCCGGGGCAGAAAGAGCAGGGAACCAGCGAGCCGACACCCCCCCCAGTGGCGTGCACCCGGGGCGGACCGCCCCACTGCCCCCCCTTCCTATGCCACTGTATTACAGAAAGACAAGAGAATAATCTGGGAGAATTAAACGAATGACACAAAAAATTGTGAAATTGAAAAAAAAACTTTTATTAAAAACACATTTATTGCATTTTATTAGATAATTCCAGTTACAGAATGTTTTCCTGTACACTAGCCAGTGCAAAATATGCTTCTCATTGCATGTACAAAAAAGTGGCAGTAATGACTCCTAACTGGTACATTTCAGTCTCTGTTCTACCCACACCTATTTGCTCTTTATTAACCAAATGCCAAATGGATTCACTGGTCAGTAAGTATAAAGCATGTAATGCGATCACCATTGAATACGGGCATTTCTCACAGCCTGTAGAAAATATGTACTTTACCCACAAGACAAAATGTATGAAAAACAAAAAGCAGCTTAAAATAATCCAATTCCAGTAACAAAAAAAAACAAACAAAAAAACAGGGAAACAGCTACAAGGAATGGAAAGCAAGATAAAAACAAAATTCAGATACAATTATAAAAAAAACAACAAGCCAAAGTAAAATTGTAGCTTACAAAAAGGTCTCACCTATCACAAAATCCCAACCAAAATAGCATTTGCAGAACCGAAGTGCAAACAAACATCAGAAGCACAAGTAAAAACCACATCAAACTAGGAGGAAATCCACCATCCTAACAGAAGGAGTGCAAAACCCACACCCAATAGCTTAGAATACTTCGTGTCAGGTTATGCATTTCTCTGCTGGGGTTCGCATGTTGACTACCAAGATTTTCATCAATTCTCCGTACAGACTAAAACCTTGACATGAGCTACAAGCTGACTCATAAGCATTAATAGCAGAGAACAGCTCTCTTTAAAAGCATTCATGCTAGGATCCTCCGAAAGTATCAAGTGGACCATTTCTTAGCTGCGCCTTCTCTTCGGTTTTATTCCCAAGATCTCCTGTCTTATTCCCGCCACCACCATTGTATTCGAGTTCTTCCGGAATAATAAAGAAAAGTTTGTTAGTAACAGTGGCGTAGCCAAGGGTGGGCCCAGGCCCATCCACTTTGGGTTCAGGCCCAGCTAGTAGCAGAACACCTATGATGTGGCTGGCAGAGATTCCCAAGCCCCACCAGCTAAAAACTCCCAACAACTTTCCCTCCTGCATACCTCGAAAAAATAGCAAGCAGTGACTGATACATACTACTTGCACCGGCCCCATAGCCTTCCCTCTGACGTATTCCCACCTATGCGTTGTGTCAGTGGGAATGCCGTGGGGCCAACATGAGCAGTGTGTATTAGTTGCTGCTTGCTGCTGGTGGTGAAAATCTGCTATTTAAAAGGTATGCGGGAAAGGGAGAATGTTTGAGAGACTGTATGGCATGCAGGTGAGAGAAGGAGAGACCAAATCACCTGTGGGATGGGGTGGGGTTCTTCTGCCCACCCATCTTGGGCCCATGCCCACCCAAAATTGGGTGTCTGGCTATGCCCCTGGTTAGTAATTAACACTGAGCCTCACTTTTACCTAAGTTCATAATGATGGGCACACCTAACTTGGAGGAGGTTTCAAATAAAAGATAAAACCCTTAAAAAATATACATTAGTACCTACTCAGGAAGAAAATACGTCCTCATGAAAAAGGAAGTTCTTAACGACTGTTCGAAAGGCAAATGCACAGTTTTAGTTACATTTTTTTTTTTTTTTGCAAGTACCAAGGCATTGTACATATCTCTCTTCTAGAAACCACAGGGATCATATTTGCTGACTGATTAGTACTTATTGAGAAAGTGAACATCAAACCACATCATTAAACTATAACCATAAAGAACACACACATACCACCACGTGAAGGGAGAGTACACAAAGTCATTATAACTAAACAAACACTAGAAATATCTGCACATTTCTGTACACAATATATTATCTTGAGCACAGCCAATGTACTTTCCAGAGAGACTTTATTACTTTAAAACAAAAAGAAACAAAAACAGGTGTTTAAACTTTACAGGAAAACTATTTCAGGGAAGTTACGGTACATTGCTGGAGGAGCTTTTGCAATCCAAAACTTGCATCTTTATACATTCATTGGCCTATTTTAGTGAAAAGAATTAAGGCATCTCTATACAGCTCCTCTGTTGGTTGGTTTTTACTCATTTGGGGGCTGTTGTCCTAAGTTTTGAGCTTTATGCGCTGTAACATAGGGTTTTAAAGTGCGACATGCCCAAAACTAGTCTGGCAGCAAGAAGGGACATTGCCAACATTTTCACATTCTGGCCATTTGTTAAAGTTCAAAACTCAATATAGACTTAATTTCAGCAAACTCCAATGCGTATGACACCTAAACAAGCTGAAAGAATGTTATTAATCACTTGTATATTAATGATACCAATCTACTTAACTTGGAGGAAAAGACTTTAAAAGTCCCAGCTTGACAGCAAGTATAATATCTTCAATGTCAGCTCATTGTTGGACTCCGTTCTTATCATCGGTCAAAAAAACTTCCAAAGAAATTTTTCTTAAATTATTCTGTTATCTTTTTCAATTATACCTCTATATATACATTGTGCACCAAATCTTAATAACGGTCATAAAAATTGCCAAAGAAATTTCTGTTATCTTATCTTTATATATATACATCATGCACCAATGAAGGGTTTTGAGGTCTTTTCCTCCGTTAAGTAGATTGATATCATTAATATACAAGAGATTAATAAAATTCTTTCAGCTTGTTTAGGTGTCAAACACATTTGTTAAAGTTACCAGTAATGCACTTACTTAGTCGGTTAGTATCCAGTAAGTTCAGTACTGTAAGTGCTGGGCATTCTCCATGTCCTGCTTAGCAAAAACGACCTGGCAACCAGAGAGGGTCAAACAGTATACACAAAATAGCAAACAGAAAAAAAAGCACAACTGGGCCTTCAAGACTGGGACAACAGGAGTCCTTTATTGGTAAATGACCTGACACGGGCTGTGTTTCGGCGTACACGCCTGCCTCAGGGGTCCAAGTATAGAGTCAAGGTAGGGAGCTCCGTGGGAGCAGATGTCACGTTTAATGGTTCCACAGGAGCCACTGCTTTCTTCTCGGAGGAATTATACATTAAACCTGACATCTGCTCAGCGGCGTTCCTAGGGTGGCTGACACCCGGGGCGGATCGCCGATGCGCCCCCCCCCGGGTGCAGCGCGACACCTTCCACCAGCAAAAGGACACCACCCTGGGTGCAGTGCGACCCCCCCACCCCCGGCGAAAGGATGGACACCTCCTCACACTTCAGTAAAAGAGCTACATTATTTTTGACGGGTTAATATGCTACTTCTTTTCACTTTAGGAGAAACACGGGAAGACTACATTCCTCCCCACCCTCCACAAGATAGATAGCGCTAATCACTAGCAAGAGAATCCTATATTACTCATACCTTTATTTTTACTACAAATACAAATAAATGCCCCATCTGCATAAGAAGCCTCATCTACTACACCAACTGCATGGCAGCAGGAAATCTGAGCTGCCAAATTTGTCCTAACGTTTTGCACAATTAATATACAAGCACACGTACACAAATATATATTAGTGAATCTTGCAAACTTTGTTGTTTTTTTTTGTTTTTTTTTTGCATGAACAAGGCTGTTAGTACGGTAAAGAGGAGACAAACATTCAAATGACACAGCAGGACCTAAAGTCTATCCTTCCTGTATATTCTTTTCAGCTTAAAAAAAAAACAAAAAAACAAACTGGGTAGACATAGCCTTCCACAACTTAAAAACATCCTACTTTTCAAAACAAGAAGCTAGATCTAGAAAGGAGAAAGTCAGAGACAAAATCTTGGAAGCAGGAATGGCACCTGCCAGCCCTTAGTGCCGCAAACATTATCACGATTTCCACAATGAATATTTGTGCGATACAACTTAAAGAAACTAACATCCATTTGCAAATTTTAGGTATCATGAGTATCAGATACGCGTCTGCAGCTCCAAAGAGAACATGTTTTCCACCCCCTGCTTTCAAGAGTTCTCATGTATGTACAAATACCTCCACAAAATCATGGCAACTGGACACATTCAAGTTGAAAGTTCAGTTAAATTAAGCGTAATAAATAAGTACTGAAAAGTCTCTCTGCTTACGAAAACGCACAAACGAACGACACCATCCGTGTCTTTGTTTCTCATTTAGATTTAAACACAGCGATCAAAAGGTTCGAAATTCTGATTGAAAAATCAAGAACTATACAGCTTAGACAAAACGAATTGGAAAAAGGACACAAGGGTGAAAGAGCGTTCAGCGCCCCTGCCTCATTTACTGGCCTGTGTGACCCTGGGGATCATGCCGCAATATAAAACAAGAAAGCAACATTTTCTCCCCTAAGTTAAGCACCCACTGCCCACAACTAGAAAGGCACCTAAATATATGAAAATAGTTATGTGCTCCACAATAAAGCAATTCTAAGGCCTACAAATGATGCTTTTAAGGCACTTTGTGCTGCTTGGGAGAACAGAGCTCAGCTTTGTAATCTTGCCAACCAAGACTTCAAGGTATTTCTTCAACCAGAAGAAGCAACTCAGCATCCAGTGGCATGAACCAAGCCAAAATGGTTTCAATTTACCATGCAATAACAACTAGAATGGTGTTTAATAAGGAAACTATAGCGCCCTTTTACTAAAAAGTGTGCTAGAAGTGCCTTAACTGCAAAATGTTGTTAACACAAGAAATAACATGCATTAAGTGCAAATGTAGAGCTAGATTTTAAATATGGCACCTAAAATAATCCGCGCTGAAAAATACCTGCTTAAGCAGTATTCTATAAGCCGCACCTTAAAGTTCGGCACAGTATAGTGAATAAACACTCAAGCAGAGGTTACGTGTAAATTCAAGCAAGGCCATTTGCACCAGTGAAAAAAACATGGTGCAAATGCCCATGCCTACATTTTCACGAGCATCCATATTCTGCAATTCTTATGTGTAACTTAAATCCACACCCCCTTTCTGCTGTGAAAACACCTACGACCCCTCCCGTTTCCGCACCCCCTTTTTTGGACTGCAGATAAATTTTAGGCGCGGATCCGGCACCTTAGGGACCCTTTTACAAAGATGCATTAGGTAGGCTCTACATGCATACAGTGTGAGCCAAAATGAGACTAACTCCAGGCTACCGTACCCCCCCCCCCCCCCCGGTGGTAACTTCAGATTTGGTGCGCACCTATAACGCCTGGATGATGTATTTACTTCCGGCAGTTGGCGCATGCCGACCTGTCTTAGCATGTGTAGCATGTGTAGCCCTTAGTTAGATCAATGGGTGGCGTTAAGGGCTCAGGCCAGTTTTAGGGGCGCACTGGTTTCAGTTTTACCGCATACCCTTTTCCCATTCCATTTAAAAAAAAGCCCTTTTTTGCAGACACGGTAAAAACTGGCCCAGTGCACGCCCAAAACACGTGCCTACACTACTGCACACCACTTTTTACCACAGCTTAGTAAAAGGCAGGGGCGTAGCTATGTGGGGCCACGGGCCCCCACAGATTACGCCCTGGCCCCCTCTACATTTGACCTCCCCGCCCGCCGCATCATGAGGTACCTTGTTTGCTGGCGGGGGTCCCCAATCCCCGCCAGCCGAAGAGCCCCGTGCAGGACGTAAGGCGCCAGAAACAGATGATCACACAACGAAGGCGCCGGAGTTGACCGGCACTGAAGAAGACTCTTTGGCTGGTGGGATTGGGGACCCCCGCCAGCAAACAAGGTACCTGATGTGGCGGCGGGGGAGGGGGGCAGTTGTGGCGGTGGCGGCTAAAGTGCCCCCCCACCTCGGGTTCTGCCCCCCCTCCCACTGAGGTCTGACTACGCCCCTGGTAAAAGGACACCTTTATGCATGTTGGTCCCAATTAAATCTAATTAGTGCCAATAGTTGCTTGTTAAAAAGCCAATTATTGGCACTAATTGGCTCAATAATCTATTAAATTGCACGCACAAATCAGGAACGCACATAAATTTGCATGTGCAAATTTTTGGCAACCTTTATAGAACGAGGGGGCTAATGCAGCAACTGCCCAGCATCTCGTGTGCAGATCCTGCATTAAAACATCCCTTAGTGCACGGTACTGAAATAGTCGTTACTTCAGATCCACTTACAGCCTCCTATTTAAGAGACGGTTAAGTGGACCCGGGCCGACTGCATGAGAATGCACTGCACTTGTTATGTGGCAAGTACCAAACACTCTCCGTGGCCATTCTCCACCCATGCCCCATCCAGTTCTTCCCCTTCCCCAAAAAAAAGTTTTAGTGCACAACTTAGCGAGCACCAACTGTACAAATGCCATGTAAGCTATTAATGTGTTTGTGCCTGAGCTATTACCATGTGCCAAACCATGCATTAAGGGCTCTTTTACTAAGACACGTAGGTGCCGAGGCGTGTACAATCCATGTCAAATTAGAACTAGCGCCCGGCTACTGTGTACCCCGGGCGGTAATTCTAAATTTTGACGTGCATCCAAAACGGGCGGCAGAAAATCATTTCTTATTTTCTACCACGTGGCGCTAACCAGGTGGTAATCGGCCATGTATGGGGGTCACCCGTTACGTTAGCGGTAAGGTCTCAGGCCCAAAATAGACACGCGCTTGTTTAAATTTGGCCGTACATTCATTTTCAGCCACAAAAAAAGGCCTTTTTTTTGCAGGCACGCTGAAAAATGGACTTGCGCACATCCAATGCACGTGCCTACACCAGCGTAGGCTATTTTTCGGCACGCCTTACTAAAAGGGTCCCTAAATAGCCTAATGCACTTTGCTAATAAAGTTCCCCCTGTTTTTAACACAGCGATCTGTCAGTTCCTGAATAAAAGCGTGATTATTTATGCGATGGTTCCTACTGGCAATTATATCTGAGACACGCTAATAGAAATGCAATGCATTCATTCGAGGGCCCTTACATAAAAGCATCGGTAAGCCCAATGTGGGCTTACTGCACGCTAACTCAGGACTACCACCAGCCCAACGCGGTCATCGGTGGTCGTTCTGGCTTGAGTGTGCATCATGCCGGAAACAAAATTTTTATAGCGCGGCGCCAACCCAGTGGTAATCGGACATCGCTGCACACTGCCCGGTTACTGCTGTGTTACCACAGGAGCCCATACCACCACCTCAATGGGTGGCCATTTTTTTTTTTGGGGGGGGGGGGATTTTTTACCTGCTGCAGTAAAAAGGGCCCTGGCATGTGGGAAAAATGGCAGTCGCTACTGCAGGGCCCCTTTCCCCCACAGCTTAGTAAAAGGACCCCTGAAGAGCAGCGTTCTAGCAGCCCGTGCTGATAATGGAGGAGACTGAATTCTATGTAGGCTGTGCTAATCGAACAGTAGATCAGCTTTTCAAACCACACAGACCTCTTGTTTGAAGACCCAATAAAAAAAAAATTAAAAAAGATAGCTATTGAATTATTTGTACTTATGATATCTGAAGAGCCATAGAAAGCTGTGTTCCCTCTATGCTGTGCGATGTGCACACAGGTCATGAACTCCGTGCACACAGCAAAACATTGTACACAAGAAAATGTAATGTGGTGACAATTTTAAAGCAGAACAGGGAAACTGAAACTAGTCGTATTTGCCTTATTTTAGTGGCTGATGTTTTCTAATTATTTAAAACAAATAATTTGCTAAAATAAACTTAGGGCCCTGTTTTCTAAGGTGCGCTAACGTTTTTAATGCCCATAGGAATATTATGGACATCTACGTGATTAGCTAAACGCTAGCGGGCCTCTAACACAGCTTTGTAAACAGGGCCTTTAATGTAAAATTGCTTTCATAACACCGATGAAATCCTGATATTCCTTAGATTATATTTCCCGATGTGCACTTGGCTCATACCATACAAATTTGGGAACCGGGTTCATAAAAAGTTCTATAAGAGAGAATTTTTGCACACAGAGCCTGTCACAAATTAAAAGGAACATTGATAGGAGTACACAATTCTCATTCCTTCCCCCTGTTTTTTTTCTCTCCCTCCTGCTGCACATTTCCCCTTAAAGCAGAGCGGCTACCTTCCTAACAAGTACCCGCCAGTAAAAAGTTCACTGCTGACCCTCACGGCCAGATCTGCTTATGCGTGCCACCAGCAGGAATGTGGTTTTCTTAGACTTGGCCTGAAAGTATCGGGGACAATTTATTCCAGAGAGATTTCTGTACCCCCGAAATCATTCCCACTTGCAAAGTTAAGAGAACTGGATTGGTGGAGGGACCGCAGCAACATACACTTGATTCTTTGTTTGTTTTAAATGTTCAGTCTGCTTGTGGGGCTCCAGAAGCAGCTTACATTTTAAAGAGAAAAATAAAAAGCTATGAGGCAGTCAGGCACTTGGGGCTCCTCTCAGCGCCATTTCGGGAGGGAGTACTTACCGCCACCCATTGAGATGCCTAGTAAGGGCACCCGCGCCAACCCGGTGGTAACCGGGCAGCGCCAATTTCCACTGAGTAAGCACCGGTGCCACAAAATATTTTTGTAGTGCCAGAAATGGAACAAGCTAGGGATGGGAACTACGACCGGGCTTCTGCGGCACTTCCAGACTGTGCCAATCCTTTAGTAAAAGGGCCCCTGTATGCAGCTGGCAGCAACGCTCGGCCTCTGCCCAGATCAATTTATCCAGTTAGGAGAACGGTAGCCCTAACTTTAAATGGATAAATCATCTGCAGTATTTAATTTAGGAGTTCCAAACTAATGAGCAAAGCTGCTGAATGTCGGCATAAAGCTAAGCACGTAAACCAACTGCTTATTTGTACGCTTTTTGACTGCGGTTTGAACGTTATCTTCACTATATTTTAAAGTGTAACGGCAAAAGCAATCCCTCATCTTTAAAACAGAGAAAATCTCCAATAAGATACCTGACTGCCAAAATTAGGAAATATAAGGCAATAAATTTAAAAATAAAATTCTACAGAGAAAAGCAAGATATTATAAAAATATGAAAACGTTTTGAATTTTTAATGTTCAGCAAAATTCTATGAGCTGGCAGGCACACACAGAGCAATATCTCTTGTACGGTGTTATCATTTACAGTGATCATATCGCTGCACTGAAAAAGGGACAGGCTCAGTCACTCCTATTTTATGCTTTCGGTCGGTGGAGGGGGAAAAAAAAAAGAGGTTGACCAAGCAGTTTTCTGCTGCTTGAGAGTTTATTTGCATCCGTCCAGGAAATTTTTCCCCTAGTTTGCATCCCCTCACAACTTTGTTCAGTCACTTCACCAACACTGCTTGGCTCGAGACACCGAAGTTCTGGAATGAGAGGCCTAGAAGTCTCCATTACAAGATGGCCGACTCCCACCTTTCTTTTCCCTCCCCCAGGAGCCGAGAATGCAGCTGAGGAGCAGATGACCTGAGACAGGAATCATACCAATGCACCAGTTTAAGTTGGTACTAGTTATGCTCGGGTCAGACTTCGGTTTCTTGAGAATACTACAAGGAATGGATCCTAAGGAGCTTAGCCAAGATTGGGTGGCAGAGCTGGTGGCGGGAGGCGGAGATGGTGCTGGGCAGACTTATACGGTCTGTGCCAGAGCCAGGACTGGTGGTTGGGAGGCGGGGATGGTGTTCGGCAGACTTATATGGTCTGTGCCAGAACCGGTGGTGGGAGGCGGAGATGGTGCTGGGCAGACTTATACGGTCTGTGCCACAGCCGGTGGTGGGAGGCGGGACTGGTGGTTGGGAGGCGGGGATAGTGCTGGGCAGACTTATACGGTCTGTGCCCTGAAAATGACAGGTACAAATCAAGGTAAGGTATACACAAAAAGTAGCACATATGAGTTTATCTTGTTGGGCAGACTGCATGGACCGTGCAGGTCTTTTTCTGCCATCATCTACTATGTTACATGTGGGTTATCCTCTGGGCAAGCTCAGACTGCCCTTTTTGAACACAAGCAATATGATCACCGTATCTTTCCCTGAAGTTAGATATCGGTACACATTTACCAAAATCATATTTTCTAGAACAGACTGAGGGAAAGCATGAATATCATGTTTAAAGGACACCAGACCACCACACTCAAGCAACATGATGATGCCTGATGACATTTTTCTGCTTCCTCCTAAGCAGGGCATGGTGCGAGATTGCTAGGTTTCGCTTTTTATTATTATTACTAGTGGAACCCAGCCCGTTTCCTCAACAATGAAACGGGCCCTAGAAAGGCTTTCTTGTAAGTGATTTTTTTGTCTTTCCCCTACCCTCCCATCCATGTCCCGCGATTCTCTCCTCTACTGTCCTCCCATCCCATCCATCAATTCTCCCCTCCCCTCTTGACGTCAGCTCGCCTCCAGTGTTCCCTTCTCTCTTACTGTTCCACCATCTGACGTCATTACGTTTTGATGCGAGGGCGGGGCAGTGAGGGGGAACGGAACGCTGGAGGCTAGCTGACGTCATCAGATGTTACGAACCCAGGCAGCCATGGAACATTGGAGGTGAAAATTATTATATAGGATTATTGTTAAATTAAGCTCATCAAAATAGTTTTTCAATGCAGTGCCATGCTAAATTGCTTCTCAAAATCACCATTTCCCATCAGTGGATGACACCAAGATATGTTACGGACTATCTAAAAGCCAGACAGATTGTCAAAAGTATAAAAATATTTTCTTTAATAAAAGCCATCCTTTGACAACCGTGTAAGATATTGTCTCAAAACACATCATTCTCTTTAGATACTAAACTAATCGTCATGCAATGTACACCTGCATCTTCTGATATTTCTTCAAACAGGCCTTCAAAGTCCAATGTATCATTTTGTTTCGGGTCCTTCAGACACAGGAGAGGTTTGTTGTCAATAATCTCAAAAATGCTAAAAACATGCAACCCTTAGCGGGGGGGGGGGGGGGGGGGTGTCATTTCAACATTCAAAACAAAATAAAATTTGTAGAGTCTTCAGTTGCGTATGTTTGGGGTTTTTTTTTCCTTTTTCAGGGTAAAGGGAGGGCGGCCAATGGAGAGAAAGAGAAAACATATAACTCAAAAAGTTAAAAAAAAAAAAAAAAACTCTCCCCAGGGGTCTGATTTTGTTCTATCCAAGGCGAAGGAAAGAAAAAAAAAAAATGCAATTCCCTCTAGGAAAACAATTTAAGAGGATTAAATAGGCATAAGATTTACACTATTACTGAGTTTGTATGGACAAGATTTCAGCTGACCAGCATCTAAGGCACATTGAAAGCTACAGAGCAAATTGTAATCACCCCTCCTTTCAGGTCATAAGGATGGCTGGGGCATAAGGCACTAATGTCAACCCCTCCCCAAATGCTTTCTCTGTTTTATTCCCCTCTACAACAAGGTGGATGTTTGTGACCAAAGAGCAGAAATGCTCCAAGAGATTGTATAAAAACAAATATTTATAACATATTTAGAAAAAAAATAAAGCGTTGGCCTTTAAAATTCTTTAAAACATCTTTTTGAATGTTTTTGATGCTTTTATGGGTTTTTTTTGTTTTTGTTTTTTTAGTAGCGTTTTGTTGGTGGTGATTGTTCAGAACAGCCCTTTTAACACTTGTTAATCCAAAGCCATCTTCACATTTCCAGTTTCTGCTGTGACTGTCCCAGCGAATCGGAGGGGGAGCCTGTCCGGTCCCTGCTCTCTCGCAGCCTTCACTTCAAGATGATGTGATAGCCATTGTTGCTCTCAGCTAGAAATAAATTAAAAAAAAAAACAACATTAAAAAAAATTAACCCATCCATATACCTGTGAGATTTTGGGCTGGGAGGGATCATACACTAAGAGACCCTTTTACAAAGCTGCAGGAGGGCTAACGCACCGGTAGCGCATGCCAGATCAGCACTACCGCCAGGGTAGCACATCCGCCCGGCAGTAATTCTGAGTTTGGCGCACGCCAAATCCCGCAGTAGAAAATATTTTTCTATTTTTTACCACTGGGGCATTCCCAGCAGTAATCAGCAGCGTGGCCAGCATCTACCCATCACTGAACCCTGTTCCTCCCTGGTGTACCTTAGAGACGTCCCCAGCACCTGCAGTCATTCATTATTACTGCCTGCACTGGCCCCCGCAGGCTTCCATCGGCCGGGTTCCACCAGACAGGAAACAGGAAATGACATCAGTGAGGGCAGGACCCAACCAATAGAAGACTGCAGGGCCGGTGCAGACACCAATAATGAATCACTGCAGGCACTGGGGATGCCTGTACGGTACACTTGGGAGTGGACGGGTTCAGTGACGGGCAGGCAATTGCCGGGATGCCGCAGAAGAGGAGAGACGTTGATGTGGGGTATGTGAAATAAAATCTATCATTTTTTAAAAATATTTCTTGGGGGGGGGGGGGGGGTGAGGAAGGGCCCATCTAAATTAACTCTGAGCCCATACAAAATACTGGGTCTGGCTACACCACTGCATCTTACGCTGGATATTCAGAGATGTAAGCCACTCCAGTGGATACTATTATTCTTCCAAACACAATTTTTATAGAAAAAGAAGTGCTACTTAACTTCTATTCAAAATGTTCCCCAGACATAAGTCACATAAAATAGGTTGCCACTGAGCAACTCTGCCCCTGCTCTTACCAAACTACATGCCCAGGAATGCTTACCCAGTAGTAAATTTAAAACAAATCAGAGAAAATATTTCTCCACTCAATGTGTAATTAAACTCTGAAATTCGATGCCAGAGAATGTAGTAAAAGCAGTTAGCTTAGCGGGGCTTAAAAAAGGTTTGGCTACCTTCCTAAAAGAAGTCCATAAGCCATTATTAAAATGGACTTGCCTATTTCTAGGTTAAGCAGCAAAAAAATGTATTGTACTGTTTTGGGATCTTGACCCGGATTGGCCACTGTTGGTAACAGGATGCTGGGCTTGCTGGACACCTTTGGTCTCTCCTGGTATGGAAATACTTATTTACTTATGCAGCCATGATTCATGTGTAAATACAAGCCCTCTTACTGACCAGGAGTTCTCAATCCAGTCTTTGAGGCACACCCAGCCCGTCAGCTTTAATATATTCACAATGAATATGAGTGAGGTAAATTTGCATGCATTATCTCCATTGTATGCAAATCTAGTACATGCATATTCATTGAGGGTATCTTGAAAACCTAACTGACTAGGTGTCTCCCAAGGACTGGGTTGAGAATTCCCCTGTTGTTGGTGCATGCACACCACAGGCAAATTTTATAAGAGGCCCTTCCATATGGAAAAAAAAAAAACCTTTATAAAATTATCCTATAGATGCTCTTTTACATTTCAACATTCTTTATTGATGACCAAAGTAAATTCATCCAACAATCTGGGTATATAAAGATGAAAATAATCAAAGTGCACACAATAAAACAAAATGATACAATCTGTCAAACTTTCAACAGTTCCCCCACCCCCACCCCATTATTTTATATTACAGCATGTTTATTGATGACATATAAGAATTCAGTCAATAAAAATACAAAGGAACATAAATGATTAGAGCCCAACCTTTACAGAAAAAGCAATTGAAAAGAAGCCATCAAAGATTTAACCTTGGCATCCCCCCACCCTCCAAGTATTAATAGAAAACAAACGTATATTGACTCAAGAACAGAAAACATGTAGCAACATTGAAGGCCAAGTAGAAAACCAGAAACCAAGGGGTCCTTTTACAAAGGTATGCTGAAAAATGGCTTGCAGTAGTGTAGGCACGCGTTTTGGGCGTGCGCTGATCCATTTTATAGAGCGCCTGTAAAAAAAAAAAAAAAAAAAAAGGCCTCTTTTTTTCGCCGAAAATGGACGTGCGGCAAGATCAAAATTGTCACGTGTTCATTTTGGGTCTGAGACCTTCCTGCCAACCACGGACCTAGTGGTAAAGAATCTGTGTGGCAACTAAACTAAAGTGAAATCTCCGCAGAAATGCAGTTCCCTGTAAAGAACTCATAGCTGCCAAATTCCCAGTACAAAGGTAGTACACTGTGAAGGACTATAAAGTAATACCAGCTTGCTTGGCATAAGCAATAGCCCAACATGATTCACAGAGTTACTACACGGCAGCATAGTAAACAGTGGTATATAAAGGAAAATAGGCCACCCAGTCTGCCTAGTAGACTCGTCTAGTTTAGGGAGATGCACAGAAAGGACAATTCTGTAACAGGGCATCTACATTTAATGCCTTCGTGGTGTCTCCTTTCTTTCACAGAGTACTAACTAGAGAATGACACCGGGACAAAGTTTGTCCCCATCCCTGTGGGTTCTGTCTTTGTCCCCACCCCATCCCCGCAGGTTCTGTCTCTGTCCCCACCGCAGGTTCTGTCTCTGTCCCCCACCTCATCCCCACAGGTTCTGTCTCTGTCCCCACCGCAGGTTCTGTCTCTGTCCCCCACCCCATCCCCGCAGGTTCTGTCTCTGTCCCCACCGCAGGTTCTGTCTCTGTCCCCCACCTCATCCCCGCAGGTTCTGTCTCTGTCCCCACCCCATCCCCGCAGGTTCTGTCTCTGTCCCCCACCTCATCCCCGCAGGTTCTGTCTCTGTCCCCTACCTCATCCCCGCAGGTTCTGTCTCTGTCCCCTCCCTCATCCCCGCAGGTTCTGTCTCTGTCCCCACCCCATCCCCGCAGGTTCTGTCTCTGTCCCCCACCTCATCCCCGCAGGTTCTGTCTCTGTCCCCCACCCCATCCCCGCAGGTTCTGTCTCTGTCCCCCACCTCATCCCCGCAGGTTCTGTCTCTGTCCCCCACCCCATCCCCGCAGGTTCTGTCTCTGTCCCCCACCTCATCCCCGCAGGTTCTGTCTCTGTCCCCCACCTCATCCCCGCAGGTTCTGTCTCTGTCCCCTACCTCATCCCCGCAGGTTCTGTCTCCGGCCCATCCCCGTGTGCTCTGTCCTCATCTGCAGAAGCCTCAAGCGCTTTTGATTTTATATTTAAAATGTCTTTAATCAAAGTATAAAAAGGAACATTATGCTGTGCAACTGTTTATAAATCACAAATTAAAAAAATAAATAATCAGCAACTATAATAACCCTCCACCCTTCCAACCCAACAATAGTTGACTTCTACTACCCCAAGAAATCCCAATCCACCCTATTAAAATGTCTGGGGGTACAAAATACAAGCCATTCTGTATGCCCTAGCGGGGGAGAAATATGACCTATAAAGAACAGGTAAGATACATGTGATTATGAGAACACATATAATGGGAAAGACAAGAGCAGCATCTGAAAGGCTACAAAAGCATAAAGGCTCATAGTCTAGGTAATAAAATCCCAGACTTGATGGCCCTTAGGGCAGAGACAGGGCTGGGTGTTGTTCTTATCATGGAGACATGATGTAATGAGTCCCGTTACTAAGTTAAGGTGATCACAAAAAAAAAAAACAGAAGACTAACAAGCCATAAAAAGAAAATTCACTCACATGTAAAGAGAAGTTGCAAAGAAATGACATCTAGAAATAAGGAGCGCTCATCCACGTGCAAGGAAGGCGTTGGGGGGGGGGGGGGGGGGCAAACAGGGCCTCACAGCTCCAAGGGGTCCCATGGTCCCCACTACAATCTGTCTCGTCCTCCTTCCCAACCTTCTTTAAAAATGTATTTAACGTCTCAGAGATGCCCGGCACGGCAGCCATTCTCTCAAGCTGTCTGCGGCTGCCGTGAAGCTTTCCCTCTCTGAGGCGATCCGCCCCCCTCTGATGCAATTTCCTGTTTCCACCTGGGCGGATCATGGCAGAGAGAGAAAGATTCGTGACAGCCGAAGGAAGTTTATGAGGATGGCTGCTGTGCCGAGGCCCCTCTGAGAAGGGAAATAAAAATGTTCAAGATGACCACAAGGTGAGGGGAAGGGAGGGAGATGGTGGGGAGAAATGGAAGAGACGCCTGTACCAGGGGCGTATCTGCGTGGGGCCTCAGGGGCATTCTGTTTCTGAGTCTGACGTCCTGCACGTACAACGTGCAGCGACGTCAGACTCAGAAGAAACTTTCGACGCCAGCTTTAGTAGAAGAAATGAAAGGACCTCGGCTTGGCTGGCGGGGGTTGGGGGTCCCCCGCCAGCTGACGGAATTCTTTTACAGGCAGCCGGCAGCGGCAGGAGGACGCGGACCTCGGCTGGCGGGGGTTGGGGCCCCCCCCAGCGAAGGTAGGCGACAGCAACGGCGGGGGGAGGCTATAATGTGCCCCCTCACTCTGGCCCTGGCCCCCCCTACCGCCGCACTTCAGATACGCCCCTGGCCTGGACCACATGGGAACAATGCAGGTGGGGAGATCAGTGGAGAGGGAATCAGGGTCAGGGGCCCCCTCCTTAATTTCTGCCCTGGGCCACACCATGTCTAAAACTGGCCCTGTCCACGTGAACTACAGGATAGCATCTGTCAGTTTATATATCAGTAATCCTATTTTACTTCTCCAACCATTTTTTTATTTTATTTTAGTAGCTTCACTGAAAAAAAAAATCATTCCATTAGTTGATCTTTCCACAAGGAAAACTAAGGGGACCTTTTCCTTTAGATTGTAAGCTCCTTTGAGCAGGGACCGTTCTTTGTTGATTTGTAATTTTGTACAGCGCTGCGTAACCCTAGTAGCGCTCTAGAAATGTTAAGTAGTAGTAGTAGTACTAAACTGCAGTAAAACCTGGGCTTAATGCAGGATTTTCCCCATTTGCTAAGCCCAGACTTAATGCAGCACTAATGAGGGAGAGTAGAATTTAAAAATATGTTATTGCAGGTCGTGTGCTGTCATTAATGTGCAGCACCTGCATAGAATTAACACGCAAGTACCTATCGCCTCCTATTTAGCCAGGTGCTAGGTTCTGCCCCATTAACTCTGCCTTATCCAGTCAGTGCACACGCTAATAACACGCTAACTGCATAATGTGGGAACACCCACTCTCCACCCAGAGGCATAGCTAGGTGGGTCGCCAGGGGAGCGGTCGCTCCCCCAAATGGGGTTCTGACGGTGACGGTGCTTATTTTTGACACGAGCTGTCTCGTTTAAAATATATGCTGGCGCCGTCCACTCTCCGCTCCCCCTGCACCCTCAAACCTGGCTATGCTTCTGTCTCCACCCATGACACTCCCCTCTAAAAAGTATATATATATTTTTTTTAATCGCTAGCACACTGAGTAGCATGTGTAAAGCTTAATTTTTAAAAGAGATACTATAATAAAATGAGGAAATTAATTAGAAATAAAATAAATGGAGTGGTTGCCAGGGTCGAAAGTTTTCATGAGGAATGATCATTATTAAAAAAAAAAAAAAAAAAAGAATTTGGAAGTTCAGATAAAATGCATTCCACACATAAAAAAAAAAAAAAAAGATTGAAAAAAGGACAAACAGCCAACACTGTCTAATGATGAGGTGGAAGAGGCAGTGAAAGCCAAAAGGGCACCTTTCAGAAAATAGAAAGCAGACCCAAGAAAATAAGGATGAACTCTGGCAAGTTAGTAGTAAAATAGTAATAAGTCAGCCCAAGAGACATTGAAAAGAGTTTTGTGAATGATGCAGCTGTTTTGCCACATGACCACAGACTATAGCGATTCGACCTGATTTGTCATTTTTGGACTATGGGATTCTTTATATTTATGGATAAAAAGGAGGTGTGTATGTTCCTTTGGCATCTTCAATCAGCCCAGTGCACACTGGGAGAAGTTTAATTTTGAATGTGTTGGCCACAGAAGACAGAAGTTGATAGGAGGTGATGAGGGCTCCCGCTGTATCTTGGCGCTGCCTGATTACCACCAGGAGCACCCCTGCCGCTGAAAGAAAAAAACGTTTTTTTGATGTGCACAAGTGGAACATGGTGGGGGCAGGAACTGCCCCCGGGCTTCCCCTGGGAGCCCAGGCAGTATAGCCAAACTGCCTCACAGCAAGCCCACGGTAGGCTTGCCACTCTTTCATAAAAGGGCCCCTTAAAAGCCTAATATGAGTAGGAGGTGGGGTTGAACAGCAGAAAAACAGAGGCGTCAGAGTTGAAGGTTTTGTGTACCAAGTCCACAGCCCTGTTTACAATAACCCTAACCACTTTCTTCTCTTCAGCTGCCCCGGTTGAATTTTGTATTTTGTGAACGCTGCCATTTCAATAAATCATGCATTGGCACATGCGTGAAGACCTCGAGCTCAGTTTGGAGGATGTCAGGACACTGGCGTAAAAAAAGCCAGCGAAGAGCTTCCAAGAAATGGTTTACAATAGGGGGGGGGGGGGGGTGGTCCTCAAATCCAGTCCTCGAGGTCCACAATCCAGCACAGTTTTCATGATTTCCACAATGAATATGTATAAGAACTATTTTGCATGCATGCACTGGAAGCAGTGAATGAAAATAGATCTCGTATATATTCACCGTGGAAATCCTGAAAAACAGGCTGGGTGGTGGGCTTCGAGGACGCCTGGTTTACAGTAATAGACCACAGCAATGCGCTACTCCTGTCTTGGAAGCCCTCATGGCCACTCTACAAAAACAAAAATCCCCAAACAGTTTATATAGAGAGAGATTTATGCAAGAATGCGCATGCACACACAGACACGCTCACCTTCTGTTTTGGCACCTGTCACTATCAGAAAAGTTTAAAACAGTCCCCCTACTTCAACACCCTCCAGGCAGGGGACCTTTTCACCTATTGTACCTTGACAGGGCTGCTAATTCAATGTGCTTCATCCACATTCATGTGCTGCCCGTCCTGCATCTTTCCATACCCCTGACCCTCTATGGCACAGAGCCAGATAGCTCAGAGGCACCCAGCAAAACAGCATGCAATTTTATGCCTGTTGATTTCACAGTATTCCAGAGACAATGTTTTCCTCCCAGAAGCAGCTTCACTTAAGGAGGTGCTATAAATTGAGGTGGCAGTTTTCAGAATAACCACAGGAGTTACTGGTTTGCGAGTACATAGTTTGTGTCATGCAAGGTCATTTTTAAAGGGACTTTCCCCCCCCCCCCCCCACACACACACCCTTTGCAGGGATTCTTCCCAACAGTAATTATCCCTCAACAGAAATAAAATGAATGAGAACGAAAACAACCAGCTTTTGGTTTTTACAGCCCTAAACTGGGGGATCCATTGCGCCTGCAAACAAGGTTATAGCAAAACTAAAGTACTGCAAATTAGTAAAAAAAAAAAAAAAACACACAGCTTTTGTATGCTTTATGCTGAGATAAACTGGGAGTCTTGGACTGCATGTAAAGATTTCACTTTTTTTTTTTTTTGTTACATTTGTACCCCGCGCTTTCCCACTCATGGCAGGCTCAATGCGGCTTACATGGGGCAATGGAGGGTTAAGTGACTTGCCCAGAGTCACAAGGAGCTGCCTGTGCCTGACGTGGGAATCGAACTCAGTTCCTCAGTTCCCCAGGACCAAAGTCCACCACTCTAACCACTAGGCCACTCCTTCACTGTTGCTACTATTTGAGATTCTACATGAAATGTTGCTATTCCACTAGCAACATTCCATGTAGAAGTCGGCCCTTGCAGGTCACCAATGTGGCCGCGCAGGCTTCTGCTTCTGTGAGTCTGACGTCCTGCACGTACGTGCAGGACGTCAGACTCACAGAAACAGAAGCCTGCGCAGCCTTCTACATGGAATGTTGCTAGTGGAATAGCAACATTCCATGTAGAATCTCCAATAGTAGCAACATTCCATGTAGAATCTCCAATAGTATCTATTTTATTTTTGTTACATTTGTACCCTGCGCTTTCCCACTCATGGCAGGCTCAATGCGGCTTACATGGGGCAATGGAGGGTTAAGTGACTTGCCCAGAGTCACAAGGAGCTGCCTGTGCCTGAAGTGGGAATTGAACTCAGTTCCCCAGTTCCCCAGGACCAAAGTCCACCACTCTAACCACTAGGCCACTCCTTCACTGTTGCTACTATTTGAGATTCTACATGAAATGTTGCTATTCCACTAGCAACATTCCATGTAGAAGTCGGCCCTTGCAGGTCACCAATGTGGCCGCGCAGGCTTCTACGTGGAATGTTGCTAGTGGAATAGCAACATTCCATGTAGAATCTCCAATAGTAGCAACATTCCATGTAGAATCTCCAATAGTATCTATTTTATTTTTGTTACATTTGTACCCTGCGCTTTCCCACTCATGGCAGGCTCAATGCGGCTTACATGGGGCAATGGAGGGTTAAGTGACTTGCCCAGAGTCACAAGGAGCTGCCTGTGCCTGAAGTGGGAATTGAACTCAGTTCCCCAGTTCCCCAGGACCAAAGTCCACCACTCTAACCACTAGGCCACTCCTTCACTGTTGCTACTATTTGAGATTCTACATGAAATGTTGCTATTCCACTAGCAACATTCCATGTAGAAGTCGGCCCTTGCAGGTCACCAATGTGGCCGCGCAGGCTTCTACGTGGAATGTTGCTAGTGGAATAGCAACATTCCATGTAGAATCTCCAATAGTAGCAACATTCCATGTAGAATCTCCAATAGTATCTATTTTATTTTTGTTACATTTGTACCCTGCGCTTTCCCACTCATGGCAGGCTCAATGCGGCTTACATGGGGCAATGGAGGGTTAAGTGACTTGCCCAGAGTCACAAGGAGCTGCCTGTGCCTGAAGTGGGAATCGAACTCAGTTCCTCAGTTCCCCAGGACCAAAGTCCACCACCCTAACCACTAGGCCACTCCTCCACTCCATTGTGAACTGTATTTCATTTTTACGCTGTTAAATGCCTTGATACAATTTAATAAGAGGCATAAAAGCAAGTATGAATACATTAATTAAAAAAAAAGTATTTTTGAAAATCATGCCAGCGGTGCACAACAGATATTTAATACCCATGGGATAAGCACATGTGGATGTCTGAAAAGGATTGCCCCACATGGACTCTCTCTCTGCACCCGTTTTACACTGTGGGTAAAGGTACCCTAAGCCTATTGTCACCTGCAGAAGTGGGGGAGGGGCGTTTTTTTCAAAAACCTCATCAGCTTGGAGAAGAGACGGCTGAGGGGAGACATGATGGAGGTATATAAAATAACGAGTGGAGTGGAACAGGTGGATGTGAAGCATCTGTTCACGCTTTCCAAAAATACTAGGACTAGGGGGCATGCAATGAAACTACAGTGTAGTAAATTTAAAACAAATATTTCTCTACCCCAATGCATAATTAAACTCTGGAATTCGTTGCTGGAGAACGTGGTGAAGGTGGTTAGCTTGGCAGAGTTTAAAAAGGGGTTAGACGGTTTCCTAAAGGACACGTCCATAAACCACTACTAAATGGACTTGGGAAAAATCCACAATTTCAGGAATAACATGTACAGAATGTTTGTACGTTTGGGAAGCTCGCCAGGTGCCCTTGGCCTGGATTGGCCGCTGTCGTGGACAGGATGCTGGGCTCGATGGACCCTTGGTCTTTTCCCAGTGTGGCATTACTTATGTACTTATGTCCTCTACTTGGCTCACTTTTATTACATAGAGCAGTGATTTAACCTATTGTGATGTCATAGTGGCTCATTCCACCAATAAGAGCCAACCTCATTAGTGATGTCACAATGGCTTGATTGTATATAGAATGTTTGTACGTTTGGGAAGCTCGCCAGGTGCTCTTGGCCTGGATTGGCCGCTGTCGTGGACAGGATGCTGGGCTCGATGGACCCTTGGTCTTTTCCTAGTGTGGCATTACTTATGTCCTCTACTTGGCTCACTTTTATTACATAGAGCAGTGATTTAACCTATTGTGATGTCATAGTGGCTCATTCCACCAATAAGAGCCAACTTCATTAGTGATGTCACAATGGCTTGATTGTATAGAATGTTTGTACGTTTGGGAAGCTTGCCAGGTGCCCTTGGCCTGGATTGGCCGCTGTCATGGATAGGATGCTGGGCTCGATGGACCCTTGGTCTTTTCCCAGTGTGGCATTACTTATGTACTTATGTCCTCTACTTGGCTCACTTTTATTACATAGAGCAGTGATTTAACCTATTGTGATGTCATAGTGGCTCATTCCACCAATAAGAGCCAACTTCATTAGTGATGTCACAATGGCTTGATTGTATAGAATGTTTGTACGTTTGGGAAGCTTGCCAGGTGCCCTTGGCCTGGATTGGCCGCTGTCATGGATAGGATGCTGGGCTCGATGGACCCTTGGTCTTTTCCCAGTGTGGCATTACTTATGTACTTATGTCCTCTACTTGGCTCACTTTTATTACATAGAGCAGTGATTTAACCTATTGTGATGTCATAGTGGCTCATTCCACCAATAAGAGCCAACTTCATTAGTGATGTCACAATGGCTTGATTGTATAGAATGTTTGTACGTTTGGGAAGCTCGCCAGGTGCTCTTGGCCTGGATTGGCCGCTGTCGTGGACAGGATGCTGGGCTCGATGGACCCTTGGTCTTTTCCCAGTGTGGCATTACTTATGTACTTATGTCCTCTACTTGGCTCACTTTTATTACATAGAGCAGTGATTTAACCTATTGTGATGTCATAGTGGCTCATTCCACCAATAAGAGCCAACCTCATTAGTGATGTCACAATGGCTTGATTGTATAGAATGTTTGTACGTTTGGGAAGCTTGCCAGGTGCCCTTGGCCTGGATTGGCCGCTGTCGTGGACAGGATGCTGGGCTCGATGGACCCTTGGTCTTTTCCCAGTGTGACATTACTTATGTACTTATGTCCTCTACTTGGCACACTTTTATTACATAGAGCAGTGATTTAACCTATTGTGATGTCATAGTGGCTCATTCCACCAATAAGAGCCAACCTCATTAGTGATGTCACAATGGCTTGATTGTATAGAATGTTTGTACGTTTGGGAAGCTCGCCAGGTGCCCTTGGCCTGGATAGGATGCTGGGCTCGATGGACCCTTGGTCTTTTCCCAGGGTGGCATTACTTATGTACCACAGGTTTGTTCTGTGCCATCTTTTGGTTTCATCTTCAGTATTTTTGAGTGCATGGTTTTCCACCACTTCCACACGAACTCCCACCTTTTGAGAACGTTATGATGTATTTCTGAGATAGCCAGCATTTATACGTTTGCACATTTCTGGTCATATTTGTGAATATTTTTCCTTTTGATTTTAATTCAGTAATTTGAATTGGGTTCAATTTTCTCCCTTATTAATATTAAGTTATAAAAAAGAGTCACAATCATGACCATAACATTTAACATTTCAAGAGAGCTGCTCTCTTCTCTGACTGAAGATAAATGAGTGCAAAACTGCTCCACCCAGGACCCTGTACCAACACATACACTGCCTGAAATTCAAGGTAGAGTAGCATCAGTTTTATACAGGAAGGCAAGGAAGGTACCTAACCCAGCCCTGTACTGGAAGGGGACCCACCCTGCACAGCCACAAGCAGCACCCCTCTCCCCAAAAGCACCTGACGCTGGCACACAAATTGACTTACCTCTGATCCTGCTGAGGCCTGTCCCACAAATGTTTATCAATAAATTCAGCTAGAACTTAGGGGCCCTTTTGCTAAGGTGTACTAGAATCTGGGCTTAGCGCATCTTAGCATGGGACCTTCCTGAACACTAAGCCCAGATTCAAAATGGCATTTTTTTAGGGCATTTAAAAAAATGTTTTTATTTCAGGTCACATGCTAATGTCATTAATGTGCATTACCTGTGAAAAATTAATGCGGTAATCAGAACACACTAGCTGTGTAATGCTTCCACACCCATTCTCCACCCATGACAAGCCCCCTCAAAAACACATTTCTGAAAAATATCTATCATGCGGGGGGGTTAGCACATGATAACAGGCAAAATACCACATAACACTTTAATGAGTTTCAGGTAGGCTGTTTTTTGCGCATTAAGTACATGCTAAGACTTAACACCCTTTAGTAAAAGGGCCCCTTAGAGTATCTAATTTCATTTTTTGTGAAAATTCTTACATGGGCAACAATCCAGGGGGAAAAAAAAAAAAAAAAAAAGAATACTTACCTTTTAAGGTGCTGATTAGAAAACACGATTCATCCTGGAAATTTTGCACCATCTGAAAAGACAAAAACCAATCAGGCCCTGGGAGGAAGGGTGTGGATCAGCGCCCTTTTTATGGTGTCTAATTTTAGCATCATTTATAGAATCCCCCACCCCCCCACCCACCCATATGCATATGTAAAGTATGTTTGACACGTGGAACACGGCGGTTATAAACAGCCCAAGCACGAAGAACAAGCCTTTCCACAAGATGAACAGCAAAGGTGACAAAGTCCCAAAACAAACGGTGTGGTGCAAAATCTTTATTGCCGAGTATCAAAGACTCAACACGAGTCATGTTTTGGTCGTTAGGCCTGAATCAGGAGTCTATAAACAGAACAAAACCTACACATATGCACCAATAAAATAAAATAATCTAAAAATACAATCAAATCAAGCCATAGTTCATGAAGAAGTATAAACAGCCTGCAGGTACACACGTGCAAAGATGGGAATGATTGCATCTACTTGTACATGATCCCAGGAGTGCAGTTTAGGTACATGTGTGTATTTTATAAAATAGTCATGTAAAGGGCAATTTTATAACTAAGCACCCCTTTATACACGTGTATAAACGGAAGAAGTGTCTCATGCACGCAAGAGCCTTAAGCGCTATAATGCCCAAAAGCAAGGGGTGGGCATACACGTGGGCTGAGCATGGAGGGCATGGGTAGGGCTCCCATTTATACCATAAAACTTACAGAACCCTGTACTTTATAGTTTATTTATACTTGCTATACCGCCCAAGCTAACTTGCAGTTCTGGGTGGTTTACAGGCTAAAAACAAACATTCAGAAAAGAAATATAGGAACGCAAGACCTTTGAAGTCAGAATGATTAAATATTTTGACACCCACCAGACAGGACTTAAAGATCTGGGTTTTCTAGCCCATTATAA
Source organism: Microcaecilia unicolor (assembly GCF_901765095.1). NCBI lineage: Eukaryota > Metazoa > Chordata > Amphibia > Gymnophiona > Siphonopidae > Microcaecilia > Microcaecilia unicolor. The sequence continues at coordinate 286,744,500 of NC_044037.1, read as the reverse complement.
ACCATAAAATTGTACTGCTTTGTCACCCTCCTATCTCCATGCATAAGGGTGGATGGATAGTATAAGAGCAAGGCTGGGAAAAGGGGGGGTTTAGCAATGCAGTATGACAACCAAACTCTCTCCTTTAGTTAAATAAAAGCCTGCTTAAACAACCTGGTTTTCAGAGCTTTTTTTAAAGTTCTTAAAAGAAAGTTCAGACCTTAAAGATAGTGGGAAGGAATTCCAGTGAGCAGGAGCTGCAAAGAAGAATGTACGATGAGTGCTTTCAAGTTGAGCTGATTTAGGATGTGGAAGAACCAGACGATCATGAGCGAAGGAGTCATGTTGGTGAATAGGGAATTGTAAAGGCAGAGAGGTAATCAGGAAGACCAACTCTATGGGCCTTAAAAATGAGCTTAAGGAGTTTAAATGAAATATATTGTTCTGTTGGAAGCCAATGAAGTTTTCGAAACGGGAGAAACATGGTCAAACTTTCGTGCATGACAGACCAGTTTAATAGCCACGTTTCGTACTGATTGCACCTTCTTTCGGTTTAAGCGAGAGCATCCTAAGTAGACTATGAGGCATATTTTCAAAGCACTTTGGGAGGCTAAGTTCCATAGGTTTCTATGGAACTTTGGGAGGCTAAGTGCTTTGAAAATGAGCCTTAATGTCTCCATAATCAAGACGGTTATCAATACCAACAGCACAAGAGAATGAAATGTATCTAGATCGAAGTACCTATGAATTGAACGCAACTGACGGCGTATGTAGAAACTAGATTTGCACAGACTAGAAATCTGGGCGGAAAAAGTAAGACAGGAATCCAATACAATTCCTACACGGCAAAACAATTCTACAGGACATATAGAAGTCCATTCTCACATTTAGGTGCGCACAGTTAGTTATTTTTATTTCAGATGGATTTTGAAGGGTCTTTAAGTTTGGGTTTCACGATGGCTAGTTTCCAAGCTGCTGGGATGGTTCCTACTGAGTGGGAAGATGAGATAGATCATATGACGAATAAAAGGGCTGAGTTCTTTATCAGATTGTTTAATGAAGATAGATGGGATAGAGTCATGGGGAGCTGTAGTAGATTTAATATTTTTAACGATGTTATGTAAATGTTGTTCTGTTGGGATATTAAAAGAAGAGCGTGTAGTAGTTGAGAATGTGGAGATAGGGGTGGGCTCTGTTGATCCATTATGAAGAGGTGGTGGTAGAGAAGTGATCTCTGTTAATAATTGTAATATGCATGAGAGAGATTTGCATACCTGGTCACCTCCATGATATGCAAATCTCTCTCATGCATATTCGTTAGAGTGTAAGAACTCTGTTTTTTTGCACAGGAACGTTTGCCCATAAGCTATTCACTGACATATTGGAAGATTTGTAGTAACTTATAATGTAGTAAAGCATTAGCTCAGAGAAGAGATTCTTGCACTTTTTTGCTTTGGAATTTGGGGAAATGGTTTAGCAGTGTGGGCAAAATCAACTTTAATATCAACAAACAAAGAAAACCCTCAAAATGTTTAGGCTTGTAATAATAGAGGGAGATTTGGTTTAGGGAATAATGTTTTACAGTATATTATATATATTACTAGCCGTTGAGCCCGTGAAAACGGGCTACTTTTGGAATGGGGGGGGTTCCGAGCCCCCACCCCGGAGTCGCCTCCGCCGCCGCCCCTCCACCCGGCCCGAGCAGCACTGTAAACTTACATCAGCACGCAGCAGCAGGCACATCAGCAAAGCTGCCGTCGGGGCGGGCTTCCTTCTCTGCCTGTGTCCCGCCCTCGTGTGACGCAACATCGGCGAGGGCGGGACAAAGGCAGAGAAGGAAGCCTGACGGCAGCTTTGCTGATGTGCCTGCTGCTGCGTGGTGATGTAAATTCACAGTGCTCGGGCCAGATGGAGGGGCGGAGGGGGAGCGGTTCCGACGTCTGCAGCATGCCAGTAGAGACTTCCCTCTCTGTCCCGCCCCCATCATCACGTATTGAAGCGGGGGCGGGGCAGAGAGGGAAGTCTCTACTGCGCATTTGCGAGTGAGTACGGTCACTCGCCGTTTATATGTTTGATAGCTAGATAAATGGGAATGAGGTTTGATTGAGTTTGCATGGTATGAATGTGGAGAGAGAGAGAGAGAGTGAGGGATGAGAGATATTGGTTTTAAATGAATGATTTTGGATACTTGATATTTGCATTGTATTGTAATAAATAAAGAATTATGGAATAATTATGAAATAAGGAATGATAGTTATTTGTAGTATATGAACATGCATATTCGTTAGGGATATCCTAAAAGCCTGACTGGCCTGTGGACCCCCAGAAACACACACACAAAAAAGCAAACACTGGGCCTTCAGGATTGAGAAAAATGTTATCCTTTTATTCTGAAAATGGCCCGACATGTGACGTGTCCAGGGTCACAGAAAGTTGTAGTTGGAACCGAGCCAGCTGCTGTTTCACCTCATTTTCAGGTCTTTAGAACGAGGTGAAACAGCAACTGGCTCGGTTCCAACTACAACTTTCTGTGACCCTGGACACGTCACGTAAATCTCCATTACCACAGTCCCCTGAGGCAGGCGTTTGTTATGCCAAAACACGGCCCGTGTCGGGTCATTTTCAAAATAAAAGGATACAGACAATAAAAGAGCAACACTGGGCCTTCAAGACTAGGACAACAGGAGTACTTTATTAACAGGTGACCCGACAGGGGCCGTGTTTCGGCGCCAAATGACGCCTGCCTCAGGGGTCAGAGTATTGATACTGAAGTATATTAATAATGTAGGTCAAGTGCCTCAACACATTAAAGTGTTATTTAGGATATCCGCTGTAACACGAAAAAACAAGCTCCAGGAAAAAGCCTTCTCCTGTGCACCGGTAATCGGGTCACCTGTTAATAAAGTTCTCCTGTTGTCCTAGTCTTGAAGGCCCAGTGTTGCTCTTTTTTGTCTGTATACTTTGGTTGTACGCTGTTTTACCCTCTCTATTTGTACTGTATATTCAGTGTAAAAAATGTAACGAAGGATGCTATATTGGAGAAACAGGCTGATGCTTAAGACAAGATTCAATTTACATAGACATCATATGAACAATACTGGTGCCAGCAGGGTTCCCACGCCTGTTGGTCAACATTTTACAGGACCAGGACACTGTACCAGTGACTTCACAGTGAGAATCCTGAAAGGTAACTTTAAAACCATACAAGAACGTAAGACCTTTGAAGTCAGAATGATTGAATATTTTAACACCCAACAGAAAGGACTTAACAAGGACCTGGGGTTCTTAGACCATTATAAACCATAAAGCTGTATGTCTCTGTTGATCACCCTCCCCTCACCTATCCACACCCATCCTGTTAGAATATCAATGATATGCTTTGATGTCCCCATGCATACCTCCTACCCACCCCCATCCTCCCACCCTGTCAGACTGTCATAGTAATGCTTGAATGTTTTCACTTATATACACTGTCAGCTAGCACATTTTGCTTATTTCCTATCTGACGAAGAAGGGCAACCTTCGAAAGCTAATCAAGAAATGTATTAAGTTAAGTCCAATAAAAAAAGGTATCATCTTATTTTCTTTTCCATGTTTTATTTTGTTTGATTTCTACTGTACAAAATAAAAGCATAGCATAGAGTAGTAATTCCCAAACCTATCCCGGGGGGGATCTGCCCAGCCTGCCAGGTTTTCAGAACATCTGCATGAATATGCATTGTGGATATCCTGAAACCCTGGCTGGTTGGAGATTCCTCGGGGCAGGTTTAGGCACCACTGGAATAGGATGCTGTTGGATGTTAGGGATCTGCTTAAGAGTTAAAAACGTTTTCCACTTCTTCCCCATGAAACAAACAATTACTTTCTAAAAATTCACCAGATTTGGCAAGCAGAATGTTTGACTATCTCAAATTCAAAGAGCAGAAAAATCAAGTTAATCTCTTCAGCAAACTCAGCCTTGATCACCACGGCTTTCTTTGAGAAAAACTGTTCAAAACTGTGATTGTTCATCCCTGCTCCATTCCAAAATCTCTTCCTCAACCTACCAGCAATTTGGCAAACAGCAGCACAGAGTAACAGAGACAGGGAAAAATATTTGAAGCAGCTGGAGAAGGAGGACACCAAAAAAGTACTTTCAAGGCTTTGTTCCCCACATTTCCAAAGTTACTCCCCTCCACCCCCACCACAACACCAATCTATAAACAACACACAACCCACACACCCATTCAACTGCATCTGAAATATTTAAAATCCTTCACATCGTACACCTCCACTCACCCGGCATCCACACATCCCCAGACATCTACCTACCCATCACCCTACTCACTATATCAACACACACAAATCTAGAACCTACATACTCTTACACTTTCAAGTTTAACAATAAACTATATCCATGTCCTTCCAAACCCACCCCACATATAATACACTCTCAATTTACCCCATCTACACCCCCATAAACATCTATACCAGGGTTTCCAACCTCGAGGGCCGCAATACAGATCGGGTTTTCAGGATTTTTCCCAAACAATATGCTTGAGATCTATTTGCAAGCACTGCCTTCACTGTATACAAATAGATATTATGCATATTTGTTGGGGAAATCCTGACAACCCGATCTGGAGAGGGCCGAGGTAGGACGCCCCTGTTCTATACCCTCCCGAGATCCCCAAACAGCTCCGACTCTACCATGCCCATCCAATTCTTCTACAGTCTATACTGGAAAGCATTCCTGAAGCCTCTGATTCTCATGCTTTCATTACTTACTTTTTAAAGGGACAATACTACAGCTTCTAACTAACAGAACTTTGGTACCTGTTAAGCAACGTCAAAAGCAGCTGCCAGAAGAGGAAGAAAACCACAGAAAAGACCAGGACACAGGGGCGTAGCCAGACCAGTGGTGTTCCTAGGGGGGCGGACACCCGGGGCGGCGCCCCCCCCCCCGGCAAAAGACACCCCTCCCCCGGGTGCATGCTGCTGGGGGGGGGCTGCCGCAGCGCACGCCTGCTGCGAGTTTACTAACTTTGCTCGTTCGCTGCAGTTCCCTCTGCCCCGGAACAGGAAGTAACCTGTTCCGGAGCAGAGGGAGCTGCAGCGAACGAGAGAAGTTAGCGAACTCTCGCAGCAGGCACGCGCCGCAGCACCCCCCCCCCCCCCCCAGCGGTGTGCATCCTGGGCGGATCGCCCCCACCTTGGTACGCCACTGAGCCAGACACCCAATTTTGGGTGGGCAGAAGAACTTCATTTGTCCCACAATTGATTTGGTCTCTCCCTCTCTCGCCTGCATGCCATATGGTCTCTCAAACAGCCCCCCCCTCCCCCGCATACCTTTTAAATAGCAGATTTTCACCAGCAGCGAGCAGCAACTAATACACACTGCTCATGTTGGCACCACAGCCTTCCCTCTGATGCAACTTCCTGTTTCTGCATAGGCGAGAATACATCAGAGGGAAGGCAGTGGGACTGGTGCGAGCAGTATGTATCAGTCGCTGCTCAGTGCAGGCAAAGATCTGCTATTTACAAGGTATACAGGAGGGACAGTCATTGGGAGTTTTGGGCCACATCATAGGTGTGCTGCTACTGGGTGGGCCTGAGTTGAAAGTGGGAGGGCCTGGCCACCCTTGGCTACGCCACGGCCAGGACATCATAAACTTCAAGTGGTACAACCTTCAAGCGCATTTCTTTTCTTCTATCCCCCTTCCACGTCTTTTTCTTAAATTATTATTATTTTGCATGTTTATGCACACACTTAATATAGTTAATGGCCCATGAAGTACATTTTCTCGGTGCCCCCTCCCCCACTTTAGCTGCTCTACCAGGGGCACACGAAGAACCACGCAGAAAGCAATCCACATGGTTAATATGTAACTGAAGCATTTAATTACACTCCCCAGATGGCTGAGCTAGCAAAGGCAATTCTCTACCTAAAGTTGCCTGGAAGCACTTTGCAGCAATTAAAAAGTTGAGGGCCTTAGATTTAATCTGGGTAAAATGGCAAAGGAGACTTTTGGGAGACTAAACATGCACTTAAAACCGTAGGATGCATTTCAATGTTGTGCTCTGCCTCATTTGTCTTCTGCAATGCAAGTTTTGGAGCCATTTTTACTGGCTATTTAAAGTAAGTTCCTTAGGGGCTCATGATCCATGAAACTGCAGGTCACCTCGAACCACCTGTGAGGCTCTTCCGAACTAAAGGTCGGTCTGTATAATGGGCACAGGAGCCCAATAAATGCTAGAATTCCAAAGAAGCGTAAGAAAACTGCTGGTCCAAATGAAGCAAGTTGAAAAGCGCACACTTTTACGCGGCAGCCAAGACGACGATGATACCACGGACTTTCCTTGCGCAGCCCTGGAATACATCATCCTAGCCAATAAAGGAGGGGAAGGGAAATGGGACTTGATCTACCGCCTTTCTGAGGTTTTTGCAACTACATTCAAAGCGGTTTACATATATTCAGGTACTTATTTTGTACCAGGGGCAATGGAGGGTTAAGTGACTTGTCCAGAGTCACAAGGAGCTGCAGTGGGAATTGAACCCAGTTCCCCAGGATCAAAGTCCACTGCACTAACCACTAACCCACTCCTCCACTCCAGCAGGCCAAACTTGACAGCAACAAAACAGCAGGCCAATCATCAGCTTTTCATGGGTACCAACTATAACAGTATTTCCCAAGTCAGTCCTGGAGTAACCTCCTTGCCAGTCAGGTATTCAGGATATTCCCAATGAATACGCATTAAAAAAGAGATGTGCATATAATGGAGATAATGTATTTTATTTATTTATTTTATTGCATTTGTATCCCACATTTTTCCACCTCTTTGCAGGCTCAATGTGGCTTACAATACATCGTGAATAGTGGAAATACATAAGAGAATAGACATTTAGTATTCCAGAAGGATCTTGGGTAACATGAGAGTGATAAAGCATGATAGTAATATAACAAGCAGATATTATAAGGCAATTATAGGTATGTGTGGAGGATTTCACATTTGTTGATCTTTGTGGTATGCCTTGTTAAAGAGATGGGTCTTCAGTAATTTGCGGAAGTCAGTTAGTTCATAGATCGTTTTTAAATTTCGCGGCAGCGCATTCCAGAATTGTGTGCTCAAGTAGGAAAAGGTTGACGCATGCGTTAGTGTATGTAAATCAATCTCATGCATATTCATTGTGGATGTCCCGAGAACCTGTCTGGCAAGAAGTTACTCCAGGACTGACTTGGGAAAAACACTGAACTAGAAGACAAAATATTTACACTGGGACATGAGAAAGGAAGCCTACCTAAGACCCAAAGAAGGAATGACAAGACTCAAGAACATGGCAACCTACTTTCCAAATGTGATGATAGAAAAATAATCTAAAGTGCTCAAGACCTGCAAAGCCAATGGAAGAACCCGCCCACTATAAATGTTACCCTCACCAATCAAAATTCCTTTCATAGCATATTTTGATTTCCACCATCCCGTTTGTCTTACTGGATTAGAAGTTCTTCAGTGGAAGGAGTGAACACCACACTTTGTCTGATATACACAGGGCAGGATGAACCCTGGGATCAGCAGCATGAATCTTGCTGCTATTTTGGGATACTGCCAGGTACTTTTGACCTACACTGGCCACTGTTGGAAGCAGGATACTGGACTAGGTGGACCATTAGTCTAACCCAGTACACAGAAGTGTATGCAAAGTGAGGGTGCTAGGGGAGCAGAAAGCGGACTTCTGATGGCACCGGGGCATATTTTAAAATAGGCATCGGCAGAAGTCCATTTGGGGGTGCATTTCCACCTAGCTATGCTTCTGCCAGTATGGCTATTCTTGTGTTCTTAAACTCTATGGTAGGCCCTAGGCAAACAAGTATGTTGTGCTTCCCCCCTCCCCCATTGTAATACAAAATGTATTTTAAAACTTCCACAAATAGAGCTCTGTATGGTTCTAAGCCCAGAAGAAAACCAGCCAAGGAGGACACAGCAGGTAAGAAGCTACTGGCTCCTTCTGTCATCTTGAGGACAATGCACAGGGGGGTGGCAAGAATAGACAGGTCTCCATGAGCAGCGGTGGCTTGCTTACACTCCAACCCCCCCCCCCCTCCCACATGCATTCTGATTTCTGTCAGCAGCTGAGTTACCAGAGCAAAAACCTGCCTTGAGAGTCACTGAATTTACAGGCCCTCTTTCAAATATTTGGGCCTTGGTTTAAAGCATAGGCGAACTAGGCCTGTGCTTTAATCCTAACCTGATTATATAGGCCGAGCTACAGTTTAGAAGAGTCTTGCGGCTGGCTGAGGCAGGGGCATAGCCAGACTTCGGCAGGAGGGGGGTCCAGAGCCTGAGGTGAGGAGGCACATTTTAGCCCCCCTCCCCGGCACCGCGAATTCCCCCCCTGCACCCCCATTGCCGCCGACACCGCCTGCCCACCATTGTTGACCCCCCCCTCCCCGACGACCTGCTCGACCCCCCTCCTGCCACCAACCCGCCTACCTTTGCTGGTGGGGGACCCCAACCCCCCACCAGCTGAGGTCCTCCTCACAAAAGGCTTCCTATTCCTTCTGTTTCTGACGTCCTGCACATTGTACGTGCAGGACGTCAGACTCACAGAACGAAGCCTTGCAGATCAGCTTTGTTCTGTGAGTCTGACGTCCTGCACGTACAAAGTACAACATGCAGGACGTCAGAAACAGAAGGAATAGGAACCCTTTTGCGAGGAGGACCTCGGCTGGCGGGGGGTTAGGGTCCCCCACCAGCAAAGGTAGGCGGGTTGGCGGCGGCAGGGGGTTCAGGGCCCAAATCTACGGGGGCCCAGGCCCCCCAGGCCCCACGTAGCTACGCCACTGGGCCAAGGACACTTGCAGTTTCATGATCACGAGCTCCTAAGGAAGTTAGTTTAAATAGCCTGGCAAATGTTTCCGCTGCAAAGGGCTAGGGAAGCAGAACACAAACCTGAAATGCCCTCAAAGAGCTCTGGAAAGGGAAGGCCTATGTCTGCAAAACATACCTACAACCGTTCATTTGAACATCTCTTACCTCTGTGCTCACCACTACGTGGATCCCTGTTGGTCCTTGCCTGTAGATCTGATTTATTTGCTGTGGTGAAATTGTGTACAAGTTTGCTATCTTCTCTATTAGCTCCAGACTGGTCAGCTCCTCTAAGAAAATCGCATGGTATACTGCAATAAATGTTAAATATAATACTTTATATATATTTCAACATTTTTATTGATGAAACAAAATAACTACATCCAATATCTGGCATAAACATAATTGCCACCGTCAAACTTTCAAAATAGAAATACAATGATAAAATCCATCATCAAAACTTTTTAACAATTTCTCCCATCCCCTCCTAACCCTCCCTCCTTCCCCTCTGCTTTTATGTTGAAACAGTTTTTATTGAAATTACAGTAACATAAACGTTGACTTACAAGGCTCTGCTGATAACAGTCATCAAACCTCAATCTAATTATTCAACCATTGATCAATGAACATGTATCATTTTAGAGTTTTTCTTCCCCCTTTCTCCCCCCCCCCTCCCTTAAATACAACATTCTTTTTTTATTTATTTACTCCCGTCAGGGTGTACTTATCCTACCCCCACCCTCCCCCAACCCCCTCCTCTACCCCCCTCCCTCCCCCCTCCCCAGACCTGGAGAGCTATTCAGTATTAATCCATGGATTCACCCTGCATTTAAGAGTAAACTTCGACCTCTATGGCTTAGACTTCTCAGATAAGGACCCCAGACAGCCAAAAACGTGACTCTCTTGTTCTTTGAGAGCTGGGATTCTCCGGCCTCCCAAGATGCCAACTGGTGCAATTGATTTCTCCAGTGCCAATATGCTGGAGGATCTTTAATTGTCCAGTACTGTAAAATGCATTTCCTGGCCAGTAAGCTCATCTTTCAGAGCAATATTGTTTCAAATCTATTCTGCCCTCTGAAAGACCCCGGGATATCTAAAAGCAATTGTTCAGCTGACCCTAAGATCCGAAGCCCCAACCGCTCCTTCCAAAAGCCTCGAACTTGTGTCCAAAACCTTTTCAAGGTGGGGCAACTCCAAAACATATGTAGCATTGTACCAGGGTCCTTCCCACATTTGAGACACTCTGGGCTCCGATTCCCTCCCATATGGGTTAGTTGAGCTGTAGTTACATATCCCCTGTGAATACAACGATAGGCACATTCTCTTAAGCGAGCATCCGATACTAATAAGGGTATTCTTGCTATCGATTTAGTGATATCCCATGATACTACTCCAACCCCCAATTCCTTAAATATAATACTTTAATGTTTACAACCAAAAATAATCTGTAACAGTTTCAGATGTGGGAGGCTGAAAGGCCCTCGGTTCCAACATTAACAACTCAAGAGTCCAGTGGCGTAGAAGGGAGGGGGGCGGTGGGGCGGTCCGCCCCGGGTGCACGCCGCTGGGGGGTGTCAGCTCCGCTGGTTCCCTGCTTCCTCTGCCCCAGAACAGGTTACTTCCTGTTCCGGGGCAGAGAGAGCAGGGAACCAGCGGAGCCGACGCAGCTCCCAGCAATGTGCACTCGGGGGGCCGATCGGCCCACCTGCCCGTCCCGCGCTTCTCAATGTAAGTAAAAGTGCGCTCCGGTGGGGGTGGGGGGTGCGCAGCGGCGACCCACCCCAGGTGTCAGCCGCCCTCGCTACGGCACTGCAAGAGTCAGTATCTAGTAGGAATTTTGTCAGCCCCATTTTTATTCAGATCAGTAACCAACATATTAAACCATGTTTGACGAAAATCTACACTGGTTACCTGTCCAATTTTGCACAAAATTTAAAATGTTACAAGGCTTAGCAAATAATGCACCATTTTATCTGCCAGATGTGCAGACCTAACAGGGCCCTGAGATCAGAAGGAACTTTTATGTTTAACTATCCCAGCATTGTTGAAAGTTCTTTTGGCCGAGATCAGACTTGGGAGACTTTTCATTTGCAGGTCCACAAGAATGGAACAAGTTGTAAACTGATGTCAGATTATTAACAGATACTGAATTTTGCTTTACCATGATGTGAGGCTAAATTGCTAGTTTGATAGTTTATTTAAAATTTTATGATAAGTACATAAGTAATGCCACACTGGGAAAAGACCAAGGGTCCATCGAGCCCAGCGTCCTGTCCACAACAGCGGCCAATCCAGGCCAAGGGCACCTGGCGAGCTTCCCAAACGTACAAACATTCTATACATGTTATTCCCGGAATTGTGGATTTTTCCCAAGTCCATTTAGTAGTGGTTTATGGACTTGTCCTTTAGGAAACCGTCTAACCCCTTTTTAAACTCTGCTAAGCTAACCGCCTTCACCACGTTCTCTGGCAACAAATTCCAGAGTTTAATTACGCATTGGGTGAAGAAAAATATTCTCTGATTTGTTTTAAATTTACTACACTGTAGTTTCATCGCATGCCCCCTAGTCCTAGTATTTTTGGAAAACGTGAACAGACGCTTCACATCCACCTGTTCCACTCCACTCATTATTTTATATACTTCTATCATGTCTCCCCTCAGCCGTCTCTTTTTTTATATGTGTATGTGAGGTTGAACCCCCGCTTAGATTTTCTTGATAATGCAGGATATGGAATGGAGTTCTTTTCTACTAAATTGTTTATTTTTAATGTAAACTGCTGAGTTCTGTCAAAAGTTAAAAGCGGTATATCAATATGTACAGTGGGGGAAATAAGTATTTGATCCCTTGCTGATTTTGTAAGTTTGCCCACTGACAAAGACATGAGCAGCCCATAATTGAAGGGTAGGTTATTGGTAACAGTGAGAGATAGCACATCACAAATTAAATCCGGAAAATCACATTGTGGAAAGTATATGAATTTATTTGCATTCTGCAGAGGGAAATAAGTATTTGATCCCCCACCAACCAGTAAGAGATCTGGCCCCTACAGACCAGGTAGATGCTCCAAATCAACTCGTTACCTGCATGACAGACAGCTGTCGGCAATGGTCACCTGTATGAAAGACACCTGTCCACAGACTCAGTGAATCAGTCAGACTCTAACCTCTACAAAATGGCCAAGAGCAAGGAGCTGTCTAAGGATGTCAGGGACAAGATCATACACCTGCACAAGGCTGGAATGGGCTACAAAACCATCAGTAAGACGCTGGGCGAGAAGGAGACAACTGTTGGTGCCATAGTAAGAAAATGGAACAAGTACAAAATGACTGTCAATCGACAAAGATCTGGGGCTCCACGCAAAATCTCACCTCGTGGGGTATCCTTGATCATGAGGAAGGTTAGAAATCAGCCTACAACTACAAGGGGGGAACTTGTCAATGATCTCAAGGCAGCTGGGACCACTGTCACCACGAAAACCATTGGTAACACATTACGACATAACGGATTGCAATCCTGCAGTGCCCGCAAGGTCCCCCTGCTCCGGAAGGCACATGTGACGGCCCGTCTGAAGTTTGCCAGTGAACACCTGGATGATGCCGAGAGTGATTGGGAGAAGGTGCTGTGGTCAGATGAGACAAAAATTGAGCTCTTTGGCATGAACTCAACTCGCCGTGTTTGGAGGAAGAGAAATGCTGCCTATGACCCAAAGAACACCGTCCCCACTGTCAAGCATGGAGGTGGAAATGTTATGTTTTGGGGGTGTTTCTCTGCTAAGGGCACAGGACTACTTCACCGCATCAATGGGAGAATGGATGGGGCCATGTACCGTACAATTCTGAGTGACAACCTCCTTCCCTCCGCCAGGGCCTTAAAAATGGGTCGTGGCTGGGTCTTCCAGCACGACAATGACCCAAAACATACAGCCAAGGCAACAAAGGAGTGGCTCAGGAAGAAGCACATTAGGGTCATGGAGTGGCCTAGCCAGTCACCAGACCTTAATCCCATTGAAAACTTATGGAGGGAGCTGAAGATGCGAGTTGCCAAGCGACAGCCCAGAACTCTTAATGATTTAGAGATGATCTGCAAAGAGGAGTGGACCAAAATTCCTCCTGACATGTGTGCAAACCTCATCATCAACTACAGAAGACGTCTGACCGCTGTGCTTGCCAAGAAGGGTTTTGCCACCAAGTATTAGGTCTTGTTTGCCAGAGGGATTAAATACTTATTTCCCTCTGCAGAATGCAAATAAATTCATATACTTTCCACAATGTGATTTTCCGGATTTAATTTGTGATGTGCTATCTCTCACTGTTACCAATAACCTACCCTTCAATTATGGGCTGCTCATGTCTTTGTCAGTGGGCAAACTTACAAAATCAGCAAGGGATCAAATACTTATTTCCCCCACTGTATATTAATAAAACATACCTAGAAACATAATTGTAGAGAGCATGTGAGCCAATATGCTTCCCATAAGCGAGTTGTAGTGTGCACACATGTTGGGTCCTTTCATGCATGGGAAGTAATAAAAATGTACCCTTGGAGCATTAGGTCCTGTCTTTACACTTCCCAGGAACGAAGAATATGGAACAATATGGAGTCAAAGCATGAAGGAACAAGTTTGGAGTAAGGATTAGTTTGCCGTTGCCCCTGATTGGTGAAGTACTGAAGCTTGCAGCTGACTTGGGGACAGGGAGAGGAGGGAAAAGGGAAGAGAAGAGGGGAAAATGATTTGAGGAGGGGGAGAAGGAAAAAAAACATGGCTATAAAGACAAGTGAAGGGAGCAAGGGGAATTGAGAAGATGAGAGAAGAATAAAAGGCGGAAGCGACAGCGATTTCCATTGGCTGCCCTGCCGCCAGCACCGGCCTCTTCTCTCTACTGCGGCCCACCTGTGACATAACTTCCTGTTTCCTCAGAGGTGGGCCGCAATAGACAGAAGAGGCCAAAATGGCGCGGATTCTATTAACACTGCACGTAACTTAATTGGCTTAACAAGCTAATGAGCGCTGATAACAGCACTTAACAAGCAATAATGAGTACTAATTGGCACTGATTAGAATTTAGGTGCACAACTCACTAAATGTATTCTGTAACGATGTGTGCCAAACTTCTAATGTGTGGAGGCAAAGAGGGCGTGGTTATGGGCAGGGAAATGGGCGTTTCATGGGCCTTCCCAAATTTAGGCACCTTGGTTATAGAACATAACATAGTAACATACATAGTAACATAGTAACATAGTAGATGACGGCAGAAAAAGACCTGCATGGTCCATCTAGTCTGCCCAAGACAAACTCATATGTGTATACCTTACCTTGAATTTGTACCTGTCCTTTTCAGGGCACAGACCATATAAGTCTGCCCAGCAGTATTTCCCGCCTCCCAACCACCAGTCCCGCCTCCCATCATCGGCTCTGGTACAGACCGTATAAGTCTGCCCTCCCCTATCCTAGCCTCCCAACCACCAACCCCTCTTCCCCCCACCTGCTCCGCCACCCAATTTCAGCTAAGCTTCTGAGGATTCATTCCTTCTGCACAGGATTCCTCTATGCATATCCCACGCATGTTTGAACTCCGTTACCATTTTCATCTCCACCACCTCCCGCGGGAGGGCATTCCAAGCGTCCACCACCCTCTCCGTGAAAAAATACTTCCTGACATCTTTCCTGAGTCTGCCCCCCTTCAATCTCATTTCATGTCCTCTCGTTCTACCGCCTTCCCATCTCCGGAAAAGATTCGTTTGCCCAGTGCACTTAAATCTACGCGCGGAGATCTACACCAGGTTTTCGTTGGTGTAAATGGATGCGTGCAGATATCGGCGCTGAAGTATCAACTAAGCATATTCTATAATGGGCGCCATCTATAGACTCTCCTCCAGAACAGGTGTATTCTATAACAACGCGCATAGATTTTATAAATGCCCATGACCCACCCATTCCACACCCACTTTTCAACTATGCGACTCAGAATTTATGTGCACCATGTTACAGAATACGCTTAAGACAGTAGCGCGCGTAAATTCTAATTAATGCCAATTATTGCTGATAATTCCTTAACATCCGATTATCAGCGCTGATTAGCTCATTAACTAATTAAGTTATGCACATTGTTATGGAATACGCTTTAATTTCCATGTGGAAATCTCGGCGCGATATATAGAATCCAGCAGGAACTGTGCATCATCTCACTGGCTAAATTTCAGCTCCATTCCTTTGACTTTACCCCTTAGTTCAACCACACACTCTCCGTTTTCCTGCCAAGACAGCCTTCACTAGATCCCTCCACATTTAATCCCACACAGAGAGATCTGGGTCTGCCAGTGCTGGTGATCATAATGGAACTAAATTCCGGTTTCTTATTAGCACATGCTTAAAGTATGCACAGATCGGCAAGCATAATGTTATTGCTGGTTTGTGCCGAGCCTGACAGACTGTAACTTCTCAATTGTCACACCAGTTTGGATCTGACAATACAGATAAATAAAAAAGGAACTGTTTGCAGATACGAGACAACTTTTGACAGCTACTTAACGAGTTGTACAGCAGTTCTGCATTTGCCAGTGATTTGGAGTATAGGAAGTTATATTTGCAGATACACAAAAAAAAAAAAAAAAAAAAAAAAAAAAGAGGTGTTATAATACTCTAGAAATGCATTTCCACCTCCTCACCGCTGTTAACAAGGGCGCCAAGAGACTAGGCCGGGCCCGGGGCAAGGTCGCCCGACCTCTGCCCCCCCCCCCCCCCCCCGCAGTCCGTGGTCTCACCTGCCTGCCTCCACGGCTCCGGGCCCCCTTCATTCAAAGCGGCAGTCGCAGATCGAGTCTCTTCTGGCCTTCCCTCCGTGTCCCGCCCTCGTCTGATGTAACTTCCGGTTTCCGCGAGGGCGGGACACAGGGCGGGAAGGCCAGAAGAGAGGCAATCTGTGACTGCCACTTTGAATGAAGGGGGCCCGGAGCCATGGAGGCAGGCAGGTGAGACCGCGGACTGCAACGCCGGCGGCCTGACCCCGGCGTCGGGCCCCCCTTGGAGGCAAAGGGAATTTTACCCCCCCCCCCCCCCCTCTCTCGGCAGCCCTGGCTGTTAATCATCATGCAACCCTTGTGTGGGTTTCTGCTCCAGGCAATGCATGATCAATACACTGTTGGCTGAAGTTTAGTGAATTTTACATCCATATCATACGACGTGCCTGTAAGCACTTGTCATGATATCTGCACATGACAACTTCTTATTGTACCATGAGAAACTTACCACACATATTGCCATCTGCACTTTCCCTCTTCTGCAACTGATGAGTCCTGCTCTGCTCTGACTCTTGACAGACATAGATTATCAGCCTGGGACGCACATGCCTGCAGATCAATTAAACAATAATCCTGTTTTTATCCCTTGATTTAAGTACATGGAAGAACTATGTACCAGTGAAACCCATCAGCCTCTTTTCACATCTTCCACAGGTAAAAGCATAACAGCTTTCATTGCAGCTAAGGTAGAATATGTTAAATTGGAGACCAATTTTGCAGGACTGCACACACCACTGCTGAATGCATACAGTCCCTTGCTTCCAGCCCACGTAAAGTTCCAGAAGAGATGGCTACCAGCCAGGGGCGGGAGGGGGGGTCCAGAGCCCAAGGTGAGGGGGCAAAATTTAGCCCCCCCCCCAGCGCCGCCAACCCCCCCGCCATTGCTGAACCCCCATATCACCAAATTTGACCCCCCCCCCGCCTGCCACTGCCGAACCCCCCCGCCACCAACTTTGACCCCCCCCCCGACGATGACCCAACGACCCCCCTCCTGCCGCCAACCCACCGTCACCTACCTTTGCTGGCGGGGGATCCCAACCCCCGCCAGCCGAGCAGAGGTCCTCTTCCTAATCCCGCGCAAGGCTTCGCTCTAGTCTGAAGTCCAGCTTTGCGTGGGATTGGGAAGAAGAGGACCTCGGCTCGGCTGGCGGGGGTTGGGGTCCCCCGCCAGCAAAGGTTGGCGACAGCGGGAGGGGGGGGGTCCAGGGGCAAATCTATGGGGGCCCAGGCCCCCGTGGCACCATACTGGCTATGCCCCTGCTACCAGCAAGCACAGCATAAATTGCATGTACCACAAAGATGACAAAAGCTACTGTGCACCAGTAGCCAAATTCTACAAGAGTGAAAATACAAGGTGTCTGCAAAAAAAAAATGGGACCCCAACATTTTTCTAAAATAACCCAAAAATGTCCTACTGCTGCAGAAAATTCTGCCTGAAAATTTGACACATTTCCAAGTACTTTATTTTGGAGCTCCAGTGCATCGAGCTTGAAAATAGCTCAGCTCTTAATTAATGAAATCCCAGAATTCACTGAGCCAACAGCTCAGTGGTGTCAAAGACCTCGTGAATGTATTAAAGTTGAAGGGGAACACAATCACAAACTATGAATTAACGAAGAAAAAAAAATACTAATGTATTTTCGAAGGTCACACTAACCCCCGGACACCATGAAATTCCTTCTCAATGGTCATCAGCTCCGAATTTTCGGGTTAGGACTTTTCCTTAGAAAATAACTATCATACCAAGGACAGATCCAGTGGTGTACCTAGGGCAGAGCGGTGGGTGCGGTCCGCCCCGGGTGCACGCGGCAGGAGGGGTGCAGAGAACAGCCGCGCGGCTGTTGGCTCTGCTGGTTCCCTGCTCCCTCTGTTAGGGGCAGGGGGAGCAGGGAATCAGCGGAGCTGACAGCCGCGCGGCTGCTCCCTGCAGGTAGGAAAAATGCACCGGGGGGGGGGGGGGGGAGGATGGACAACGCTGCACCTGGGGGGGGTGCAGAAGCAATCCGCCCCAGGTGGCAGCCGACCAAGGAATGCCACTGGATAGTTCTTTTGCTTCTCAAAGCTTTTCTAATTACATTTGAACATAAAATTAGTGCCGGAACCGTTACATTTTCCATGTATTTTACTGCTACAGGGAGCAAAATCTACCTCCTTTTCAAGGTGGTGAAACTTGATACCCCTTAATTTCACAGGCTGTACTTTCCCCCCCCCCCCCCCCCCCCAGCCATTTTGGTTGTAGTTGATTTGGGGTTCAGGTGCTTGGAGTTTAACTCGGACATTCCAGAACAGTTCCATAAAAAAAAAAAAAAAATTACAGGAGAGTTTAGGGATTAATAGCAAGGAATTTTGGAACTGTACCACTCAGCTCACGTGTACTTTTCATGCAACCAATACTACAAGATAAAAGACTGTAATCTTACTAACCTGCCCTTTATGGCATTAAAGAGGCGGATTCCATCAGCAGGGCCGCAGACCTGGACAAAATCTTCTTTAGACATTTTCAGTAAGTCAGCACCTATGACAATCAAGGTATTTAAAGAAATCTACAAATAGAGCAATAGATAATTTCAGGTTTCCTAGGGGCAAGACTTCATGAACATAAGAGTAGCTATACTGGGTCAGACCTATGGTCCATCTAGCCCAGTATCCTGTTTCCAACAGTGGCTAAGTCAGGTCACAAGTACCTGACAGAAACCCAAATCGTGGCAACATTCCATGCTACAAATCCCCCCTGTCAGTCTCAATAGCAGACTATTCCAGAGTTTAACTATTCACTGAGTGAAAAAATATTTCCTCCTGTTTTAAAAGTATTTCCATGTCACTTCCTTGAGTGTCCCCTGTCTTTGTAATTTTATTTACTTCTACTCGTTCTACACCACTCAGGATTTCGTGCAACTCAATTATATCTCCCCTCATCCGTCTTTTCCAAGCTGAAGAGCCCTAACCTCTTTAGCCTTTCCTCATACGAGAGGAGTTCCATCCCCTTTATCAATTTGGTCGCTCTTCTTTGAACTTTTTCTAATTCCGCTATTGTGAGATACAGCGACCAGAACTGAACGTAATACTCAATGTGTGGTCGCGCTATGGAGCGATACAAAGGCATCCCTTTCCTAATAATTCCTAGCATCCTGTTTGCTTTTTTGGCCACTGCCGCACACTAAGCAGAAGATTTCAGCGTAATTATCTATGACACTTAGATCTTTTTCTTGAATGCTGACCCCCAAGGTGGAACCTAGCATGAGTAACTATGATTCGGATTATTCCTTCCAATGTGCATCACCTTGCATGAAGGCGGTTAAGAAAGGTGTGTTTCTTACAGAAGTTGTCCCATATTAACTAGAAACGTAGCAAAAGTCAACAAGTTGAATGTTCTAATGCATGATTATTACGTGTATCATTAGTATTATGCTAACGTTATATTATATCTCTCGTATTTGAATTCCAGTGTGGTTAAATGCATATATTTTTTATTCTGTTTCACGGTAGTTCTATTATTAGGTTTCAATTTAACGTCATTTATTGTATTTATATTTATTCTTGGTTATTTTAGTATTGCTATGCTGTTAACAAACTTGTAAGTTTTATGCTGAACTGTACCTGCTGAACACCGCCTTGGGTGAATCTCTTCATAAAGGTGGTTAATAAATCCCAATAAATAAATAAATTAGGACCAGACAAACACAGGGTTTTCCCTATGTAAACACAGTCTCAGGAAAAACTTTAATACATTCAGCCTTTCATGGGTAATTTTAAAAGGAAGTTTGTCCATAACGAGAAATGGCTTTTTTTGTAACTGCTCAGATATAGATAAGTAAAAATTATGCACAAATGAAGGCCCATTTTAGATAGGTCATTGAGATGGGAATTAAAACATCTAGGTCAGGGTAGGGTTACCATATGTCTGGATTTACCCGGACATGTCTGGACAAACGGGCAGATTGCTAGCCTCCCCTCCCCTTACCTTACTACTGCCCTGGTGGTCTAGTGACCTCTTCCAGCTTCGGGGCAGGAAAGAGCCCCCTCTTTCCTGCCCGGAGCACTGCCCTGCATGCACCCTTCCTGTTGCTGATCTTGGCGCTGATTCAAAATGGCCGCCGAGAGTTGACGTGACCTCGCGAGACTTCATCTCTCGGCGGCCATTTTGAATCGGCGCAGAGATCAACAACAGGAAGGGTGCATGCAGGGCAGCGCTCCGGGCAGGAAAGAGGGGGGCTCTTTCCTGCCCCAAAGGGGTCACTAGACCACCAGGGCAGTAGTAAGGTAAGGGGAGGGGGGTGACGGGGTGTGTGACAGGGGGCAGGGCATGTGTCCTCCCTTTTGGGGGGACAAAATATGGTAACCCTAGGTCAGGGTATACTCAATTCTCCCTGTATTTTAGAAAAGGCTCACCAAACGCTGAGCCTTTGGTAAATTACAGAGAAAAGTGACTCAAGTATTTGCTGGCACATCCAGCAGGAGCAGTGATTTTACAGTGCTGCATAAAGGAAAGCAAAAGTGACTCAGTCTCACCAATCTGGGCTGCTGCTGCCAAGAACACTGGAAATTACTGCTACAGTAATACAGAGAGTGGGTCACAAATCAAGCCCATTATCGCTCAAAGGAGCTGTGGGGTAAAACATCTACTAACAATCTCCCTCCCCCTATCCCTCCTTGGCACGAATTTCGCTCTCCAACCCACTCTGAGCTCCTAGTGGAGGTTTCACTGGTGGCTGGTGTGGCGGAAGTAGAGGATGCCCCCAAATCATTTTTTTTTCAGTTTCAGCCAAAACTAAAGCTGTGAACCAATTTCGCCACTCAGTTTTGGCTGAAAGAGTAACAGAAGCCTGCCCATCTCGAATCAGCACTGCTTTTCCCCTCCCCCCTCCAAATAGGAATACCTCCCCTCCCAGGTCCCTCCACCAAACCAAAAGCAGCCCCCTTCCACCGCCCATAGGACCCTTTCTCCCTCAGCGGTTCCCAAACTGTGTGCTGCGGCACCCTGGTGCACCGCAGCAAAACAGAAGGTGGCAAAACAACAACAACAAAAAAAGCAAGCACAGGAGTGCAGCAGCCTTCAAAGCACGTGCTGTCAGTTCTGCCCCCGGAACTGGAAGCTGACATCAGCGGGGGCAGAGGACCTGCAGAGCCGACAGCACATGCCTGAAGGCTGCTGCAGCCATGAGCTTGCTTGCTTTTTTTTTTGTCGCAGCCACTGAGAACACAGAGCAGATGGCCTTCAGGACTCACTTTTGCTGCCACGGAGATTGGATGAAAACAGAAGATGGGATGAAGTCAAAAAGTTGAAGCCAATAGGTCAGTCTCTGTTTCCCCTTCCCATTTAAAACAAAGCAAGCAAACCCATGAGCTGCAACATCCACATCTTTCTTTATTGTTGGTAGCATTTTTGATTTAATCTCACTTATATTTTCAGACATGCTGGCTTGTGCAGCATACGGATGTACACAGAGGAAGTATAATAACTTTTCATAAGCAGAGTAGTAATTTGTTATAAATCGTAATCAGTGTGTCATTTGGAGGGGCTGGTTATAGGGATACCCCTATTATGGTCTGTTATATTTGTGCAGAGAAAAAAATAGAGACCTGTGTGGCCGGGGTTGGGATGGAGGCCTCTGTGGACGTGGGGGGATGGGGGGCAAAACAATTGCTCAGATACAAAGGGTGCCTTGAACCGAAAACATTTGGGAACCACTGGCCTACCTTACAAGCTTTGGTGATCCAGCAAGTGCAGTTGGAACAGGAGCAATCCTCACTCACTCCTGCCTCTCCCGGCTCCCTTGTCAAAATGGCTGCCACAACTGCTGTCAGAAGTCACAGAAGCCATTTTGAGACTGGAGTTGGCATGCATAGGCAATTGCTCCTACCCATTACTTCTGGTGGGGGTCTCGCGAGACTGTCGCTTGAGATCATGGCAGCCATTCTGATAAAGGAGCCAGCAGGGACAGGATAGAGTGAGAATCGCTCTTACTCCAACTGCACCACCAATGCTTGTAAATGTCATGTCCCCTACCTCAACGCAAGCGGCGTCCTCGGGCTGCGCAGGGTTCCATTGACATGCACAGTTGACTGGCACTGCCCTGAGCCATGTGTGTGTAGTTCTTCTCTGGCTGCAGGCTCCTTGATTGCTTTGCTTCCATGCACCTGGCTCTGCTCTCTCTCTGCCTGGCTTCCAGGCTCCTTGATTGCTTTGCTTCCACCCACCTGGGTCTGCTCTTCCTCTGCCTGGCTTCCCTTACTTCTCTCCTATTGGTCTTCTGGTTCCTCCTTCCACTGCTCTTGATCTATGACTGTGCTCCTTCTCCCTGCTGGTCCCTGCTGATGTCAGATGCCGGCACTTTATCAGCTGAGCTCTTCCTGGACTCCATGCTTCAGCTTCTACTTTGGTAGGTGTTACTTGCTCAGTAGTTTGCTTCTTCTCTACTTTATCCCTTGTTGCTGACTTTGCCTGTACCTGGATTACTCTCGACCGGCTGCCTACCTATTGACTTTACCTGTGCCTGGATTACTCTCTTGCCTGCTGCCTGCCTATTGACTTTACCTGTGCCTGAAGTACTCTTGCCTGCTGCCTGCCTGCCTACTGACTTTGCCTGTACCTGGATTACTCTCGACCTGCTGCCTACCTATTTACTTTACCTGTGCCTGGATTACTCTCTTGCCTGCTGCCTGCCTACTGACTTTGCCTGCGTTTCTGTGCGTGCGTCTGAGGACGTCAGACGCACACACAGAAACAGATTCAAACTTGATCAGATCATTTGGCAACGCCACGTGGCTGAGAAGAGGACTTTGGCTGGCAGGGGTTGGGGCCCCCCGCCAGCAAAGGTACGCGGCGGGAGAGGGTTGGCGGCGGGAAGGGGGGGGGGGGTCGAGAGGGTTGCGGCAGCGGGGGTGAAAGTTGGCAGCACCAGGGAGGGCTAAAATGTGCCCCCTCACCTCGGGCTCTGGACCCCCCTCCCGTCAAAGTCTGGCTACGCCACTGGTCTTTAGTAAAACAGTGTTTATTGAAAATGAAAGCGACTTAACACAACATTGTGTTTCGGCCAGAAGGCCTGCATCAGGAGTCTAAAAAAATAAATTAAATCTCATATAACTTTTAAACACACAGGAGGTAAAAATAATAAATGTACAAAGTGTATAAAAAATTAATGAAAACCATAAATAATGCCATGTAATACAGTGTAAAGGAACGAGTAATAACCCATTAAAAAAGCATTTTGAAACACAAGTATGCAAAATATGTAGTACAATAATGTTCATTTAAATGTAATGCATGCTATTGTGATAATATAAAAAAAGTATAGACTATAGTGAACATTAGAATTTAACCAGAGATGTAAAACCATGTTTCCATGTCACCGGAAACTCATAGTTCTCATGACCAGAGGTACTGCCAGGAAGGTGAAGACATGGCCAAAGAGAACCTCTCAACTTACCGGAGAAATTTGAAAAGAGTCGGCAGAACTGAGAAAATCTGTTACGCTGGAGCCACTGCTGGACATCCTGAATGGAGGCAGAAGGTAGGAGGTGCTACATTGCAAAAAGAATAAGAGGTCTTGAAATGAATTTGTTCACCAGTCTCCTAAAAAAACAAAAGCACCAAGTTAACATGATCTCCCAAATACTTACATCGCCGCTTGGAGGTGGTGGGTCCACTTGGTGTGTCGGAGAACAGTTTCTAAAAATCATATAAAGTTGGGAAAGAAAAAGTTATATTAAGATCAGCAATTGTTTTCCTCTGATGCAAAATGTACAATTTTTTTTTTTAAAGTTGCTTCTTTTTTCCTGCCAAGTCAATGACGTGATCGAGATCTTAGATCACTCTGCGTTCAATTGCTATTTTCAGCTAAGAAAAAAGTGGTGCAATTGTATTTCAAGGGTTCTGACCCCAGTTCTCAGGGCTCACTCAGCCAGCCAGGTTTTCAGGATACTCACAATGAATATGCAGTTTGTCCACTGTTAGATTACTGTAACGGTTTGTTAATGGGAATTACATGTAATATGTTGAAGGCCTTGCAATTTGTTCAAAATTCCATAGCTAGAGTGATTAAAGGGGGATCACACCAATGATCACGTAACTTCAATTTTGAAATCACTGCATTGGCCCCCTATAAATTCCGTATTGAGTTTAAAATTTTATTGTTAGTTTTTTAAATATTGAATGGTAATATCTTCCCAACACTCAGGGCCACTCTAAGGTGTTAGCAACCTGCTCGCTCTCCAAGATCATCTCAGAAACAGCTACTCGAAGTGCCTTCATTTCATCAAGTTTATTTTATCAGTAGAAATCAAACAAAATAAAACATGGAGAAGAAAATAAGATGATACCTTTTTTATTGGACATAACTTAATACATTTCTTGATTAGCTTTCGAAGGTTGCCCTTCTTCCTCAGATCGGAAATAAGCAAATGTGCTAGCTGACAGTGTATATAAGTGAAAACATTCAAGCATTACTATGACAGTAAAATAGATACTATTGGAGATTCTACATGGAATGTTGCTACTATTGGAGATTCTACATGGAATGTTGCTATTCCACTAGCAACATTCCATGTAGAAGGCTGCGCAGGCTTCTGTTTCTGTGAGTCTGACGTCCTGCACGTACGTGCAGGACGTTAGACTCACAGAAGCAGAAGCCTGCGTGGCCACATTGGTGATCTGCAAGGGCCGACTTCTACATGGAATGTTGCTAGTGGAATAGCAACATTCCATGTAGAATCTATAGAAATCAAACAAAATAAAACATGGAAAAGAAAATAAGATGATACCTTTTTTGGACATAACTTAATACATTTCTTGATTAGCTTTCGAAGGTTGCCCTTCTTCCTCAGATCAGAAATAAGCAAATGTGCTGACAGTGTATATAAGTGAAAACATTCAAGCATTACTATGACAGTCTGACAGGGTGGGAGGATGGGGTGGGTAGGAGGTATGTATGGGGACATCAAAGCATATCATTGATATTCTAACAGGATGGGTGTGGATAGGTGAGGGGAGGGTGATCAACAGAGACATACAGCTTTATGGTTTATAATGGGCTAGGAACCCCAGGTCCTTGTTAAGTCCTTTCTGTTGGGTGTTAAAATATTCAATCATTCTGACTTCAAAGGTCTTACGTTCTTGTATGGTTTTAAAGTTACCTTTCAGTATTCTTACTGTGAAATCACTGGTACAGTGTCCTGGTTCTGTGAAGTGCTGTCCCACCGGGGTGGGGGCCCTGCTGGCTGTATTGTTCATGTGATGTCTAGGTAAATTGAATCTTGTCTTAAGCATCTGGCCTGTTTCTCCAATATAGCATCCTTCGTTACATTTTTTACACTGAATGATATATACCACATAGGAAGATGAGCAAGTGAAAGATCCCTTTATGTTGAATATCTTTCCTTTGTGGGTAACTGTGGGGTCCTGTGAAATATTTTGGCATAGTTTGCAACTGGATAAATTACAGGGACGTGTGCCCTTCTGTAACTTTAAAACCATACAAGAACGTAAGACCTTTGAAGTCAGAATGATTGAATATTTTAACACCCAACAGAAAGGACTTAACAAGGACCTGGGGTTCCTAGCCCATTATAAACCATAAAGCTGTATGTCTCTGTTGATCACCCCACCCCTCACCTATCCACACCCATCCTGTTAGAATATCAATGATATGCTTTGATGTCCCCATGCATACCTCCTACCCACCCCCATCCTCCCACCCTGTCAGACTGTCATAGTAATGCTTGAATGTTTTCACTTATATACACTGTCAGCTAGCACGTTTGCTTATTTCCGATCTGACGAAGAAGGGCAACCTTCGAAAGCTAATCAAGAAATGTATTAAGTTATGTCCAATAAAAAAGGTATCATCTTATTTTCTTTTCCATGTTTTATTTTGTTTGATTTCTATAGATTCTACATGGAATGTTGCTATTCCACTAGCAACATTCCATGTAGAAGTCGGCCCTTGTAGATCACCAATGTGGCCGCGCAGACTCACAGAAACAGAAGCCTGCGCAGCCTTCTACATGGAATGTTGCTAGTGGAATAGCAACATTCCACGTAGAATCTCCAATGGTATCTATTTTACTGTCATAGTAATGCTTGAATGTTTTCACTTATATACTCTGTCAGCTAGCACATTTGCTTATTTCCGATCTGAGGAAGAAGGGCAACCTTCGAAAGCTAATCAAGAAATGTATTAAGTTATGTCCAATAAAAAAGGTATCATATTTTCTTTTCCATGTTTTATTTTGTTTGATTTCTATTGATAACCTTAAGAGTGGACTAACACGGCTACCACACTCCTCTACTTAAGAGTAATACAGCAAATTACTGTATAGTCTTGAGGAAAGAAACAATTTTTGTTATGTGTTTTATTGATTCTGTATGTGGTTTGTTCCCCACTTAGACTTTTATAGATATAGCGGGTTATAAATAAAGTTTTACTATTATTATTAAGATATTCTTGTAGGCAACACTTTCTTCATGCATATATATTACAGTTAGCCTGAAAATCAAACTGGTGTGTGTGTATTTCTGTCCCATGGACTTGAGGTCATAACCACAGTTTTAGATCCAGGGCTGAGGAAATTACTACAGCTGTTCGCAGCTCACGTTAACATCAGTTTAATGTCAAAGTGAGTCCAGGACTGTACCGAACATTTGTATTTGATTCGAATCGGCCCCAAACAGTTCCCCAAATACATTATTTGTATCCAGCTGAATAGTGATTTAGATCGAATACGAATAATCTGGGGCTCCGTTGTGTTAAATCCTACTGGGAAAAAAAAACCCACTTGCCACCCAATATTTAAATCCATTTAACCAGCCAGGAATGGTTGGTTCTCCCACTGAGTATTGCCAAATTAGCACTTAGGAGTAGATTCTATATACGGCGCCTGGAAATTCTGCGTGGAAAAAATTTCTGCCTAAACGTATTCTATAAAGTACACCTAAACTTTATAGAATAGGCCCACATTTCCGTGTTTACAGAATATGGTTATCGGCCGTCTGTGCGACTATATGTAGTCACGAGCTATTACACCAAGTAAAACTTGGTGTAAATACTGACACCTAAGTTACGTGCGGAGAGGGTGTATTCTATAATCCTGCGTGTAAATTTTGGGAACGCCCATTCTCCCGCCTATGCCACACCCCCTTTTTGACCATGCGCATTAGAATTTAAGCAGACCACGTTGCAGAATACGCTTAGCGAGTTCTGTGCGTAAATTCTAATGCCAGTGAGTGCTGATAATTTCTTGTTAACATCCAATAGCGTTGATTGGCTTGTTAACTAATTAGGTTATATGCATTGTTAGGGGATCCGCTTGGATTTCTGCGTGGAAATCTAGACGCGATATATATAATCTGGGGGTTAGCAGATAACTGATTATCCTGCTTATAATCGAACGAGAAAAACGCCCAAGTTCCGACCTAAATCGGGAGATGGGCGTTTTTCTCACAAAAACAAATAAAGCGGTATAATCGAAAGCCGAACTTTGGACGCTTTCAACTGCACTCCGTCGCGGATGCGGACAAAGTTGACGGGGGCGTGTCGGAGGCGTGGTGAAGGCGGAACTGGGGCGTGGTTATCACCCGAACAGAGATGGGCGCCTTTCGCCGATAATGGATACGTTTGTAGCTAGAATTTAGGGCACTTTTCCTGGACCCTGTTTTTTTCACGAATAAGGCCCCAAAAAGTGCCCTAAATGACCAGATGACCCCCAGAGGGAGTCGGGGATGACCTCCCCTGACTCCCCCAGTGGTCACTAACCCCCTCCCACCACAAAAAAATGATGTTTCACAACTTTTTACTTTCACCCTCAAATGTCATACCCTCCTCCCAAGCAGCAGTATGCAGGTCCCTGGAGCAGTTGTTAGGGGGTGCAGTGGACGTCAGGCAGGTGGACCCAGGCCCATCCCCCCCCTACCTGTTACAATTGTGCTGCTTAATGCTTAGTCGTCCAACCCCCCCAAACTCACTGTACCCACATGTAGGTGCCCTCCTTCACCTCTTAGGGCTATAGTAATGGTGTAGACTTGTGGGCAGTAGGTTTTGAGGGGGATTTGGGGGGCTCAACACCCAAGGGAAGGGTGCTATGCACCTGGGAGCTCTTTTACCTTTTTTTTTGTTTTTGTAAAAGTGCCCCCTAGGGTGCCCGGTTGGTGTCCTGGCATGTGAGGGGGACCAGTGCACTATGAATCCTGGCCCCTCCCACGAACAAATGCCTTGGATTTATTCGTTTTTGAGCTGGGCGATTTCATTTTCCATTATCGCTGAGAAGCAAAAACGCCCAGCTCACACCTTGGCGAATAACACATGGGCGTCTATTTTTTTTAAAAATACGGTTCACTCCGCCCCTTCACGGACCCGTTCTCGGAGATAAACGCCCATGGAGATAGGCGTTTCTGGTCGATTATGCCGCTCTATATCATGCAATATAACTGGCTATCTGCTAATATTCAGCACATTGCTGGCTAAGTTTGGTGGCCAAATTCAGAAGCTGAAATTGCAGGTCTATCTTTGGTCAGTTTCAACTTAACCAGACAGAGCTAAGGAACGCCCAAATCCCGCCCTTAAACACACCCCCTTGAGATTTGGACGCATAGAAAAACATCTGAAAAATAGGTTTTGAAAATACTGATTTGGACGTTTTTGTAAGAAAAACGCCCAAACGCTGCTTTATGCTACTTTTTAGCCGTTTTTCTCTTTTGAAAAAAGTATATACGAGTGTATTAGTATACACTGGCATAAGTGCTCGCACCTAAATGTTATTGCCTATCTGTTCGATATTCAGCACTATTTAACCAGCTAGGAACGGCTCCTGACCGGTTAAAAATAGCACTTAACCGGCTAGCCGTGAATATTCAGCACTTCACTAAGTTAAGCAGCCATGTCAGACCACCTAAATAGCAGGATTATCTTTGGCCACTATAAACTTACTGGCCAGCGCTGAATATTAACTTAGCCGGTTAAATTCATAACGGCCAAAAAAAAACCTAGACATTCAATGCCAGTCTCTGGAAAGGGCCCAGAATTGAATACCCGGGCTCAGAACCCACCACCGGACTTAGCCGGCCTGCCTCCCGCAAGCTGAATATTGGGTCCGATATATCTAGTTACAGTTGTGTTCTATAAAGAAAACTAGGCATCTACTTTCCTTTACAGAATGGGCTCCTACCCGGCACATTCTTGGTGCCTAATTGCAGGCGTTCTATTACAGAAGTGCCCTTCATGTGTCTCTTCACTGGGTTTTCCCCCATGCCAAATTTGGCCTTGCTCCAATAGTCTTCTGCCCCCAGATAGACAGACATTCTCAACCACTTATGCATATTTTCTTTAATCTGTTGGGTTGGCAAGAATAAACATATCTACTCATGACAGTCCTGAACTTATTATCGTATCTTGAACACACACACACAAAAAAAAATTTTTAATGAAATGTGAAGGGCACAGAATATAGAAAGTGGTGGACAAGATAATCAGGGATACAGTGTTAAAAGTGATACACAATATTCACAACAGCTGTAGAGCATCAATAACTTAATAATCCTAGACATGCACCCACAGTCAACCATTAGAACTTGAACAAAAACAGTTCCCAATTTCATCACTCTGTTTTAGCGTTTTCTCTAAGTAGTAGATGAGGTGGGGGGGAGGGGTAACGGCATGGACAGTACACACTCTTAAAATTGCAATCCCCATTGAGTCATCTCTGCTCTGAATTCTAGGATCAGATCCCACAGCATTTCAGGGTGCTCATAACCCTACCTTCGTCTTAGCCAGACTCAAAGTGCTAACGTAGAACAGAAACAGAGAATCTGACACACAGAAAACAAATGCAAGATCCATCCAGTCTGCCTGGATTAGCCTAGGTCTTTGGTTTCTTATCAATCCTCAAATTTATAATCTCCCTAACACTGAAGGATTTTTTCACCCTCTTTTCATCTATGGGAAAAATGCTTTAGTACATCTGGTCCCTCGTTTCTAATAGAAATGCCCTCAGATTCCAAAGAACTACCAGTTATTTCTTCTCTTATTTGACATGGTGTTCAATAATTGGCCATACAAAAGCACAAGGTTAAAAGAATTAAAATAAAAAAAATTTTAAAACACCCATTTTCTAAAAGGTGTTGTCTACTTTCTGCCCACAGTAAAAGAATCCCTTAAGAAATGATCATTTTTCTTTTAATTTTGTGCCTACCAGAAAATAAATCTTCATGATTTAAAGATGAAATTGCTTGTCTAGCAATTAAGACAGAACAGGCGTACACTGTGAAACTACACACCCAGTAAGTGAACACACGAGGCACAGCCAAGTGCTGGGATCTCCTGGGTGGATATGACAGTTCTGAATGCCCAGGATACATGCCGGGAAATCACAGTGCCCATACAGCACAACAAGGAGGAGCTAATCACGTCCTGCAAGAATTCCAAAATGCATTTTTGTTCAACTTTATTTAAAAGTTTCTTCAAATAGTTCTGGAAATGTGTGCAGATGGCGCTAGTGACATTTTATGCGATAGATCAGAATTTCCCAAATGTCTCTTGATACAGGTTGTCTGCTATCAATCCATAGCCCACCACTGCAGAACTTCCCACGGATAGTAAGCTACAAAAAAGATCAAGACCCCCACCACCACTCCGAACTCAAATACACATATAATACAATTCATCACTTTTGTAAAGACGAAAACGCATACAAAACTTCCATTTGTCAAGAAAAGAATTAGAACTAATCACAACCATTCCAAAAATTTCAATAAAAATTACCTACCCCTCTCCAATGCTGAAACTGTTTGGTGAGCTATTGTAGCCCGGAGATGGGGAGTTGTTCACCTGATAAGGTACTTCTGGCCACGGGGAGCACTGAATAAACAGAAGAACACAGAATGGGATATTATGGGCAATAAACAGACAAAGAAACCTAGTAAGTATACAAGTCAAGACTTCTATAGACTAATGAATCTAGAGATTGTTTCTATGCTAGTTGTAAGGGCTAAGGTGATAATTCTATAGGGTCACCTAAATGTATCATAAACCTAACACTGGTATACCTAAATATAGGGGAGTAGTGAGGACAAGACACTTCCAAAAACACAAGGAGTTGGAGGCTGACATACACAAGATTTACCATCAAATAGGCAGTGGGAAATGGACCAATGACTCCAGGAAGATGGGACTATGGTGATGAAGCAAACAACTTTATTCACAGACTCGACAGTACTGTGTTTTGGCCACAGGCCTGCCTCAGGAGTCTTGAATGATCCACATGGGTTGAAAAAAGGATTTATTATCCAATTATCTTGAAAGATCCTCATGGCTTGGAGAATGGATATGCTGATAAGTAGTCTGGAAAACGAATATACTGGTGGATAGTCTTGAAAAAGACTGACAGATTAATATCAAGCGTGTAGCATCTCTTTGTAGTCTATAGAAGACAAACAGTTTGTGTTCATTCACTTCGGTGGATTACCTTCCTCTCTATACACAAGATTTATTCATGGAAAGCCACTAAATGACTTGACACAGCACTGCGTTTTGGCAAAACTGCCTACCTCAGGATTCTTATTGTAAATATGAAACACAAATTTATCAAATAGCTCGTCAATACATGCCGAGATGGAAAAGTCTTGAAAAAGACTTGGGACACACCTCAGAGAGAGTATAGAGTCAGCCGATGACTAGCGCTACTGGTAGCAATTACTGCAGCTTTCGGTAGTGCTAGTCATCGGCTGTCTATACTCTCTCTGAGGTGTGTCCCAAGTCTTTCAAGACTGCCCCGTCTCAGCGTCATTATGATGTGTTGACGCACTATTGATGAATTCGCGTTTCATATTTACAATAAGACTCCTGAGGAAGGCAATTTTGCCAAAACACGGTGCCGTGTATAGTAGTTTAGTGGCTTTCCATGAATAAATCTCATGTATGACAACCTCCAACTCTCTTGTGTTTTTGGAAGCGTCTTCTTGTCCACACTACTCCCCTGTTTACCTTTCTACGCTCATAGTGTTCCTCGTTCCTCCACTTGAGTGGCTGACTTCACACCCAAATATAAGCTCGCCCGTTTATGCCAGTGTAAATGGGATGCCTAAGAGCAGCAAACAAAGCATGCAACATACAGTATTCTACAAGTTGCACGCATTTTTGGACACAACCATGTCTTGCCCATGCTCCCCCACCCCCTGCCCTCCCACATGTAAACTTCCCTTGCAGTTGGTTGCTATAGCACTTACACGAGGCCATATAAAATACTACTTAGGGCGTTTATGCACACGTGCTGATATTCTCTGCTCTTATACATCCTGGGCATACAGATGCGCACTTCTCTGCCAAAATACAGGTCTTGGCTCTAGATAAGTTACAGTGTTTAATAGAAGAATGAGCTGCTCCCACCCATCCCCCCTCCCAAAACACACACTTCTAATCCAGATCTGGAGGAAGTTTGCTAAATTCTGTGGTGGGATTGAAGTCTCATTCAAAACATATCACATCCTATCTGCAGCGATACATGAAGGAGGTAAATTCACAAAAGCATCTTCAGTGTGTAAAGCATAAGGTTGATATTCAGTGCGAGTTAACCAGGAAGTAGCTGATACCCAGTTAACTCACGTTGACCAGATAATGCCCAGATAATCAGCGACACTTAACCTGCTAGTGCCACTGCAGCACTATCCCACTTACAGCTAGATTCTATATATAGCGCCTGAAAAATCTGCGCAGTTAAAAGAAAAAAAAAAACCACGCCTAGGCGTATTCTCTAAAATATGCCTATATCGTATAGAATCGGCTTAAATTTCCACGCGATATATAGAATATGCCGAGCGCCTCTCCACGTGACCAAATTGGGTCACATCCATTTACGCCACGTTTTACTTGGCGTAAATCCCGATGCTTAAATTAGGTGCAGAGCGGGTGTATTCAATAATAATGCACATAGATTTTCGAAATGCCCATGACCCGCCCATGCCCCTTTTTCAACTACGCAACTTGGAATTTACACACGTTAACAGAATACACTTAGCGAGTTGTGCGTGTAAATCGTAATTAATGCCATTTAGTGCTAATTGCTTGTTAACATCCAATTAACAGTGCTGATTAGCTAGTTAACCAATTAAGTTATGCGCATTGTTATGGAATACGCTTCGATTTCCATACGGAAATTAAGGCGCCATATATAGAATCCAGAGGTTAATGTCGGTGCAATCCAGGGGCACAGTCTGGGCAAAACCTGGATTTACTTGTTAGCAATGATTCCCAGTCCACTAACCATATAACTACCTCGATAAAGTTAACACAGCAAAAAAGTTATCCTAACTTTCTCCAGGCAGTTATATTTATTAAACTTGCTACACCGCCTGTAAATGGCAATGCATATCTAAGCATTGTACAATGTAAAAGCACAGGCAACAGAACGGAGTGGGCCACCGAGGCCATGGCTTCACCAATATTTTGCCCAAAACTACTTCAGCAACTACAGAACTCGGAGATGTGGCTGGAGATTGGTTCGTGTGGCCCTTCCAACCAAAAAGATATTCCCCTGCCCCAGAAAAGTATAAACAAACAGAAAGAGCTCCATCCAGTTAAAAAGGAAAGTTAACAACATTCATTCAAGAACACTCATCCAAGCAAATTCTACAATATAATCAGTGTATCCATCGATCCAGAAGGGCAAAAAAAAAAAAATGGTGTGTCTGAGCAGATTCAACTTGGGAAGTGATAGGCCAATGTATAATGAGTTTTTAGGAGATTCTTAAATCTATATAGGGACATTTCACTACAGATGTAAAGACAGAAACTATTTAGCATCAAGTCTATGTTAGTTGAATGATCCAATGCTGTTTATTAGGTATATCATTAGTATTAAGCTAACATTGTATTATATATCTCTGGTATTTGAATTTCACTGCTGTTAAATGTGTATATTTTTGATACTGTTTCATGGTAGTTCTATTATTAGGTTTCAATTTTACTGTTTTCAGGTTTACCTCTTTTATTGTAGGTATGTTTATTCTTGGTTATTTTACTATTGTTACACTGTTAACAAAATTGTAAGTTTTATGTTAAACTGTACCTGCTGTACACGGTCTTGTGTGAATCTCTTCATAAAGGTGGTTAATAAATCCCAATAAATAAATACAAATTCCACAATTTGAGGGAGGACGAAAGGCCGAATTTCTAGTAGATTCCCTTGGGACCTGGTACAACTAAACGATTAGCATCCAGAGAGCCTACGGAAGAGGTCGGTGTATAAGGGAACACCACAGAAGACAAGGATAGTGGTTCACCCAGATAATAGGGCTTTATGAGTCAACAGCAGGATTTTAAAGTGAACACAACAGTAAATCGGAAGCCAGTGGAGCTGCATAAGTAGTGGAGTAACATAATCCTGGTACTGATCTGAATATTGCTGGTAATGAAATAAATGCCGGCAACCGCCCAATCCCCAAACATTCAGGACTAGTACATCTTGGGACAGCCTGGCACTGAATAATTGGGTATTAAAAGCCCACAGTGAGCAGAGTTTAAAAAAAAATACAAACCAGCACAGGCTATCGCTCAGCTTGTTTTTCTACGTGGAAACTGGCACACGTAAACTGGTGGGGGTGTATAAACAAACAAATGCAGATGTAATCAGCAGCAGCACACATACTTTTGCATAATCTGTTCCTGGAGTCGATATAGCTTGGGCAGAGCATGGCTAGAGTTACAACTACGCACAAATCGGCAGAGCCTTTTGCAAAAATATTGGGGGAAATGTGAATGCCTGACCTGGGCATCCATTTCCCCACTTAGCCCCTATGTATAATTGGGGGGGGGAGGGGGGAATTCTCTATATATGGTGCCTAAAAGATCCGTGCGGAAAACATTTTAGCCTAAGTGTATTCTATAAGTGGTGCCTAGGTTCAGGCGCAGTATATAGGATACACTTAGTTGATTATCTCAGTGCCTAAAACTAATCGCATCCATTTACGCCAATGAAAAAATATGGCGTAAATCCAGACATGTAAATTTATGCACACTGGGCCATAATCTATAACTACATGCGTAAATGTTAGAATGCCCGCGAAACTCCCATTTCTCCATCTATAACCACGCCCCTTTTTGGCTGCGCGCGTTAGAAATTAGGCACAGCGCATTACAGAACACACTTAGTGAGTTGTGTGCATAAATTCTAATTATTGCCATTTAGTGCTCATTATTGCTTGCTAAGTGCTGTTAACACTGATTGGCTTGTTAAGCTAATTAAGTTGCACGCGTCATTACAGAATACACGACTTTGGCACGGATCTATAGGCGCACTATGGCTTTATATATAACTATAAAAACTGTGAGTTATTATTAATAACCAAGAATAAACAAACAGTTATGTTATTTGCAATATTAACTTTGTGAAGGATTTCTTATTTTGTTAAACTTATTATTAAACTTGTTCATATTTGGAAAAGGGAAATACGAAAGCGCTAAGCCCCTAAGAGAAAAACTGCACTGGCTTCCACTGAAGGAATGAGCTGCGTTCAAAAATCTGTACCCTGGTTTATAAAATCATTCATGGTGAGGCCCCGATATATATGTCAGACCTCATAGATCTGCCAACCAGGAACACAAAAAAAAATCAACTCGCACATTCCTGAACCTCCAGTACCCCAGTTGCAAAGGAATTAAATACAAATCAATAAATGCAGGTAGCTTCTCCTACATCAGCACGCAACTGTGGAATATACTAGCAAAGGCCTTAAAAGCAATGCACGACTTAAAAGCATTCCGGAAGTTACTAAAGACCAACCTGTTTAAGACGACATACCATAATGACCCATCACCAATGACCTAACATCTAAACTCCATCAGAACCAGATGAAATTGTATTCCCTTCACCTGATTGTTTCAATTTGCCACCAATGAACATTAACGATTTAGCCCCTTATCTCTTATGCTGAAATGAACTGTTTATCTAATTTACTTTATATTGTACTTCAACATCTATGAACTTTATTGTAACACTACTCTGTATTTCTTATTCCATAAATGGCGATCGCCTTTACGGCATAATGTAAGCCACATTGAGCCTGCAAAAAGGTGGGAAAATGTGGGATACAAATGCAACAAATAAATAAATTATACCCTGTTATCCTATAGGAAAAGTATGCCGATGTTGGCCTGCACAGAATACCTTCAGATGTTTGCACTAAAGACTTCAAAGAGGTAACAAAACATTTGCACACAAGCACTACGTAATCTTAGCAAACACTTGAGGATTTGTATATTTCTTATGCAACCAACTCAAATACATCAATGAAAATAGCAAACATTCCCAGAGACGTCGAGTGCGGTTCCACAGACACGTGCGAACACTGAACAACATTTATGGACTATGAGAATCACCACTTCAGAGTATTAATGAAATAGCAGACAGCTAGAGTGCTAAATGTGTAACAGGGGCGTAGCCAGACACCCAATTTTGGGTGGACCTGGGCCCAAGATGGGTGGGCAGAAGAACCCCACCCCATCCCATAGGTAATTTGGTCTCTCCTCTTGCCTGCATGCCATATGGTCTCTCAAATATCCCTCCTCTCCTGCACACCTTTTAAATTTCAGATTCTCAGTGAGGAGCAACTAATACACACTGCTCTTGTAGGCCCCACATCCTTCCCACTGATGCAGCTTCCTGTTTCCGCATAGGCGGGAATACGTCAGTGGGAAGGCTGTGGGGCCGGTGTAAGCAGTATGTATCAGTCGCTGCTTCCTGCAGGCGATCTGCTATTTATAAGGTACACAGGAGGTACAGTTGGGAGTTTTCAGCTTGGGAATCTCTGTTGGCCACATCATAGGTGTGCTGCTACCGGTGGGCCTGAGCTCAAAGTTGGTGGGCCTGGGCCCACCCAAGCCCACCCTTGGCTACGCCACCGATGTGTAAGTTTTAATTTGTCTGAGCTTTTTTTTATGTGGTTGAATGAAAGGAAAATAAAATGATTGCGGGGATATATATGACATTAACTGATGTCGCATTCTGTTAGAAGCAAGCGACATCTCCAGGGACTTTATCCTGGTTCTCAAACACAGAGTAGAAATAGCACAGCATTTCTTCCAACACAGGCACCGCCACGCGGCTACATCTTCAATTTCACGGTCCCTCCCAATCAATTAACTTCCCCTTCCTTCTCCCCCATCAAAACCTTTCATTCTTACTACCAAACAATAGGCCATTTATGTTGCAAAGACAAGTCATTACTTTTTACTAAACAAAAACTACACTCCTCCCCAGTACAGGTGAAAGCTTGCCATTCATCCCTGCATTTTTAAATCTACCCTAAAGGTGATCTCTAAATTATCCTATCATTTACCACTTTCAAGCATCCCTGCTACAACGAAATGCATGGAGGCTGGCTCTTTCTTGAGTTCTACTCCCATTACTGCTCAAATGATCTAGGAGAACCAGTAAGGCCTCACTTAGTTTTTTTTTTTAAAGAAAAAAATGTACCACATAGGCTTCCTTCCACAATTGGGATCAGGGGTGGGGTGACTGGTTCTATTTTCTGTTCCTGACCATTGTTCAAATCCCTCCCAGCCCTTCCCTACTAGTCCTAATTGTCTGAACTTTTTGACAATCGCCCTTTATTACTCCTTCCTCCTTCCACACCTTCCCATGAACTCTCTCTCACAGAGACAAGGGGCAGCGGAAGGACAGTATTAAGCAGCCGCTTAAGGCTCTAAGCAAAACTTGGGCTCACGTTTAATAAGACCTAGTTTAATGGACCTTGGGACACAGAAGTAGCCTAAATATCATATCGTGAGATGATAACAAAATTCACAATCACGAAGAAAAAGATCTGGTCCATCAGCCATAAAACACAAAAGTGTCTCACTGCATGCAGTAAGCTGTTGGGATTATGAAATAAAATAAGAGGTCTCGTATTTTAAAAAAAAGAGTAGAAACACCGGCAAAGATGCTGGAAAAAGCCTCTCGATTTAAATCACAGACCTTTTCTCACAGAGCAGTTCCATCTTGTAAAAGATCACACTCATCTATCTGTAATATCTATCTGGAGTGGAGGAGTGGCCTAGTGGTTAGGGTGGTGGACTTTGGTCCTGAGGAACTGAGTTCGATTCCCACTTCAGGCACAGGCAGCTCCTTGTGACTCTGGGCAAGTCACTTAACCCTCCATTGCCCCATGTAAGCCGCATTGAGCCTGCCATGAGTGGGAAAGCGCAGGGTACAAATGTAACAAAAATAAAATAGATACTATTGGAGATTCTACATGGAATGTTGCTACTATTGGAGATTCTACGTACGTACGTGCAGGACGTCAGACTCACAGAAACAGAAGCCTGCACAGCCTTCTACATGGAATGTTGCTAGTGGAATAGCAACATTCCATGTAGAATCTCCAATAGTAGCAACATTCCATGGAGAATCTCCAATAGTATCTATTTTATTTTTGTTACATTTGTACCCCGCGCTTTCCCACTCATGGCAGGCTCAATGCGGCTTACATGGGGCAATGGAGGGTTAAGTGACTTGCCCAGAGTCACAAGGAGCTGCCTGTGCCTGAAGTGGGAATCGAACTCAGTTCCTCAGGACCAGAGTCCACCACCCTAACCACTAGGCCACTCCTCCACTGTTGCTACTATTTGAGATTCTACATGGAATGTTGCTATTCCACTAGCAACATTCCATGTAGAAGTCGGCCCTTGCAGATCACCAATGTGGCCGCACAGGCTTCTGCGCAGCCTTCTACATGGAATATTGCTAGTGGAATAGCAACATTCCATGTAGAATCTCAAATAGTAGCAACATTCCATGTAGAATCTCCAATAGTATCTATTTTATTTTTGTTACATTTGTACCCTGCGCTTTCCCACTCATGGCAGGTTCAATGCAGCTTACATATTGTATACAGGTACTTATTTGCATAGGAGCCAACTTTTCAGAATTATTGGGGGTGCCAAGCCCAATGGAAATAACCCCTCCTGGGATATATACAAGGAATTCTTTCAATATTGGGGGTGCTCAAGCACCCACAGAGTTGGCTCCTATGCTTATTTGTACCTGGGGCAATGGAGGGTTAAGTGACTTGCCCAGAGTCACAAGGAGCTGCCTGTGCCTGAAGTGGGAATTGAACTCAGTTCCCCACCCTAACCACTAGGCCACTCCTCCTCCACTGTTGCTACTATTTGAGATTCTACATGGAATGTTGCTATTCCACTAGCAACATTCCATGTAGAAGTCGGCCCTTGCAGATCACCAATGTGGCCGCGCAGGCTTCTGCTTCTGTGAGTCTGACGTCCTGCACGTACGTGCAGGACGTCAGACTCACAGAAACAGAAGCCTGCGCAGCCTTCTACATGGAATGTTGCTAGTGGAATAGCAACATTCCATGTAGAATCTCCAATAGTAGCAACATTCCATGTAGAATCTCCAATAGTATCTATTTTATTTTTGTTACATTTGTACCCTGCGCTTTCCTACTCATGGCAGGCTCAATGCGGCTTACATGGGGCAATGGAGGGTTAAGTGACTTGCCCAGAGTCACAAGGAGCTGCCTGTGCCTGAAGTGGGAATCGAACTCAGTTCCTCAGGACCAAAGTCCACCACCCTAACCACCAGGCCACTCCTCCACTAATTGATTCAGTCTTACTCATTTTGCATTACTAGTCCGGATGTTGGTGTTGTCCCACCTGGATTATTGCCATTCTCTTTACGAGGGATTGAGTGTTAAATTGTTGAATAAACTGCAATTAATACAAAATACAGCATTGCGATTGGTTTTTCCATTTGAAAAAAATACGAGAGTATTTCTCAGTATACGAGGCTCCGTTGGCTTCCTTTAAAAGCGTGTATTACTTTTAAAGTTGTCCGTGTGATTTTTCATGTTTTCTACGGTAGCACATCCGAATTGCTTATTCAATTCTTTTTGCGCTCCTTTTTTTTACTTCTTCCCGGGTAAGAGATCATTTTCTGTTGAAATTCCCTGCTTTTAATGGCATGCATCTGAACCGCCAATTTGATGCAATGTTTCCCATATGGACAGTTGCTATATGGAATGAATTTCTCCCGTACATCTGACTGGAAGTAAACTATATGCAACTTCATAAGAAGCTAAAACCTTTGTTTATTTTATTTATTTTTTGTTACATTTGTACCCTGCGCTTTCCCACTCATGGTAGGCTCAATGCGGCTTACATGGGGCAATGGAAGGTTAAGTGACTTGCCCAGAGTCACAAGGAGCTGCCTGTGCCTCAGTTCCCCAGGACCAAAGTCCACCACCCTAACCACTAGGCCACTCCTCCACTAAATTTTACTGATTTTTATTTATGTTTGTGCAAGTCCTTACTTTTGCATGAGTTTTTTTATGATGTAAATTGTGCAAGTCCTTACTTTTGCATGAGTTTTTTTATGATGTAAACTGCCTTGAACCTCAAACTGAAACACAGTCGTGCTAGGATTTATTAACAGTACCTCACAGTAAATTGAACGCCAGTCACTGCATCAGAAGAATTTTAAGAATTTGGGGCTTTGCCCAGAAATTAGAACCACTCCACGAGAAGAGATCAGTGATTGAAATGGAGTGAGACAACCCCGGAATCTCTTCTTTTAAAACCGCAGTGACCTAATGCATGCAAGGAGGTGAATTTTTTTCTGATATCCACCAAAGAAGATTTTTTTCCCCCCATTTATGAAAGTTTGTTCTTGATCTGCTGACTGATTTTTTTTATTCCCTCTTGTCTCTGAAAGTGCAAGATCACAGGAAATAGGATTAGGCTTTAAATACCAACATTGCTACAGAGGATTTTATAATCAAAGAAGTAATGTTTCTCAGAAACAAGCACTTGTTAAGCTCGTCATGTGGAGTAGCAACAGTGCAGGGGAGTCAGTAACCAGAAGGTAATCATTTCACAAATGATAGCAATTTTGTTTTTTTTAAACAAAAAGATGGATATCTCCAACTCAAGTATCTACAATGGGAACAAATCCATCCCACAGGCATGTGTAAGGCTTTACTGAGTCTCATTCAAAGACTGCATTAGCTATGTAAAGAACTGCTTTATGAGAAAGCATATTCACTAAATCGCTGCCGTATGTGTGTGTGTGTGTGTGGGAGGGGGGGAGGGTTAGCTATTGTAAGCCTGCTGCTAAACATATAGTACTGGAGAAAATTCACATCTAGGTGATACTGTAATTACCAAAAACTCCTAAACAATCTGCTGCTATTCATTTCTTGGTATTTCAGTGGTAGCTCAAGATGAGTTACATTCAGGTGCAGTAGATACTTCTCTATCCCCAGAGGGTTTATAATCTAAGTTTGTACCTAGGGCAATGGACAGGTAAGTGACTTGTCCAAGGTTGCAAGGGGTACTAGTGGTCTCTCTATTTCACAGCCTGCTGCTCTAACCACTAGGCCAGTCCTTCACGTCTGGATAGTGCTAGACTGACAACTATAGGTATAGTGGTACAGCCATTATTTGTAACATTTAAGCAGTTTAAATTTAGGCCTGACAAAAAGCTGTTCTGAATTAAACTGGTTGGCTACAGCTGTGCAGGACGAATATCATTGTTACATGTATAGCTACTGATTGTGAGCACCACTGACTATCTGGATAGTGACACTGGATATAGGTGGGGGTGGGGGTTTAACATCACAGCTAGTATTATAAAAAGGAAAAAAAAAAGGCTTGCTGATTACTGCATATTTATTTATTTACTAGTAAAAAAGGCCCGTTTTTGACAAATGAAACGGGCGCTAGCAAGGTGTTCCTCAGAGTGTATGTTTGAGAGAGAGTGTGTGTGAGAGACAGAGAGTGTGTCAGACAGAGAGTGTGTCAGAGAGTGTTAGTGATAGAGAGTGAGTGTGAGTGTGTGTGCGCCCCCTCCCCCTCCCTTTATGGACTGAGGCCCCCCTTCCACCCCTACCTTTCTGGTCTTAGGACCCCCCTCACCCCCTCCCTCCAGCCATCCCTGTCCAGCGGCCCTCCTGTCCCCCTGCAGCCACCCATGTCCACTGACCCTCCTCTCCCCCTGCCCCCCCGCAGCCACCCATGTCCACCGACCCTCCTCTCCCCTGCCCCCCTGCAGCCACCCATGTCCACCGACCCTGCTCTCCCCCTGCCCCCCTCCAGCCACCCATGTCCAGTGACCCTGCTCTCTCACCTGCCCCTCCTTCATCCACCCAGGTTGTGTAATGAAATCTTCGGGGCAGGCAGGAAAGATCCACATTACTGCCTGCCCGCTGCTGGCGCTCCCCCGCTGCCGGATCGCTGTTTAAAATGGCCGCTGAGACTTCCAATGGCAGTCTCACAAGACTTCTGCTGAAGCCTAGGAGGCCGCCCTTGTAAGTATCGGCAACCATTTTGAACAGCGATCCGGCAGTGGGGGAGTGTCAGCGCCAGCAGCGGGCAGACAGGACCGAAGATCTTTCCTGCCTGCCCGGAAGAATTCGTTACACAACATGGGTGGACGAAGGAGGGGCAAGTGAGAGATCAGGGTCACTGGACATGGGTGGCTGGAGGGGGGGGGGGGGAGGGTCGTTGTTTGATGCTCTGCTCCCTGCCACTTGGAATCAGCTGTTAGTGACGTCAGCCTGGCTACAGAGCCTACCTCAAGAAGGAGGCACGGACACAGGCAGTTCCCGATTAGAACGATGGTGGTGAGAATTATTATATAGGATTTATATACTGCCTTTCAGAAAGATTCAGCAAGAATAAGTTGAATGTAGGCAACAGACAATTACAGCAGTAAAAATATTCAAACAACAGTACATGCATGACATAGCATGCTACTTAAATTGTCAACACAATATGCAATAAAACACTTGAATATACATCATAAGATGGAAGCAAAGGTGGAATACAGAGACAAATAAGACAGAGTAATAAGCATTAGAAAGTAAGAGGACTAATTTAAAGGACGTTTCATGTGAAGTCAGAAAGGGGCATGAATATAATCTCAGCATATGGGACCCACATGGTTCTTTTTAAAGAGGTCTTTTAAATTAAATAAATCACAAAAGTACAACAACTGACAATAAAAACCATAACTGTCACAGATGCCACATAAAGAACAACCCAAAACAACCAGCAAATGGTAACCCTGCTGCCTTTCAGTATAACCTCTATTTTCATTTCAAAGTTTTCAATTTATCCCAGAATAAAAAGAAAAACCAGAAATGGGCCAATTCTAAACTCAACAAAACAGGGCAAAACAAATCAGTTAAGAAGGGAACATTGGGGTCTCTGTCATGAAACACTTAGCCACCTGCCTGGGGTTACCCCGCAGCCACTTAGAGGGTCTATCCCCAGCACAGCTCAGGTCTGCCTGCACCTGCCGCTCAAGCTCTACACTAGCACCCTCCTTCCACCGACTGGGTCGCAACCGCCTCTGAGCAAGTCTCCCGCTCTGAAATTATCCCCAATGATTTCTAGGTTACTAGAGACACACTCCCAGTGGTCCCACAGTTCCCAGAAAGCACTCACAGACCCAACACACAAACCACCAGGATTCTTTATCAGTCCAGACAGGAAGAACAAACAAATGTGTTTATTCTCAGAACTGGGAACAGTGGAGAAAAAATATATATGCAAATAGCAAACAGTAACAAGTAACTGAAAAATGAATCAATTAGAAAACTAAACATCTGTATACTGTCTAAACAATACCTGGGAAGATCTGGAAATACATTTGCTCACAGAGCCTAAGCAAAGAGATCTCTCTCTCTCTTCTTCCAGGCTAAGACTGAAGCAACAGCCAGCAACAACTGCTGGGTAATTTCAAACTCCAGCCCAATCAGAGTCCAGTCAACAAGTTTTAAAATAAAAACTAGTTACATCACTACAGGTACTTCCTATTATCTGTGTGCAAACTAAAAAAAAAAAAAAAAAGTCAGTCCTCTGTAACAGCTTTAAGCATAAACATGCACTATCTGCTGATAA
Source organism: Microcaecilia unicolor (assembly GCF_901765095.1). NCBI lineage: Eukaryota > Metazoa > Chordata > Amphibia > Gymnophiona > Siphonopidae > Microcaecilia > Microcaecilia unicolor. The sequence continues at coordinate 286,700,973 of NC_044037.1, read as the reverse complement.
ACAGGAGAAATACGCTTCAGACATAATTAAAACACGAAAATATCCAATATGTTTTACAGGCTTAAAACACACTGTTTTTTCACACCCCCATTGCCTAATCAAATTAGTCCCTAAAAAGTAAAGTAATCCAGGACTAGATTGTCCTAGAAAAGGGGTTGTGAGGCATCTGAAAAATAAAACTATGGATCAAATATAGGAAACCAGCAATGGGACCCCACAGTTTTTGTTATTTACAAAGGGACTTATTGCATTCTGTATCTTAAACATACCGCAATCTAGAAAACTAAACCTGAAGTGGGGGAGGTTCTTTTCTTCCAAAATTGCACCAGAATCATGGTAGCAATCAAGTACTATTGGAGACAAATATTTAGCACCATGGTCAGTTCCAGGCCAGGCCTTTGAGTAAGATACAAGGATTCCTGGGGACTGCAAGCCTGTGAATTTTATATTGGATTGACATCTGATAAGCTCGGGTTTTTGAACAGAGCCTTCAAAACATGCCCCACACTTTCCCTCCCTGTCCCCGGCAATACCGTTGGAAAACAACTGACCGTGCAGGAGTAACGTATCAACCATACATAAATTTTAATGTCATTTTCTTTGATTTTTTTTTTTCCCAATCTGGTCCTGGAGGCATCCCAGCCAGTCAGGTTTTCAGGATACCCACAATGAATATCCATGAGAGAGATCTGCATGCAGTGGAGGCAGTGCCTGCAAATCTCACATTAATATTCACTGTGCGTATTCTGAAAATCTGACTGGCTGGGACGCCTCCAGGACCAGGTTTGGGAACCACTGTGCTAAGGCAATTTCCATCTTTACCCAGTCTCTCTCCTCATAGTTCCTCTATCTGCTTAGCCAGTGGTGGGTTATCACAGGTTATTGTGCTTCAGCTCTAAAAAGCAACATGTGAAGTTCCTTGAGGTGTTTATAGAAAACAGAGCCAGAGCCTTTATACTCAAACTAGTAAGTCAGGCCTGTTTCTGACATAAATGAAACGGGCGCTATCAAGGTTTCTGTCGGAGTGTGTATGTTTGAGAGAGTGTGTGTCAGAGAGAGAGTGAGACAGCTGGGTGCGAGCGTGTCTACTCTGTCCCCTGTCCACCCCCCTCCAGCCACCCAGCGATTCTCCTCTCTCCCCTGCTCCCCCTCCAGTCACCCAGCGATTATCCTTTTTCCTTGCCCCCCCCCCGTATCCACCCAGTGATGCTCTTCTCTCCCTTGCCCCCCAGCGATTCTCCTCTCTCTCCTGCTCCCCCCTCCAGTCACCCAGCGATTATCCTTTTTCCTTGCCCCCCCCCCCGTATCCACCCAGTGATGCTCTTCTCTCCTTTGCCCCCCAGCGAGTCTCCTCTGTCCCCTGCTCCCCCTCCAGCCACCCAGCGGTTCTCCATTTTCCCTTGACCCCCTTCCAGCCACCCACCGATGCTCCTCTCTCCCCTACCCCCCCTTCCAGCCACCCAGCTAATCTCTTGTCTCCCCTGCCCCCCCCCTTCCAGCCACCCAGTGATTCTCTTCTCTGCTCTGCCCCCCCTCTAGCCACCCAGCGATTCTCCTCTCTCCCCTGCTCCCCCTCCAGTCACCCAGCGATTATCCTTTTTCCTTGCCCCCCCCCCCCGTATCCACCCAGGGATGCTCTTCTCTCCCCTGCCCCCCTCCCGCCACCCAGCGAGTCTCCTCTGTCCCCTGCTCCCCTCCAGCCACCCAGCGCCTCCAACCACCTAGCGGTTCTCCATTTTCCCTTGACCCCCTTCCAGCCACCCACTGATGCTCCTCTCTCCCCTGCCCCCCCCCCTTCCAGCCACCCAGTGATTCTTCTCTCTGCTCTGCCCCCCCTCTAGCCACCCAGCGATTCTCCTTTCTCCCCTGCCCCTAACGATACTGGCCAAATCTCTGGCCCTCCACCAACCAGCCAACCTGCACTACCATGCACAGCTCAGCATGCCGGCCCACTGAACGATCAATCCATGCACCGCTGTGCGCCCACCCTCCCACCTCTGGTTGGTCAGCATTTGCGCCCGCCCTCCCACCTCTGGTTGGTCAGGTTTTGCGTGTGACGTACCCGGAAGTACGTGACGTCAATTCATGAGATGGATGCATCCTTTCTGAGAGCACGAATGCTTCAGGCTTTACTGCCACGGAGTCAGCTTCAGAACATTAGAGGTGTGTTTTATTATATAAGATAGTCCTTGCAGAGATGCTTCAGAAAAGTCCCTCCCTCACTGCACTCCCTTTGATATGCTTGGAGCTCAGAACACAAACTAATTGAGGGCCCCTTTTACCAAGCTGCAGCAAAAAAAGGGGCTTGCGCTGGCGTCGGCACAAGGCCCCCCCCTTTTACCGCAGCGGGTAAAACGTAGGTCTTTCTTTTTTTGAGAAAATGGCCAGCCACGGACATTTTGGGGAGGAGCCCTTACTGCCACCCACTGAGGTGGCGGTAAGGGCTCCCACTCTAACTACTACTTAGCATTTCTATAGCGCTGCCAGGGTTACGCAGCGCTGTACAAGTTTAAACATGGGGCAGGACAGTCCCTGCTCAAGAGAGCTTACAATCTAAAGGTAACAAACTATGTAGTCAGTGTAGGTATCATGAATGGGGAAGGTGGTTAGGCGCCAAAAGCAAGGGAGAAGAGATGGGCTTTGAGTAAGGACTTGAAAATGGGCAGGGAGGGCGCATGGCGTATGGGCTCGGGAAGTCTGCTCCAGGCATAAGGTGATGCGAGGCAGAAGGGGCGGAGTCTGGAGTTAGCGGTGGTGGAGAAGGGTACAGATAGGAGTGATTTGTCCTGAGAGCAGAGGTTACGGGTGGGAACATAGGGGGAGAGGAGGGTAGAGAGGTAATGGGGGCCTGCAGATTGAGTGCACTTGAAGGTCAATAGGAGAAGCTTGAACTGTATGCTAACTCAGTGGGAACTGGGTAGCGAGTGGCCAGGTGCACACTGGATATGACAGCGCACTGGGGGTGGGAACTACTGCCAGGCTGCTGTAGCCCGGCGGTACTTCCTTTTTAAACAAGCGGTAAGCCCACGTTGGGCTCACTGCCACTCTTGTAAAAGGGGCCCTGAATACAGGCATAAAAATGGTGCTGAAGTAGAGGATATGTGTATGCCAGGATCTCAAAATCCATACAGAAAAAAAGTGGAAGGGGAAAACAAGTACAAGTGGTAATGAACATGAATGCGATAAAATAAATATTCTTACAAAAACATACTAAAGAACAAAGAGGCATCAGATAAGTATAAGTGGAGGAGTGGTCTAGTGGTTAGAGCACCGGTCTTGCAATCCAGAGGTGGCAGGTTCAAATCCCGCTGCTGCTCCTTGTGATCTTGGGCAAGTCACTTAACCCTCCATTGCCTCAGGTACAAACTTAGATTGTGAGCCCTCCTGGGACCAAGAAGTATCCAGAGTACCTGAATGTTAACTCACCTTGAACTACTACTGAAAAAAGTGTGAGCAAAATCTAAATAAATAAATATTTGAGATTCCACATGGAATGTTGCTACTATGTGGGATTCTACATGGAATGCAGGATGTCAGACTCACAGAAACAGAAGCCTGCATGGCCGCATTGCTGATCTGCAAGGGCAGGCTTCTAAATGGAATGTTGCTAGTGGAGGAGTGGCCTAGTGGTTAGAGCACTGGTCTTGCAATCCAGAGGTGGCCGGTTCAAATCCCACTGCTGCTCCTTGTGATCTTGGCCAAGTCACTTAACCCTCCATTGCCTCAGGTACAAACTTAGATTGTGAGCCCTCCTGGGACCAAGAAGTATCCAGTGTACCTGAATGTAACTAATCTATTTAGATTTTGCTCACACCTTTTTCAGTAGTAGCTCAATTAACGGGCTATTGGATCTCTTATATAGTCCCAGCTATTTGAGATCCTAGCTCCTCTTTTCATACAGCGATCACTTGCCTCAAAGTTCCTCGGCATCTATTTTCAATATCACGTTCATTGCCACATGTACTTGTTTTTCCCTTCCCCTTTTTTCCTGTATAGATCTATTTGGAAGTGGGTGGGGGGGGTTTCCCCCCCCCCCCCCTTTTTTGTGTTTTCATAGGATCTCAAAATCCAATAGCCAATTCCAGAGATTCCCATATGTGTTAAAGGACACTTTCCACATGGAAAGAAGGTTAGCAAAAATTGGGGGACTCCCATGATTTAACATTTTATTTTGTATTTTGTGTGTGTGCGCTTTAGCACTTTTCAGCAATTGAAAAGCCAATTCATGGGTCAGCTCAATGCTTCCCTGATCTTGTGGTTTGCAAGCTTTTTGGGTTTTCGTATTATGTTTATACAGTGGGGGAAATAAGTATTTGATCCCTTGCTGATTTTGTAAGTTTGCCCACTGACAAAGACATGAGCAGCCCATAATTGAAGGGTAGGTTATTGGTAACAGTGAGAGATAGCACATCACAAATTAAATCCGGAAAATCAGATTGTGGAAAGTATATGAATTTATTTGCATTCTGCAGAGGGAAATAAGTATTTGATCCCTCTGGCAAACAAGACCTAATACTTGGTGGCAAAACCCTTGTTGGCAAGCACAGCGGTCAGACGTCTTCTGTAGTTGATGATGAGGTTTGCACACATGTCAGGAGGAATTTTGGTCCACTCCTCTTTGCAGATCATCTCTAAATCATTAAGAGTTCTGGGCTGTCGCTTGGCAACTCGCAGCTTCAGCTCCCTCCATAAGTTTTCAATGGGATTAAGGTCTGGTGACTGGCTAGGCCACTCCATGACCCTAATGTGCTTCTTCCTGAGCCACTCCTTTGTTGCCTTGGCTGTATGTTTTGGGTCATTGTCGTGCTGGAAGACCCAGCCACGACCCATTTTTAAGGCCCTGGCGGAGGGAAGGAGGTTGTCACTCAGAATTGTACGGTACATGGCCCCATCCATTCTCCCATTGATGCGGTGAAGTAGTCCTGTGCCCTTAGCAGAGAAACACCCCCAAAACATAACATTTCCACCTCCATGCTTGACAGTGGGGACGGTGTTCTTTGGGTCATAGGCAGCATTTCTCTTCCTCCAAACACGGCGAGTTGAGTTCATGCCAAAGAGCTCAATTTTTGTCTCATCTGACCACAGCACCTTCTCCCAATCACTCTCGGCATCATCCAGGTGTTCACTGGCAAACTTCAGACGGGCCGTCACATGTGCCTTCCGGAGCAGGGGGACCATGCGGGCACTGCAGGATTGCAATCCGTTATGTCGTAATGTGTTACCAATGGTTTTCGTGGTGACAGTGGTCCCAGCTGCCTTGAGATCATTGACAAGTTCCCCCCTTGTAGTTGTAGGCTGATTTCTAACCTTCCTCATGATCAAGGATACCCCACGAGGTGAGATTTTGCGTGGAGCCCCAGATCTTTGTCGATTGACAGTCATTTTGTACTTGTTCCATTTTCTTACTATGGCACCAACAGTTGTCTCCTTCTCGCCCAGCGTCTTACTGATGGTTTTGTAGCCCATTCCAGCCTTGTGCAGGTGTATGATCTTGTCCCTGACATCCTTAGACAGCTCCTTGCTCTTGGCCATTTTGTAGAGGTTAGAGTCTGACTGATTCACTGAGTCTGTGGACAGGTGTCTTTCATACAGGTGACCATTGCCGACAGCTGTCTGTCATGCAGGTAACGAGTTGATTTGGAGCATCTACCTGGTCTGTAGGGGCCAGATCTCTTACTGGTTGGTGGGGGATCAAATACTTATTTCCCTCTGCAGAATGCAAATAAATTCATATACTTTCCACAATGTGATTTTCCGGATTTAATTTGTGATGTGCTATCTCTCACTGTTACCAATAACCTACCCTTCAATTATGGGCTGCTCATGTCTTTGTCAGTGGGCAAACTTACAAAATCAGCAAGGGATCAAATACTTATTTCCCCCACTGTATGTGTAGGTTTTATGTAAGTTGACGATTATGATATTTACTTATTTAATGGAATTTATTAACTGCCTTTATGAAGAGATTCACCCAAGGTGGTGTACAGCAGGTACAGTTTAACATACAACTTACAATTTTGTTAACAGCATAACAATGGTAAAATGTAATATAGGCATAAATCCAGTAAATGAAGTAAACTAGAAAACAATAAATTAAAACATAATAATAGAACTACCATGAAACGTGATCAAAAATATACGCATTTAACAGCACTGAAATATAATACGATGTCAGCATAATGGTGATGGAATATCCAATAAAAACATTAGAACATTCAACTAACAGATATGATGCTAATGTTTTTCTACAATACAGTTATAGTATGTAGCCATATATGGATGGTGTGGTACAGAGTCAGCTGGGATAATTTGATGGTTGGCAAAAAACTCAAGGCAAGTTCTTTGTGTAATTAAGCAAGAGATAAGGAACTGATCTAAGTTACAGTGTATGTAGCAAACTAGTCCAGGTGCAGAATGGATGTATAGTCAGTCACCCTATGTATTAAAGGCTTGGGAGATGTAGAGGTCATCTTGAGTTATACCTAATCCGTCTGGGAGTAAATTCCAGAGCGTGGGGGGATACTCCTGAGAAGGCTCACTGGCGGGTATCATATCGTACAATTTCTTTTGACAAGGGTGCAGGTCTCAAAGGTGTGCAAAGGGCTAACGTATTCTTTAAGTACTGTGGCCCATTTTGTGCGAAGACCTTGAAAGTCAAACACAGCATTTTAAATTTTAGCCCTGTAAGGTATCGGTAGCCAGTGTAGTTTTTGCAGGAAGGGTGTGATGTGGCCTCGCCACTTGCAGCCTTCTATCAGTCGTGCTGCTGTTATCATGGCATGGACCACTATATGCAGAGATTTTGTAGCTGCCGAAGGTGACAGACAATGTTTAAAGGTTGTTTGAATTTGTGGGATCAGAGTGAGTGATGAATCTAGCCAGTACCCCAAGATTCTCAACCTGTGATTTTAGGGGGAGTTCATACTTCCCAAAAGGTATTTTGAAGTCAGGTATTTGTCCACTTGTGTTAAGTACCTACCCAAAGAATCTGTTTTGCGTGGGTTCAGGCCAGGGGTGTGCTGGTAAATTTTTAACAGGCTCTTTCTCCGGACGTAGACAGCTCTGCAGTTGGAAGGGCCAAGGGTGGCCGGGGGGGGGGGGGTGGGGTGGGAGAGCAACACTTGCCTCTCTCTCCTCCCTCCCTTCGTGCGGGCATGCTAGGCATACCTTTGCTGGCAGCCAATAAATGAACTACCACCACTCCCAATGTCTTGCTCTGAGCAGCATGCTGGAACTTCTCTCACATGCTCGAGAAGTCCCAGCCTGCTGCCCGGAGCTGGAAACAAGGAGCGGGGAGCAGCAGTAGTCTATTTACTTGGCTGGCAGAGCTCAGCATCTCCACCAGCAAAGTAAAAGAGAATTCAGCAGGGGGCCCAAGCCCACATTTTGGGAGCCAGTTGTTAAAGTAGCCATGGAGGGCCCTACTTTAACAACCGGCTCCCAAAATTCTTAAAAACTTAACAACCGGCTCTTGCGAGCCTGTGAGAGCCTGCTCCAGCACACCACTGGTTCAGGCAGAGTTTGTGGTTTGTTTGCCCATTCTTGATTTGTGGTTAGGCAGAGCTGTGAGTAGAACTGGTTCAATGGTTATGAGTAGCTGCACATCATCAGCATAGATGTAGAATTTTGTAGCCATCAAATCGAAGCACCTCAACCAGAGGCTTGAGGTAGATATTGAATAAAATGGGAGACAATATGGATCCCTGCAACACCCCACAGTTTACTGTCCAGGGAATGATGTGTTAACATAACATAGTAACATTGTAGATGACAGCAGATAAAGACCTGTACGGTCTGATTGTTGTGTGTTTTGGATTCTATAGAAGGTGAGACGATGAATGCTAAGCATAAATACCACTTCCACATCATGATTATATGGAAGCAGTGCTGTAATTATACTTTGCATACATTAGTGTGACAATGTTTGCACAGGGCGCAGTGAGGGTTGGCACAGGAGTGGACTGATTCAGTACTGAAGTTACTCCCAAGTACATGTGGAAACACTATGCTCATACTCTTCTCTGTCTCGGTACCAGCGAATTCTCAAAAATGAAAAAATGCCATGTACTAACGCTTTGAAAATTACCTCAGGGGTTGTGTACACCGACGTTTACATCTATTCCTGACCATGCACAAATTATCTAGGTTAAATTTACACACTTGTTTTCAAAAGTATACACATAAATGCAAGGTCCTTCTTAACCCCACCCCCAGTAACTCCTCTTTCCAGTTACGCACAATTTCATCAGCAATTTTTTTCTGCCCACAAAAGTCTCTGCGTTATGCACAGAAGTGGCTTTAAAATTAAACTGTGATGGAAGAAGCTAAATAAAAGAGGCACTCCAGAAAAAGAAAAAAAAATTATAGTATATATATATATATATATACACTCACATATACATATTTATACATACATACACACACACATACATATCTAAAAGGCACCTTCAACGTTCTGAAGCTGACTTCGTGGCTTCACTGAAGTGAAGGGTTCGAAGGATCGTTAGGTTCGTCGCTCTGTAACCATCTCTTTCTGTCCCGCCCTCGCGCCTCCGATAGGTCCGCCGCCCTCGTCTTCATGTTTTGACATCCTCGACGTCATCACACTTTGACGTCGAGGGCGGCGGACCTATCAGAGGCATGAGGGCGGGGCCGAGACAGATAGTTACAGAGCGACGAACCTGACGAAACTTACGAACCCTTCACTTCAATGAAGCCACAGAGTCAGCTTCACAACGTTGCAAGTGGGTGGCTGGAGGGGAGGGGAGGGGAGGGAAAGAGAAGGGGCAAGTACCTTGGAACTGGGAAGGACAGAGTGGGGGGGCAACGACCCTGGAACTTGGAGGGGGGCAGGCGGAACCAGAAACTGGGATGGAGGAAGGGGGGGTGATCCTGAAACTGGGTGGGAGAGGGGGTGACCCTGGAACTTAGAGGGGGGGCCAACCCTGAAACTGGGAGCGAGGGAGGGGGCCCCTGGCACACACTCATTCTCACACACACACTCTCGCACACAATCTCACTCTCTCTGTCACACACACTCACACATTCACTCTCTCTCTGTATCACACACTCTCTGTCACACACACTCACACATTCACTCTCTCTCTGTATCACACACTCACTGTCACACACACTCACACATTCACTCTCTCTCTGTATCACACACTCACTCTCACACACACTCTGAGGAAAACCTTGCTAGCGCCCGTTTCATTTGTGTCAGAAACGGGCCTTTTTTCCTAGTATATACAGTGGGGGAAATAAGTATTTGATCCCTTGCTGATTTTGTAAGTTTGCCCACTGACAAAGACATGAGCAGCCCATAATTGAAGGGTAGGTTATTGGTAACAGTGAGAGATAGCACATCACAAATTAAATCCGGAAAATCACATTGTGGAAAGTATATGAATTTATTTGCATTCTGCAGAGGGAAATAAGTATTTGATCCCTCTGGCAAACAAGACCTAATACTTGGTGGCAAAACCCTTGTTGGCAAGCACAGCGGTCAGACGTCTTCTGTAGTTGATGATGAGGTTTGCACACATGTCAGGAGGAATTTTGGTCCACTCCTCTTTGCAGATCATCTCTAAATCATTAAGAGTTCTGGGCTGTCGCTTGGCAACTCGCAGCTTCAGCTCCCTCCATAAGTTTTCAATGGGATTAAGGTCTGGTGACTGGCTAGGCCACTCCATGACCCTAATGTGCTTCTTCCTGAGCCACTCCTTTGTTGCCTTGGCTGTATGTTTTGGGTCATTGTCGTGCTGGAAGACCCAGCCACGACCCATTTTTAAGGCCCTGGCGGAGGGAAGGAGGTTGTCACTCAGAATTGTACGGTACATGGCCCCATCCATTCTCCCATTGATGCGGTGAAGTAGTCCTGTGCCCTTAGCAGAGAAACACCCCCAAAACATAACATTTCCACCTCCATGCTTGACAGTGGGGACGGTGTTCTTTGGGTCATAGGCAGCATTTCTCTTCCTCCAAACACGGCGAGTTGAGTTCATGCCAAAGAGCTCAATTTTTGTCTCATCTGACCACAGCACCTTCTCCCAATCACTCTCGGCATCATCCAGGTGTTCACTGGCAAACTTCAGACGGGCCGTCACATGTGCCTTCCGGAGCAGGGGGACCTTGCGGGCACTGCAGGATTGCAATCCGTTATGTCGTAATGTGTTACCAATGGTTTTCGTGGTGACAGTGGTCCCAGCTGCCTTGAGATCATTGACAAGTTCCCCCCTTGTAGTTGTAGGCTGATTTCTAACCTTCCTCATGATCAAGGATACCCCACGAGGTGAGATTTTGCGTGGAGCCCCAGATCTTTGTCGATTGACAGTCATTTTGTACTTCTTCCATTTTCTTACTATGGCACCAACAGTTGTCTCCTTCTCGCCCAGCGTCTTACTGATGGTTTTGTAGCCCATTCCAGCCTTGTGCAGGTGTATGATCTTGCCCTGACATCCTTAGACAGCTCCTTGCTCTTGGCCATTTTGTAGAGGTTAGAGTCTGACTGATTCACTGAGTCTGTGGACAGGTGTCTTTCATACAGGTGACCATTGCCGACAGCTGTCTGTCATGCAGGTAACGAGTTGATTTGGAGCATCTACCTGGTCTGTAGGGGCCAGATCTCTTACTGGTTGGTGGGGGATCAAATACTTATTTCCCTCTGCAGAATGCAAATAAATTCATATACTTTCCACAATGTGATTTTCCGGATTTAATTTGTGATGTGCTATCTCTCACTGTTACCAATAACCTACCCTTCAATTATGGGCTGCTCATGTCTTTGTCAGTGGGCAAACTTACAAAATCAGCAAGGGATCAAATACTTATTTCCCCCACTGTATATATTGAAATGCCCGTATCTGGTGAAGAAAAAGAAAACAGGGGGAAAAAACTGGATAATTTTGTTTTTGTAAGTGCTAAGCAAACTTCCTAAAACAAATTAAATTAAAGATATCTCTAGGCTCTAAAAATTGCACAAAGGTGTGATTGGTGGCAACAGCACACCCCTCCCCCCCCCCCAAATGGACCTCTAATCCTTGGTAGTCCAGTGAGCCTGCCCAGATTCCACCTGCCCCACCTCCCCCTCTCCTCCTTTATATAGGGTTGGGTCAAATTGGCTTGGCTTTTTCCTCTCCCCAGGACCTTGACTCATCATTAATAGCCTGGAGAGAGGCAATGGGGGCAGCGGAAAAACCCACTCACCCCTGTCATAGCAGCTGCCTCTATACAACTATGGCACAAGCTGATCCTTCGCGGTAGTCTCACAGGACCACCAATAAGGATTACATTTACAAATAAGTACATGTTTTGTGCTGTTGTTGTTACTTCTGGCTTGCTGTGCTTTCCTGAGGATGTTATAATGCCGTTGTATCGCTCCATGGTGCGACCGCACCTTGAGTATTGTGTTCAATTCTGGTCGCCGCATCTCAAGAAAGATATAGTAGAATTGGAAAAGGTGCAGCGAAGGGCGACTAAAATGATAACAGGGATGGGACGACTTCCCTATGAAGAAAGACTAAGGAAGCTAGGGCTATTCAGCTTGGAGAAGAGACGGCTGAGGGGAGACATGATAGAGGTATATAAAATAATGAGTGGAGTGGAACAGGTGGATGTGAAGCGTCTGTTCACGCTTTCCAAAAATACTAGGACTAGGGGGCATGCGATGAAACTACAGTGTAGTAAATTTAAAACAAATCGGAGAAAATTTTTCTTCACCCAACGTGTAATTAAACTCTGGAATTCATTGCCGGAAAATGTGGTGAAGGCAGTTAGCTTAGCAGAGTTTAAAAAGGGGTTGGACGGTTTCCTAAAGGACAAGTCCATAAACCGCTACTAAATGGACTTGGAAAAATCCAAAATCCCAGGAATAACATGTATAGAATGTTTGTACGTTTGGGAAACTTGCCAGGTGCCCTTGGCCTGGATTGGCCGCTGTCGTGGACAGGATGCTGGGCTCGATGGACCCTTGGTCTTTTCCCAGTATGGCATTACTTATGTACTTATGTCATGACTGGAGTTCTATTTGTTTGTACATATGAGTTGTATTTTTTACACATGTAAACCGTTCTGTTTTGCAGTTGCAATAAGATACGGTATATAAATTGAAATAAAAAATAAAAAATTTAGAAACAGAACCCCTAGCAGCAATAGTACCATGAGATTACTGCCAGAACTTTAAGAGAACCAAAGAGGTCTGGCCCAGGGCTAAATGGGGCTCACAATTTTTAGCTGTAGAAATATAGAAACTATAAGGCAAAAACACTCTACAATGTTATAGTAGATTAAGCACTATAATCACTCGTAAATGCATATATGAATCTTTTTATAAAATTAGCCTCAGAAGCCTAGGGTACCTTTAAAATAGGACACCACTGTATTGGCTGGCATCTTAGGCTCCTCCACCTTCCGAAAAAAAAACAGAGTAAAAACTTCCAGAGACCTTCACTCATGGAAGAAAAAGTCTGTTGTCAAAAAAAAGGGGATAATAATTTATACCAATTTAATGATTCAAGTGCGCCAATCTAAACTATATCTCTTAATCAGGACTTGAAAAACTCAAATCAATGAAGCATAACTATAACTTCAAACCATCAGGGAACCCCACGCTTTAAACTTGACCTTAAGGAAGGTGAACTGCCTAGTATAACTTTTCTTTATTTCTTTTTTACTTTTTTTCTATACTAGATAGGAAGATATATAATCGTCACAACTCTGGCTATTGACTATAATTTTTCATCCTGAAAAGCATAACGCTGTAGAAATATGCAAAGTTGTTCACAATTAAGAAAAATCCAGTAGCTGAGTTAATTTCATTTCCAGTTTTAAAAATATTATTAAACAAATAGACATCTTCCAAATGGAGGCTCCTTTTCTTTGTGAGGTCTAGGCGAAGTGGCCTTGTTGAACGCCCCCCTCCCCAATAGACCCTGACTACTGCTCGGGGGGGTCAACCAGTGCCATATTTTAATAGAAAGCTACTGGGGCAGAAGCAAGTGGTGATCACTCTTAGCCCCCATCGCCCCCCCCCCCCCCCCAAACTCCTACAGGTGAGTCTGGGTCCCAGGAATGGAGGGAGAGGAGGGGAAGCTCACTGGACCACAAGGAATCGGAGGTCCCCCCAGGAGAGGGATCCAGAGGACCTCTAATTCAGGCTAGTGAGCCCTTTAATTTTCTGCTGTTGTTGTGCCAGCTCTACCTTGATCTATGCTGGTGGGAGCTGGGTATTACCACTGGCACTTCATCCTAATATACTTGGAATGCATGTGTTTTTTTTTTGTTGTTACATTTGTACCCTGCGCTTTCCCACTCATGGCAGGCTCAATGCAGCTTACATGGGGCAATGGAGGGTTAAGTGACTTGCCCAGAGTCACAAGGAGCTGCCTGTGCCTGAAGTGGGAATCAAACTCAGTTCCTCAGGACCAAAGTCCACCACCCTAACCACTAGGCCACTCCTCCACTGTTGCCACTATTTGAGATTCTATATGAAATGTTGCTATTCCACTAGCAACATTCCACGTAGAAGTTGGCCCTTGCAGATCACCAATGTGGCCGCGCAGGCTTCTGCTTCTGTGAGTCTGACGTCCTGCACGTATATGCAGGACGTCAGACTCACAGAAACAGAAGCCTGTGCAGCCTTCTACATGGAATGTTGCTAGTGGAATAGCAACATTCCATGTAGAATCTCCAATAGTAGCAACATTCCATGTAGAATCTCCAATAGTATCTATTTTATTTTTGTTACATTTGTACCCTGCGCTCTCCTACTTATGGCAGGCTCAATGCGGCTTACATGGGGTAATGGAGGGTTAAGTGACTTGCCCAGAGTCACAAGGAGCTGCCTGTGCCTGAAGTGGGAATCGAACTCAGTTCCTCAGGACCAAAGTCCACCACCCTAACCACTAGGCCACTCCTCCACATGTTTGAGCACGCACAAGCAAACAGATGAGTGCAGACAAACGGACAGACAGACAAAAGGTGATGTTGCCTGATGCAAAACATGCCTTTAAAAAAAAAAAAATCCAGTGCCAGGGCAGAACTCTGAAGACAGAAAATTTTTTTTCTTACCTCTGTAAGAATCGTTGTTTCGTAAGAAGGTTGGTACTTCTCCTTCTCCTGTGCGGTCCTCTTTTCCATCTTCTCTCTGTCAGTCTTCTGTTTTCGATCCGCCCCCTTTGGCTGTAAGCAGAAAACAAAGCACGTCACATAACGCACACTTTCCGTAGATGTTGCTCACTGTATTGGCTTACCTCATCCATCAGCACTACTGGTCTTCCATCAATACTCTCAAAGCAAGAAAAGAGGAGGGGTCCTCACAATTTCCACAAACAGTCAAGGTGCACCAACAAGGGTGAAAGCGAGGAGAGTTCCAAATGACCAAGGCAAACAAAGTGTAAGAGCATCTAAGAGTTTATTTGCCAAAATAAACTGACACAAAGACCCTACACGGGCCATGTTCAACACAAAGCCTTCCTCAGGGGTCGTAGCAGTGCAGATAAAGTCAGCTTCGCAGAGTCTTTACATGGGAAAAAAACCCTAAGAGCACTGGAATAATACACGCTATAAGGCATGACCACTAGGTGCTCTTGGAAGCTCTTACTCCTTGTTTGCCTTGGTCATTTGGAACTCTCCTCACTTTGACCTTTGTTGGTGGTGCTTCAATCAGTCGAAACATAGAAACATGACGGTTGATAAAGGTCATATGACCCATCCAGTCTGCCCATTCTCTGTAACCCCTAACTCTTCCTTTTCCTAAGCGATCCCACATGCTTATCCCACGCCTTTTTAAATTCTGGAACAGTCCTCAACTCCACAACCTCCACCGGGAGGCCATTCCACGCTTCCACCACCCTTTCTGTGAAATAATACTTTTAGATTGCTCCTAAATCTATTCCCTCTTAACTTCATCGTATGCCCCCTCATCCAGAGCTCTCCTTCAATTGAAAAAGGCTCTCTTCCTGTACTTCCACTATTGGTCTTGCCACCCAGTACTTTAGATGGAAATAAATAGGAACCAGGCATGCAAGAATGAAGTGGCCCCTAAAGTAGTCTGCCAGGCTACAACAAAGTCTCAGGATCTGTCCTAGCTTTTAAGCAATGTTAGCGGTGATGCTGCTATGAAAAGAAAATACTCGTTCAGCCTAAAATTTCAACAGGCTGAAAAAGAGTGGTTAGAACAGTAGACCACACATCAGAGAAATCCTGGGACATGAGTTCAAAAATGGTCTCTAGCCCTACCACTCTGTATGACCTTGGCAAGTGCTACCTCCCTGTACCTCCAGGACCCAGCTGAAAGCAAGGCATTTGACATTATCTGCATTATATACAAATCAATCGGTTAGAGCATAATCTGGATTATTCCGTAATCTGCATTATCCCAGTCTATAGATTAAATTATTTTAAATTACGGCTACAGTGAGCCCATCACCACCAGAATGAGGATACAGTTCTCATTTAGAGAATGGAAAAAACGGAGCAGATCGTAGGCAAAGAAAACGTGATTTATTAATATAAACAATTGTAATATATGTATACACGCACAAAAACAGCCCGACACAGGCCGTGTTTCGCCCAACAGGGCTGCTTCAGGGGCTACACAGTAATCCTTTGCTGTCAAGGGTAATAGATACGTGCTCAATATACTGTAATCAATATAAAGAAGATCATCTTGATTCAAAAAAACATCTGGATCAGAGATGCCACAAAGTAGAATGCTGACTTAGAGTCAATCCGACAGTCACGTACCTCTGAAAATGCTTTTGTGTGTGTATACATATATTACAATTGTTTATATTAATAAATCACGTTTTGTTTGCCTACGATCTGCTCTGTTTTTTCCATCTTGGGTTTCGCAGACAGTCTGCCTTTGTGCTTCCTTGACACCCCCTCATTTAGAGAATGACATGGGGACAAAGTTTGTCCTCATCCCCACCCTATCCCCATGGGTTCTGTCTCTGTCCCCACAGGTTTTGTCCCTATCCCTGCAGATTCTATCCCCGTCCTCGCGGGCTTTGTCCTCATCTGAAGAAGCCTCGAACACTTATGATTTTATATTTAAATATTTTTATTAAAGTATAAAAAGGAATATATACTGTGCAACTGTTGTTTATAAATCACAAATAGAAAACAATAACAACGAGCAACTATAATAACCCCCCCCCCTCACCACCACCACCCTCTACCAACTCCAACAATAGCTGACTTCTACTACCCCAAGGAACCCTAATCCACCCTGTTAAAATGCGCAGGGGTACAAAATACAACTCATTCTGTATGCCCTAGTGGGGGAGAAATATGACCTATGAAGCACCGTTATGATTTTTTAATCTAAGGATGAATAAGTCATCAACCATCTCAGGATTCAGACTAGCTCGCCTGTCTTCCACAGTCCTTCCTGCAACAGAAAATGTCTTCTCGGATGATGTGCAGGTAGCAGGAATGTACAGGATCCCCCATGGAAATTTTGCCAGTTGTGGCCAGGAATTTTGCTTGTTTTCCAAAAAATGAAATCATCGCCTGCATGACTCGAACATAAATAACTGTCCAATTCATTAACAGCCTTCGAAGTAGAGAATGACACAGGGACAAAGCTTGTCCCTGTCCCCACAGACTCTGTCCCCAACCCCACCCCGTCCCCTCAGGCTCAGTCCCTGTCCCCATGTCATTCTCTACTCATGATACAGCATTAGTAACTTTTGTCAGTTCCAAGTTTTGCAAATTCCTGTCCTTGCAAATCAAGTGGGAAGGATGAACACACCCACTATTGTTAACATGTCTGAGAAAGCCAATCACTTCCATACCTTGAACACTTTGATCTGGCAGCTACCAGAATGCAAGTGCTCCGTGTATTCCCCATTCTCATTCTGTTTGAAAGTGTCAATTTGGATCCGAAAGGGGACTCCTTTCTCTCCTCCATGTTTCCTTGGTGTAAATTCTGTGCTGATACAATGAACCTAAAAAGAAACATCAATCAATTGTTTTGACATGGAAACCTATGTGAACCCAAAACCCCTTTTTATAATACTTTCCCTTTTCCTCCCTCCTCCCCCATACTTAACGTGGATTTTTTTTTTTTTGTTACATTTGTACCCCGCTCTTTCCCACTCAGGCTCAATGCGGCTTACATGGGGCAATGGAGGGTTAAGTGACTTGCCCAGAGTCCCACTAGCAACATTCCATGTAGAAGTCGGCCCTTGCAGATCACCAATGTGGCCGTGCAGGCTTCTGCTTCTGTGAGTCTGACGTCCTGCACATACGTGCAGGACGTCAGACTCACAGAAACAGAAGCCTGCACAGCCTTCTACATGGAATGTTGCTAGTGGAATAGCAACATTCCATGTAGAATCTCCAATAGTAGCAACAGAACCTCAAATAGTAGCAACATTCCATGTAGAATCACCAATAGTATCTATTTTATTTCTGTTACATTTGTACCCTGCGCTTTCCCACTCATGGCAGGCTCAATGCAGCTTACATGGGGCAATGGAGGGTTAAGTGACTTGTCCAGAGTCACAAGGAGCTGCCTACAATGAATCCTACAATTTCCTGTTTTAAGTTACTAGAAAAAAAATAATACAATTAAAGATCTGTCTGGATTACCTAAACCACAAGGGTGAATTTTCATGGGCTTCACTGTTAGTCAATGCAACCCATGAATTGTGACTTAAAAGGGACACTATCGAACAGATTATTACACCTCCTGAAATTTCTTTGGTATTTAAATTCATGAAAAACCCAAACTTTAAAAACATACAAAAGAGTAACACTCTAACTTGAAACCTGATTTTGCATAATTAAATTGTACCATTGGCAGTCTGCAAAACCCCCAGTGCCATATCAGCTTAAAAAGTCCCATACATAACACATTGACACTCATTGTCAACAGACAGCAGGGGAATGATACAGCAGTGATAGGAGGGCTGTCATTTACTGCAGACACCATTTTACATCCCCTCTCTTTATACTGCTCCTCAGTGGGGGTAGGAGGAAGACAAGGCAGACAAGTATCACAGGCAATTGCTTTTGACTATTTCACTTATTGCCAAAAGATTTAAGAGGCATTTTAATGGGGCTCATTTTCAAAGCACTAAAGTTCCATAGGATACTAAGGGACTTTGTAGGTCTAAGTGCTTTGAAAACATGCTTCCCGTTGTGGCTCTTTTACTAAACTGCTGTAAAAATTTGCAGTTACAGTGACTTAACGCAGGATTTTACCATGTGGTAGCATCTGTTGAGGGTTTTACCACTAATTTTCTTTTGCAGGTCATGCATTAACATTCACATTAAAAGGAGAGGTACCTGCTCCTGGTTAACACAGAAGTACTTAGTACCAGAGGCGTAGCTATGTGGGGCAATGGGGGCCTGGGCCCCCATAGATTTGCCCCTGGACCCCCTCCTGACGGCCCTCTCGACCCCCCCCCTTCCTCCACCAACCCTCCCCACCTCCCGCCGGCAACCCTCCCCCGTTGTCACCATAGGCTACCTTTGCTGGAGGGGGACCCTAACCCCCGCCAGCCGAGGTCCTCTTCTTCCGGCGCAGGGCTTCGTTCTGTTTCTGAGTCTGATGTCCTGCACGTTGTATGTGCAGGACGTCAGACTCAGAAACAGAATGAAGCCCTGCGCCAGAAGAAGAGGACCTCGGCTGGCGGGGGTTGGGGCACCCCGCCAGCAAAGGTAGGCGACGGCGGCAGGGGAGCGTTGCCGGCGGGAGGGGGGGGTCGAGAGGGTCATCTGCAGGGGGGGGGTCAAAGTTGGTGGTGGTGGCAGCGCCGCCAGGAGGGGCTAAAATGTGCCCCCTCACCTCGGGCTCTGGACCCCCCCCTCCCGCCGAAGTCTGGCTACGCCCCTGCTTAGTACCTCCTATTTAGGTGGTAGTAAGTGATCCCTCGTTAACTCCAAGTTAGGCAATTAGAGAGGCCATTTTACAAAGAGGTGGTAGGGTTACTGCACGTGTAGACGGTGCCAAACTGATACTAACGCCCGGTTAGAATACCCCACCCACTGGTAATTTCAAAGTTGGAGTGCACGGTTTCCTGAGGTAGAAAATATTTTTCTATTTTCTACCATGGGGGGGGGGGGGGGGCGGCATTCCCAGCGGTATTCGGCAGCGTGGCCACATTGGCACCTGCCATATGAGTACCACGCGTGTAGCATATGAGCCCATACTACTAGATCAATGGATGGCGTTAAGGGCTCAGGCAGTAAATAGCCATGTACTACTTTTAATTCTAGCGCGCAGCCATTTACTGCCTCATTAAAAAAAAAAAACAAAAAGCCTTTTTTTCCCAGCTGTGGTAAAAAATGGACCAATGGGCACGTTTTTGGCATTCGCACTACCTCAGGCCACTTTTTACCACGGCTTAGTAAAAGGACTCCAGAACGTGATAAGTGCAGCATGTTCACTGCCAAATCCCTTCTCACCCACTCTGTCCATGCCACGCCCCCAAAGACACAAAAAGCTTTTAACGTGTGGTTTACAGCACGATAACTGCTAAATTACCACAAAACCCTGTAACTCAATTACCATGTGGTAAACAGCGCTAAAATTTAGAAACAGAAAACAGAATGTGTGCCCAATTTTCACGCACAATTTAATTGAACAAACCAACCAATTGGCACCGATCATTGACTACTAATTATTGGCGCTAATAGGCATTTATTAAAATTTATGCAGCATTTTTAGGTGTCGGGAACTGCGCACAAATTTTACGTGGTTCCAAAAAGGAGGCGTAACTATAGGAGGGTGAGGGGGCAGATCGGGGGTGTTCCTGCAATTAAATGTGCACTGTTACAGAATAAGGTAGATCTGCGCCTAATTTAGGTGCGAGGATTTACACCAGTTGGTTCCCTGCGCTAAATGCTTTTCTATAAATGACGCCTAACTTTAAGCACCATTTACAGAATACTGTTTAGCGTAGGGGCAACCAGACCATTAGGCCACTTGAGGCGGGGGCCTCAGGTGGCACCCTTTCGGGAGCGGCATCTCCCCCTTCCTTCCTCCACCCTGTTCCGAATTTACCTTCTTTCTTCATGCTCCATAAGCCGGCGGCAGCAGGCACAATTCCAATACACTGCCCTGCCGCTGGCACCTGCCTCTTCTCTTTACTGCAGCCGCCTCTCATGATGTAACTTCCTGTTTCCTCAGAGATGGCCGCAGTAGAAAAAGAGGCTGCTCCCGGCAGTGTTTAGAACATGAAGAAAGAAGGTAAATTCAGTGAACACGATTGAGGAAGGAAGGGGGAGATGCTAAAACTTGCCCTGGGGGAGGGGGCGGAATCTCGCCTTGGGCCACCCCTGCTTCTTAAGCTCTTTCTATTTATTTGCATTTGTTCAGTTTTGCTGATATAAACCTATAAATGTAAGCATTTTCTACAGTAGGTTATGAATGATGAAATCCCCTTCTAAGAATGACAAGGTACATGCACACTATTTCTAGTGTCATCCTTCCACTACAGGTGCCCACATTACCTGAATAAATGCTGAAGCTCTCTTTGAGGGATCCCACAGAAATTCCACAGTGTTTAACTGAGTCGGGCTGGCCCTGGGGTCTAAGATACCGACTGATAATGGGATATCTGTAGAAGAAAACCCCTAAAATTTTAAAAAAGATTACATTGAAGCAGGGACAGAAGGTTGCCACACACAAACCATTTACCAGACCCCAGACTCACTTAAAAAAAAAACAAAAAAAAAACTGAACATATCATCACACAGACTCAGTCTTAACAGCAAAGTGAATTAAATGGCGGGGGTAGCTTTCGACTGGTCAGATACATGGAGATTAATTTTGGCAAGTGCACTGCAATCCAGCTCAAGAAGGGGCTTCAGCAAATTTTCAGAAGAAAGTTGAAAAGGAGAGATAAACAGACTCACCTATGTCAAGGATCCGATCCCCAGGCCGGCTCCATCTCCAGCCTTCCAGTTGCTGATGCTCTGTGTACTGTAAACGCCGGTCATGGAAGACTACACGGATGATACTCTGAACAGCCAAGCATTATTAAAAGGAAGGCAGGAAATGTAGATTTATTCAGTGTCTGGTATCATGAATTGTTTACTCTTACAAAAGTAATAAAACTAGGGGATATTACCATGACTAAGAACATTTAAAACCAATCTGAGCAAATATTTTACTCATCACATAATTAAGCTCTGGAATTCATTGCCAGAGGATGTGGTAAAGCAGGTGGCATAGATGGGCTTAAAAAAAAAGTTTTGAAAAGTTCATGGAGAAAACGTTTCTAACTTGCTATTACAGTAAACTTGGGAGAAAGCACCTGCTTTTGCCGGGGGAGGGGGGGGGGGGGGAGGTAAGCAACATGGAATCTTGATACTTTTTGGGATCCTACCAAGAACTTGTGGCCTAGATCGGTCACTGCTGGAAACAGTATATTGGGCTCGATGAACCTTGGGTGTGACCCAGTATGGAGGTCTTCTGTTCTAATATATCTTTTTTTTTAATTATTATTTGAATGAAGTCTTTATTAACAGTTAATACAAAATATCAAGAGACAACAAACCACCCATTACAATGCACTCATCACAACATAATACACAACGTTATTTCTCTAACTGTTCAGTGTGGACTTCAATATTTTATAAACTTATTTTGGTCCTTTTCCCTCCCTCCTACTCCCACCCTCCCCCCTCCCTAACCCCTCCCTCCCAGGACTTGTGCTGTTGGTACCTTTGGTGCAGGGGCGTAGCCAGACACCCAATTTTGGGTGGGCCTGGTCCCAAGACGGGTGGGCAGAAGAACTCTGCCCTGTCCTACAAGTGATTTGGTCTCTCCCTCTCCCGCCTGCATGCCATATGGTCTCTCGAACATCCCCCTCCCCCACATACCTTTTAAATAGCAGATTTTCCCTGGTGGCGAGCAGCAACTAATACACACTGCTCATGTTGGCTCCACATCCTTCCCTCTGATGCAACTTTCTGTTTCTGCATAGGCAGGAATACATCAGAGGGAAGGCTGTGGAGCCGCTGCAGGTGAAGATCTGCTGTTTACAAGGTATGCAGGAGAGACAACTGTTGGGAGTTTTCGGCTGGTGGGGCTTGGGGATCCCTGCCAGCTACATCAAAGGTGTACTGCTACTATGTGGGCCTGGGCCCACCCGGGCCCACCCTTGGCTACGCCACTGCTTTGGTGACATTGGAATTTATACATGGAGGACAACAGGTTCCCAGATCATACGCCACTTGTTTAACAGATTGCGCCTCTCTGCTAGTAGCCTCTCCATCTCGCTTACATGCCTCAATGTTTGAAGCCACCTCTCTATCGGCGGAGTCAAGGGCTGTTTCCAACATGAGGCTACTACAACTCTTGCTGCGCAAGTAGCATACCGCAACAGAGTTTGCTGATCGGGGGTGAAGCCCTCCGCTTTAGCAGAGAATAGAAAAAAAAGGCAGGTTTCCATGGTATCAGGCCTCCCGACCACCGCTGCAACCTGCTACGGATCGATTTCCAAAAAGCCCTAATTTTCACACCTGTCCACCATACATGCCCCATTGTGCCTCTAACTCCACAACCCCGACATAGCTGGGTTCTAATATATCTTGTTCTGAAATGTTCGTTGGCACTCCAAGCAGCAACAGAAGCCACCTGAAAACCGCACAGTTTCCTGGGTACAAGTGTTTTTCTTTACCAGGGCAGCAATGTGTGATTTAGACCGGTTCAAGCCGGTTTAGTGAGGACGGTATTCTGCAAAACATGCATAAAAGGGTTCAGCGGGCTCCTTTCCGTTCGTGGTGGCAGCCAACGAAAATCGTTAAGTAAACCTTAAGTAACTGAACTCAGCAACACAACGAAGCCATAACCTGCAATGAACAATATATCACACTCTTCTTCTCTTGATTCTCCAATGTTCTGTAACATCATTCTGTATTTGTTTCATCACCGGAGGTGGCTAACACCTCACGGTACTATGTAAGCCACACAGAGCCTGCAAAGAGGTGGGAAAATGTGGGGTACAAATGCAACAAATAAATAAATGAGCTGATTACTATTCAGTGTGCATTCCTGACCAATGCCTTGTCCGAAGAAATTTTAATGGGAGGTCAGGAGCTGTCGGTAGTGGTTCCCTGAAGTGTCCCTGAAGCTGTCAGCCACGAGAGCTTTGTGTGCGGGGCTGGGAAATGGGGTAGGGTGGAAGGTCAAGCCCACTTATGACCCATGCAGGAACTCCGAGCACCCCCTCAGGCCAGCAGGACTGGACGCCCCATTGTCTGCTGTCCCATACCCACCACCATCAATCCCGGCTTGCTGCAGAGCTGGCCAGAGGGTGGGCGGGCATGGACTCACCCGGCAAAAGTACAATGAACCTGGGTAGCCCCCAGCAGTCGGTCTTCGCCCTCGATCCTGCTGCTGTGTCCCGTGGTTTAGAAAAAAAGGTACACACGGCTTTCATACATGCACAATAAACCCATATATGAAAGCCGTGTGTAGCAGTGGCTTTGCTGTCCTGAAAAAAGTCGCCATGGAGCCATGCTTAGCCATTCAGGGCATGAACATAGCAGCCACGCTTAGCAATTGCTATGCACATGCCCTGGCCCGAGCTACACGGTAAAAGTCCATGCAGCTCATCTGCATGCAACTCTTCGCTTGCTATTTGGTGGAAACAGCGAGCGGTGCTTTATGGGGACTTTTGTGCATCAGCCCCTAAAGTAAAATGTTAGCTATGAATCAGTGTTGCAGAGGGCCCTTCTTCAGCCTCACTGCAATTTGAGTTTATAGAAAAGTTTGTTTTTCTGTGTAAGAATTTCCTCCTCTCCCAAACACACATTCACCCCAAATATGAGGTTGTGTTCCATCATCAAGAAAGGAACAGTTATCAACAAGAAAAAAAGAAAAGAAAACCTCCAGTCCCTCCTTACCTTCACATACTTTGTGCTGAAATCTTGATAGTCTCCCTGTTTCCTATTGTCATGCAGCCGGATTTCATAAGACTGACCTAAAATGTTGGAATGGCAAATTGTCAGCATTCTTTAACCTGATCAACTTTCCTTTGACTGATTGTAATTAAAAACAAAAAACATACCATGGCACTTATAACCCTAAAAACTTAACATGGGGTAAAAAGCTCTTGCAGTAGAATAGTAACATTATTTAAGGAGGGCTTAGAAATACTAGGACTAGGAGCCACACAATTAAGCTACAAAGTTGTAAATTTAAAACAAATTGGAAAAACTATTTCTTCACTCAACATGTAGAGAGGTGTGGTAGCCGTGTTAGTCCACTCTTAAAGGTTATCAATAGAAATCAAACAAAATAAAACATGGAAAAGAAAATAAGATGATACCCTTTTTTTTGGACATAACTTAATACATTTCTTGATTAGCTTTCGAAGGTTGCCCTTCTTCCGATCTGACGAAGAAGGGCAACCTTCGAAAGCTAATCAAGAAATGTATTAAGTTATATTCACTCAACATGTAAATTAAACTCGAATTCGTTGCCAGAGAATGTAGTAAAAGCAGTCCATAATCTATTATTAAAATGGACTTGGGGGAAAATCCGCTGCTTATTTCTAGGATTGTATTGTACTATTTTGGGATCTTGCCAGGTACTTGTGACCGGGATTGGCCACTGTTGGAAACAGGATGCTGGACTTGATGGACCTTCAGTCTGCCCCAGTATGACAATACTTATGTACTTAATGATGTATGCAATAAACTGGACACATTTGATGAGCTAAAAGAATCTTATCCATCTTTGTTCTGCCCCCTTTTGCATGGAGGCAGGCTACTTGTTGTTTATGTATATTAGCATCGTCTATTACAGATTATATTGCCTGTATCTTTAATTAAGGTTGTGCCCTTGAACTACAAATCTCTGTAGTTCTCTGTAATAGGCTCTTTCAGAGCACATGTCCCAGATCCCTGTATTGGCTTGCAAGTTGTCCCCCCCCCCCTTTCCATCGGGTCTGTAAGAGCTAGCCTGCAGCATACAGGGCCGTGCCACGGTAAGCGAGGTAAGCATGGCAGGAGGGCGCCATTCTCTGGGGGCCCCGCCGCACCATGCTTACCTCGCCCTCTTCTCCCCAGATCCTTTTCCTTTTTTTTTTTTTGTTTAAATTTACCTCTGTCCGGCGGCAGCGTAGCGTTAGTGAGGAGGCGGCGCTCCCCCGCCCCGATGTTGTCAGTCTTCCCTTCGCTCAGTTCCGCCTTCTTCTGACATCAGAAATGACATCAGAAGAAGGCGGGACACTGAGCGAAGGGAAGACTGACACGTCGGGGCGGGGGAGCGCCGCCTCCTTCTCACTAACGCTACGCTGCCGCCGGACAGAGGTAAATAAAAAAAATTTTTTAAAAAGGAAAAGGATCTGGGGAGAAGAGGGTGGGTAGTGTAGCGATCTTTTTCGGGGGGGGGGGGCTGGGCCAACTGCAGGGGGGCACCGGAGACCCTAGGCACAGCCCTGGCAGCATATATCCTCTGTGAACTGAAACCGTGTAAGCTGTATGACCCCCCTTCAAGCTGTCGTGATGCCATCAAGATTTTACCAATGTAAAAGTATAAACAGCATCTCTACTCAGCGTTGTTGAATCTCTCCCAGCTTCTCTCTTGCATGGAGAGAGAGTTGGTAGACAACAGACTCGGTAAAAACTCTTGTCCAGCACATCTGAACTGAAGTTATTTTTCTTTGCTTGATTACTGCATTAAAGAAGATTTGGGGTCAAGAGTTCCGAGTCTTCTCATATGATGTTCTCTACTCCGATTTAAGCTGCAGCCAATCTCACACCCAGTTTAAGGGTAGAACAGTCTTCATAGTCTATGTCTTAGGAGCTCTACTTAGATGTCTGAAAACTGGCTTTTAGGACTTCCATACTGCATGGATGTCCAAATCCTGATTTTATGAAGCCGGGATATGGACGTCTAAAACTGAAGTACGTCCTTATGGCAAGGGCTTGTTTTACACAGGACTAGGGAGAGGCCAAAAAGATGGATGTTATTATTTAGGACTGGTACCTGGCACATCCAAGTCGCCAATTCAGCACCTCTCTACTGGAGTCACCTCCTGGCAAGGGATATCAGGCTTACTGACAGCTTCAATAATTATGGACATTTAGAATATTAAAATTTTTTTTTATTCTTAATAGACCGCAATATGGAGAGGAAGTATCCTAATGGTTAGGGCAGTGGGTTAAAACCTAGAGAACCCTGGTTCAGTTCCCACTTCAGCTCTGTGACATTTTTTATTTTTGTTTTTTTAAATTGTGGGCCCTCCAGGAACAGAAAGATACCTACTGTACCTGAATTTACGCCCCTTCAATAGCCTCCAGTATTATAGAAGGTATATAAGAAATCTGCAAGCCCAGGTAGGTAATTTTTTTGTAGCTGGAGGGCTCAATTTAAAAAAAAAAAAAAAAAAAAATCACAAAGAGCTACAGTGGGATTTGAACTATCAGCCCCCTCTGGTCTAACCATTATGCAACTGCTCCGCTTCACGTTGATGTCTATGTAGCCATTTTATAATAAAAAGTCTTTGGAAACAGTGCACACTGGGGTCCTTTTACCAAGCTGCCGGAAAATGGGCCCTGAACTAGCGGCGGGGGGGGGGGGCCGTTTCTCCCACACGCCAGGGCCCTTTTTACCACAGCGAGTAAAAGCCCCCAGACACACATGGCCATGCAGTAAGAGAACTCTTACCATGTGGCGGGGAGCCCTTACCAGCACCCATTGAGGTGGCAATAAGGGCTCCCGCGTTAACCCAGCGGTAACCAGGTAGCGTGCAGTGATGCACAATTACCACCGGTTTACCGCCGCACAAGCCATTTTCAGGGGTTTTCTTCTTCCCCTGGAAATGATGCGCACTCGGGGTGGGACTACTGCCGGTGGCCACATTGGGCAACTAGTCCCAGAAAAGAGAGCGGGTAAGCCCATGTTGGTGCACATTTTCCCAAGTTTGTGCATGTGTGGTAGTTTTCCTTATAGAGGTTGATGTCATTTTATATGCCTTTCAAAATTAAAATTTACTTATGAAAACTATTACACTAAGACAAAAGGTTATCTAGCTCGGCAACCTGTCTCTCAAAACTGCAAATGACAAATGTTTACAGGAGCTGAGCACACGTGGAGTGGAAGAGGAAGACATCTAGGAAGCCCAGTTCAAACCCCACTGCTACTCCATGTGATCCTGGGCAGGTCCCTTAACCCTCCATTGTCTCAGGTATAAACAGATTGTAAGCCCCTTCTCTGGGGACAGGGAAAGACCTATTCTGTGAGACCCTAACTCTCCTTAGAACCACTGAGAAGTCAAATCTCTTTCCCTGTCCGAGCTCTTATCCTCTTTCAGACCGAGTAGTAATACTCTTGGAATGCCCTGAAACCAAGTGTCAGAAAAGAAGCAGCCAAAAGAACCAACCAGTGGCTTCATTGGCTGTTATAAACTTTTCTTTAACAAAAAAGTCAGTTGTGGACTATCAGATATTTTATTTAGAACAGTTTTGACACACGTCGCATGGGTCTGTATTTTTAATAATTTTTATATACAGTAGCTCATTGTTTTGTAAATTTGGGTATAGTCTAGTTAATTGTAAAAATGCAATAATGTGGCCAGTGCCTAGCCATAGTCCGATGTTCCTGGGTCACATGTTAAAGGGGCCAGCACTTAAGTTATATTGGTGGCCAGAGTGCCCTTCCCAAGCCGTAAGCCCCCTCTTGGGCTCCTCAAATCTAGGTCGCTGCCCCAACCAGACATTTATGTCTCTTCAGGAGCAGGTATAAAATGTTAACATATAAAGTATGTGCACATTTTCTAGTATATGCTTGTAAACCATGACTCCGCCCACACTCCACTCAAACTTCTCCCCTGATCATGTCTAATTCAGAGATTCTGACTCCGCCCACACTCCACTCAAACTTCTCCTCTGATCATGTCTAATTCAGAGATTCTGACTCCGCCCACACTCCACTCAAACTTCTCCTCTGATCATGTCTAATTCAGAGATTCTGACTCCGCCCACACTCCACTCAAACTTCTCCTCTGATCATGTCTAATTCAGAGATTCTGACTCCCATCTTCTGATAACCTACATCCTCTGCCATACATTCTGCTCTACCAACGCTGTGGTTTCCTAAAATTACCTTCTTCCTCTGTTATCCATCTAAAAATAAACCCAAACACACTGTCTTCTCATCTTGGCTCAGAACCCTCCTGCCCTGCAATTAAAATCTGCCTTGAAAAAAAAAAAAAAAAAAACTCACCTCTTCACCCTTGCTTACTCCACTCCCCGCTGAACTCTGGTTTTCCCCTTGTAGGTTTTATTATTATACACCGCTTTGAAACCATTTCTTTGGCATGTGGCGGCATATCAAGCCTTTGTATGTAAAATAAATAAATTCATGGCTACTTGCACCACACACATTTTTAGGTGCTACCTAAGTTTATAGTTTTTATGCAGAAGTTTATCATTTTTACGCAGAAAAAAAACAGTTTTTAAAAATTAAACTTCCTTAGGCCCTTCGATGCTTGCAGTTATTCCCGAGACGGTGCTATGTACCCCCATCCGTTTATCAATCTAGCACACTGCTGCTGAGCCCGTTCTGGGACCATGGACTCTAAGAACTGCTCTTCAGTAGGATGAATACGTGCAATTAAACTGTGATCAGTTTATCTTTCCGAGTAGCAGCTGATTTTTCCAAGAAATAAAAGTACAAGTTAACTTCACCAGTTCAACAAGGATAGATGCGTTGAAACCAGTATTTCTTGTTCTTTCCTATCAACACTCCCAAGAATGCAGAACAGTTTTGTAACACTGCAGGCAGGTTAACAGCATTTTCCTCCAAATGACTGTGTTCACCTATGTGGTATCAGAGTACTGACCTTCAGAACAGGTTAGTGCAGGTATTTTTCTCTAAGTGGCTGCTCTCAGATACAGGTAAAGAATTTTTTTTTTTTTTTTAAAAAGGAAACATAGTAGAATAGGACATGATGCCTGAAAAATTGGAACCAAAAATATTTCCACCTAGGCATATTCTGTAAACCGCGTCTAGGTTTAGGCGCGGTTTATAGAATACTAGTAAAAAAAGGCCCGTTTCTGGAGCAAATGAAACGGGTGCTAGCAAGGTTTTCCTCCCCAACCCCCCCCCTCCCTACCCCTTCTTCGTTCTGAAGCCACTGACGCCATTGCTCCGCCCTCGATGTGTGACGCCATTGCTCCGCCCTCAACATCATCACGTTTGACTTGAGGGCGGGGCCCAGAGACTTGGTGATTTCGGCGGCTTCACCACCACGAACCCTTCATGAAGGAAGTGACGTCAGTAGCTTGGCTTCAGTGACGTCAGTGTCTTCAGAACGTTGAGGGTGAGTTTTATTATATAGATGCCTAGCGGATTTATAGCCATGAATTTTTCAACCAATGTGCTGTGGCCGCTGCTGATCTCCAGGTGTGCTGCGGGAATTGGGCCAGCTTAATTTGTGCCAGAATGGAGCACATTTTTTTTTTGTTTGTTTAGCAGTCGGTGGCAGTGAGCAGTGATTCATACAGCCTGGTTATGCCAACCTTGGTGCTTTCTATCTAACACTTCCTGCCTATGTGGAAGGAGGAAGTTACATCAGAGAGAAGGCTCCGGCATTGGCACGAGCAGGCTGTATGAATCATTGCTCCCTGCCACTGACCGCAAGAGACAAGAAAACGTTTAAAAGTTACACGGGGGGGGGGGGTCCAGAGAGAGAAGGGGAGATGCCTGCTTGCTGGCTGGAGAGGGGATAGGAGGAAGAGATGCTGGATTATTTTGTGGGGGGGGGGAAGAGAAGGTAAATGCTGGACTCTTTTTGTGGGGGTGTGCCTTGACAATTTTATTTTGAAACTTTTTATTGACAGATATTCAGAAGAAAAAGTACATTCACAAATTTGCAACAACTAACAGTGCTATACATCAAACAACTACCTAGTTTCTTTCTACCGTCAGTTATTTATTTTACTTCCCCCCCCCCCCCCAAACAGCCCATCCCTACTCCCTTCCTCCCCCCTTGACAATTTTAGTGCCATGTAAGTGTGCCGTGAGACGAAAAAGGTTGAAAATCTCTGCTCTAGGCGCCTCAATTTACACCAAGTACATCTTGTTGCACATAACGGTGCCAAAGATAGGAATATGTCCACACTGGGCCTATTTATTTATTTGGATTTTGCTCACACCTTTTTCAGTAGTAACTCAAGGTGAGTTACATTCAGGTACAATGTGTATTTCTCTGTCCTTGGAGGCAATGGAGGGTTAAGTGAGTTGCCCATGATCACAAGGAGCAGCAGCGGGATTTGAACTGGCCACCTCTGGATTGCAAGACCAGTGTTCTAACCACTAGGCCACGCCTCCATTCTATAACCATGTGTAGATTTTCAGAATGCCCACCGCCTGCCCAATCCACGCCCATGCCCCCTTTTTGTCACCACACATTAGAATTTATGCGCACCACTTTAAAGAATACACTTTGCGAGTTATGCATGTAATTTCTAATTAACGCCAATTAGTGTCAATAATTGTCTGTTCAGTGACAATTATAAGCATTGATCGGCTTGTTAATTAGATTGTGCATGCAAATCAATAACACGACCGAATTTTCACTCGTAATTTCGGTAATACTATTTAGAATCCGGGGGAATAATGCCTTTCCAGGCTTCAGATGGAAACCCTCCGATAAAAAGCAATGTACAACTGCTGGTTTATTTTAAGCTGTTGCACTGAAGTATTCAAAATGGTGGAGGGAAGCAGAACCCCCCTCAGTCTGAGCAAAATGGAAAAAAAAAAAAAAAATTACTTGAAACTGTCAAGGGTAACAGCCATCTAATCTAATCACCACAGCTAAGAAAAACAGCAACAATTCAAGGATAGATTCTTCATCAAGAGTCAGAACATTCTGGGTAAATTCTATAAAGCAGGAATTGAAAGGAAGCTCTGGAATGAGGGGGGGATAGGATGAAGGTGAAAGGGGATAGACACAAAAGAAACCTAAGGAAATACTTCTTCATGGATAGGAGTGGCCTAGTGGTTAGGGTGGTGGACTTTGGTCCTGGGGAACTGAGTTCAATTCCCACTGCAGGCACAGGCAGCTCCTTGTGACTCCGGACAAGTCACTTAACCCTCCATTGCCCCAGGTACAAATAAGTACCTGTATATAATATGTAAGCTGCATTGAGCCTGCCATGAGAGGGAAAGCGCGGGGGGGGACAAATGTAACAACAACATGGAATTTTGCTACTACTGGAGATTCTAAATGGAATGTTGCTACTATTGAGATTCTGTTGCTACTATTTGAGATTCTACATGGAATGTTAATGTTGCTATTCCACTAGCAACATTCCATGTAGAAGCCTGCCCTTGTAGATCAGCCGCGCAGGCTTCTGCTTCTGTGAGTCTGATGTCTCAGACTCACAGAAACAGAAGCCTACGCAGCCGTGTTGCTGATCTGCAAGGGAAGGCTTCTACATTGAATGCTGCTAATGGAAGAGTAGCCCAGTGGTTAGTGCAGTGGAACATGGAATTTTGCTAGTGGAGGAGTGGCCTAGTGGTTAGGGTGGTGGACTTTGATCCTGGGGAGCTGAGGAACTGGAGTTCAATTCCCACTGCAGGCACAGGCAGCTCCTTGTGACTCCGGGCAAGTCACTTAACCCTCCATTGCCCCAGGTACAAATAAGTACCTGTATACAATATGTAAGCCGCATTGAGCCTGCCATGAGTGGGAAAGAGGGGGGTACAAATGTAACAAAACAAAAAAAAATAGAGGGTGGTGAATTCGTGGAACTACCTCCCAATGGAAGTGGTGGAGATGAAAACAGTATCTGAATTCAAGAGAGGTTGGGACAAGTACACAGGATCTCGAAGGAAGTAATAGGGAGAGTAGACAGAATGGATAGGCCATATGGTCTTTATCTGCATGTATTTTTCACTGTTTCTAGGTTTCCAATTAACATTTAGACGCCAATTACACATGTAAATAATAGGAACAGTGGCACATACCTACGTATTCATACGCTTATTTTAAAGATTTCTAAATGAACTATCCATTAATCCTAGGCACTACAGTTTAAAAAAAAAAAGGTTTGGACGGCTTCCTAAAGGAAAAGTCCATAGACCATTATTAAAATGGACTTGGGGAAAATTCACTATTTCTGGGATAAGCAGTATAAAATGTTTTGTACTTTTTTGGGATCTTGCCAGGTATTTGTGACCTGGATTGGCCACTGTTGGGAACAGGATGCTGGGCTTGATGGACCTTTGGTCTTTACTACTACTACTTATTTCTAAAGCGCTACTAGACGTACGCAGCGCTGTACACTTGAACATGAAGAGACAGTCCCTGCTGCACAGAGCTTACAATCTAATTAGGACAGACAAACAGGACAAACAAGAGAAAAGGAAATATTAAAGTGAGGATGATAAAATAAGGGTTCTGAACAAGTGAATAAGGGTTAGGAGTTAAAAGCAGCATCAAAAAGGTGGGCTTTTAGCTTAGATTTGAAGATGGCCAGAGATGGAGCTTGGTCTTTCCCAGTATGGCAATACTTATGTACTTATGTACAAATCGCACCTTAAGTTGTGTGCACTAATTTGGCCTACGCGAACAAACAAGGCAATCAGTGCAGATAACTGGTACTTAACCAATTAGCGGAAGTAATAAGCTTTAATTTACACATACAACTTTCTAGGCGTATTCTATAACGTGGTGCATGTAAATTCTTAATGCACATAGTCAAAAAGGGGGCAAAGTTGCAAGAACACTGTGGGAGCGTATTCTATAAACTACGCCTAACTTTAGGCGTAATTTATAGGATCACGCTAACCGCGTGGTTTTACTGCACCAATTTTTTAAAAAGGTGCCATATATAGAGTTTCCCCTAAAAAAGCACAGCAGAATACACAAAAACTATAACAAAGAATCACCAAATGAATTCCCCTTACCACGACTAGAAATTTCTGGCTGCAAGCCTAATAGTCAAGCTAAACTGAAACAGCCTGGACAAAAATAAATGATTTATTCGCATAAATGACAAAATTCTGCATAAGCATATACTTCCAGAATAGTGCTTATCTTCTACAGTGTGTATTTTAAAGGTAGGTGTACGAATGGGTGGGACTCTCAGTTATGCACCATACTATAAGCTACGCATGTGCAGCATTTAGGGGTCCTTTTACAAAGTAGTGGTAAGCCCAAGGCGAGCTTACAGTTCACTAAAAGGGAAGTACTGCCAGGCTACCGCAATAGCCCAGTGGTAGTTCCCCTCCCCCAGCACGCATCATATCTGGTGCTACAAAAATATTTTTTATTTTTGTTGCACCGGTGTGTACCCGGTGTTAAATCGTGCAGTACAGCCCCATGAAATGGGCCCAACTTGCCGAATGGCCATTTCCTGAAAAGTGGGCCTCGGCGCAAGTCAAAACAACGCGCTGACCCCAGCGCAGGCCCCCTTTTGCCGCAGCTTCATAAAAGGGGCTTTTAATCACAAACATTTACACCAGCTCTATGGCTGGCATAAGAGCTCATGCCTAAATTATACAAGCGTATCTAACCTGTCATACAAGTATTCGATAATGGAAAATAGGTGCCTACTTTGCTTTATAGAATAAACATCACACGGACACCCTCTAGACCTACATACATATATATATATACACACATACATACACATTGTTGTAGAATTGGCCTCTGTTACATTTGCATAAATCTGCATTCATTTACCTATTGTGTAAATGGTTTTGACATATCTTGTGTGCTCAGCCTTGTGAGGATGGAACACAGACATACACGCACTCACAAGCAAACAAAACACACATACACACACACACACAGGCATTAGAAAGAATTCCATGAGCCATGCTTTGCATGCTTTCCCTACTTGTGTAAGTTCTTTCCAACCCAACAGAAATTGGAAAGAATTACACAAAAGGGGTTGAGAATCTGTGTCTGTCTTTCTGTTGGTCTGTCTGAGGGCAAAAATAACTCTCAGAAAATTTAACAGAAGGGGACAAATTGAAATGTGGGAAAAAATGGTAAAAAAAAAAAAAAAAAAAAAGACAACAAAAATAGGCCAAATTGGACTAGCGGTTCCATAGAAATAAGGCTGTCCCCCACCCCTCCCCACACACATACAAAAATGGCCCAATACTTTCTATGGGAGAAGGAGACCCCCACTTCTTACAGGACAGTGAAATTCAGCAAGGTGGTGTTGAGTTCCTGGAATGGCTCAGGTGAGTCTCCAACTGGGCATGGAACAGAAGATGAGCTGACTTTTCACTTGGACTTTCACATTTCTTTGAGCCTTGAGCACCACAAACCTCCTAGATTTTGAAATGAATATTGTAGTAGCTCCAAGGTTCCCATGGCACAATTTCAGAGGCCAGAGCTTTGCGGACAGGGGTGTGTCAAGTGCTTTCAAACTGCCTCTCCCTGTTCTCTACTCTCTCAATCCCCCAAACTGCTCTCAACCACAAAAACCCTCAACCAACTGCCCCACTCCCAAAATCTACCCCTTAAAATTGCTCCACCACCCTGCAAACTACCCCACCCCAACTCTCCTACCTCCTCACAAAACTACCCCACCCTAAAAGCTACCCCCCAACAACTCTTCATCCTCTCCTCAAACTGCTGAACCCCCAAGAACTAGCCCCCCCCCCCAGCAACTGCTTCACCACCCCACAAACTACTCCCACCCACAAAAGTTACTATCCACAGCTGCCCCACCATCCTACAAACTGCCTCTACCCCAAATCAAGTTTCAAATTTAATAATAATATTTGACATACCACCTAATGGGAAGACCTTCTGAGAAAAATTATATTACATGGAAAAAAAAATAAGAAAGGAAAGGAAATTACAATATTTAAGTAGTAGATAACAGAGATAGTAATACTCATGTGATTTAGTCAGACAGGCACTTCAACTCCAAAATAACCTCAATCGAGGCAACCAAAGGGATTGGGAGAGGGACAGAGAGAGAGAGAACGAGGAACTATGGGCCAAAAGTGTCCTGAAAAAGGAACATTTTCAAACCAATTCTAAAATGTCAGGAATGAATGCTCCAACCAGACATAGTGAGGAAGGATATTCCATCATGTTGCAGCTGCGACACAAAATAGAGTTCTCTGAACTGTATCCAACTGAATGGACCTAACAATTTTGCTGTAAGTTAAATAAAAGGAGCTCTTCACCAGAAAATCTCGTTCTCTGCACGTTCAAGGTTAATGTTTCTCTGCCACATCATTTCTTTCCCAGATTAAATTAGTGGCCCAATAACAAACAACTAGCTTTGGAGATTATGGATGTAGGGCTAGCAAAGTTATAGAATAATAATTTTTTTTTATATTTCTTCTAGTTTAAAAAAAATTTAAAAAAAAAAACCAATCTTCAACAGCAAACCACTACCGTATGTTCAAAAATTACAAAAATAGATAACCTAGTGCAGCATGCATCCTTGTGTATGCCCCGATAACGACTGGGAACTCCTACATGAACAGTATTTATTTAGTTGGGACTAGGACCGAGAAGGGTATTCACCAGTAATGTTAAGACATTACTCCCGCCTTCTGGAAGGGGCTAGAAAGACTGGCTAGCAACCACCGATGTCAGACATAAGGAAAACTCATACTGCTTACAAGTAGAGACTCGGGAAACCTCTGTAGGTATCTATACTTTAAGATTCCACTGGTCTTACACTAGGTAACCCAATATGGGGTTTATTTTCGAAACAGAAAAACGTCCAAAAAGTGGTACAAAGCAGCAGATGGGCTTTTTTTTGCCAAAATGTCCAAATTGCTATCTTTTAAAGATGGTTTTCTATGCAGTTCGAATGAAGTGAATCCAAATCAGAAGGGGGCACATTGGGGGTGGGATATGGGTGTTCCCAAGACTTGGGACATTTTTCTGCCATAATTGAACAAAGCAAAAATGTCCAGGGCTAACGGTTGGTCATTTTGGTCTAGCAGTCCGGGGTGGGGGTGGGGAACACCCTGAAATGATTCCAGACCACATTGGGGGAGGGGGCCCAGAGAGAATGCCAGACCATTTTGGGCGGGGGGGGGAGGATGGCGGACTGCAGGGAGCCCAAAGGCCTAGTAGTTACCAGTGGAGGCGGGCAGAAGGCAACAGGCAGGCATCAGCGGGCGGATGGATGGGCAGGCAGCAGCAGAGGGGGTTCCTGTAGGGATCACACGCCCAAATAGCAGCGCTCCTCATTGGCTCCCTGGGCAAAGAGCCATCAGGTGCTCCCAGGCCAAACAGCCAATGAAAGGAACACCGGGCTGCAATGAGAAGAGGAGGAGAAAGTAATGATGGTCACGTGGGGAAAAGACAAGATAATTCGGGGAGATTAGTTTTATTAACTGTGAATAACATTTTTAATTGTGCTTCATTAATATCCTGTTAATTACGGTGTTAATCGCGATTAACGTGCAGCCTTATTTTATGGTAACACATAAGTGTGATCACTAAGTATGTAAAATTTCTCATTGAAATTCAAAGCGATTGCTGATAACTCTAGGGGGTAACTTTTTTGTTTTTTGCTTCAACCTGGAGAGATAGTAAATGAGGGAACCACTCCTGCTGCCTTTACAGAGACTTTATCAGACAAGAATCTGATTAATTGCTCAGGATCACACTCTGATATTTAAAAATAAGCTTGAATGGAACATAAAGTCAGAAAAGGGCCCCTAACTCTAACACCCCAGATCTAAAAAGTAAAAATATCTTCCAAGCCTGAGTAACTTTGGCAACAGCAAGAAACAAACATGGTTTCATATTACAAAACAAATCTTTTTATGTCAAAAAAGATACCACAATGAGTTAGACCTAAAATTTTTGTTTGCAACCAAACTGATTAATTTGTACAAGTAAAACAGGGTGTCTGTGTTGCTTATTTTTTGTCTGAGACCTCAGGCCCTCATGATCAAAAGCAAACTCCGGTGCTAGAGGCTATTAACGCCATACTAGCGCCGGAGTTTGCAGCCGACCCATGATCAGAGCCCTCGAGCGCCTGAAACAACCCACTCGAGGGCTCTTAGCGCAATTAGCTTGCAAATGCATGCTAATCAGCGCTTAACGCATTCATCCCCAATGATCATCGTCCAGCATGCCAAAGATTGGGTCGCTGGCCGCAGCAAAATCAACGCCAGCTCCGAGCTGGCGTTAGACTTTGCGGATCATTGGGAAGGAATGGTGAGCCCTGTCCAGCATGCTGGCAGGCCCCCATTCCCCCGCAAAGCTAACGTGAGCAGGGGGCTGGAGATCCGGAGGGTCTCCAGCCCCCCCCCAAACCCCCACAAAATGTCGTGGCCGCCGGCCAAACCAAACCCTCTCCCACCCTCCCACCCAGCGACAGGGGGGGGCGGGATGCTGGAGGTCCGGTGGACCTCCAGCCCACCCCAACTCCTGCCCCCCAGCGCATGTCTGTAGGCCCGCCCAGCGCATCCCAGGATGCAATGGGCGGGGCTGGGCGCCGCCATTTTGTGGCAGCGTCGACTGGAAGAGAAGGGAGGCAGGCTGCATCCCTCCTCCAACGAAAGGTAGGGGGGCCGGGAGGGGGGTTGTCACCCACCACGGACCACCAGGGATTGAAAGAACGCTGGGGGGCAGGAGTTGGGGTGGGCTGGAGGTCCACCGGACCTCCAGCACCCACCCCCCCCCCCCCCATCGCTGGGTGGGAGGATGGGAGAGGGTTTGGTTTGGCCGGCGGCAACGACATTTTGTGGGGGTTTCGGGGGGGGGGGGGGCTGGAGACCCACCGGACCTCCAGCCCCCGTTGTTTGGGCCTCAGCAGGCTGTTTGACAGGTTTGGGCTTTTGACAGCCCAGACCTGTCAAACAAGTGCGGGAGGATTGTGCTGAGCGCATGCTCAGGCACAATTCTCCTGCACTTCAACATGATAATCAAAGATAATAGCACTGCTTAGATTTGCATGCATTATCTTTGATCTGAAAAGCGCCTAACCGCTCTAGAAATATGAAATGGCCCAATCTATCCACCCTATCAGATTAACTTTTCACTCATCCTCTAGATTGTTCACTTGTCTTTAAATTGTTCTCTTGTCTTTTAGATTGTAAGCTCTTTGAGCAGGGACTGTCCTTCTATGTTTAAATTGTACAGCGCTGCGTAACCCTAGTAGCGCTTTAGAAATGTTAGTTAGTAGTAGTTAGTGCTCATCGATGCAGAAAAGCCCTGCGCTGTCCCAGCGCTATTTTTAGGGCGCTGTTTGGAACAGCGCGGGACTTTTGATCATCTGGGCCTCAGTTTGGGGTTTCAAGCACACCAATTATTTACGGTGAATGTTTAAAGACACTCGACTCATCACTGGGCCCTTTAATGTGCTCGTGTTTGTAATGAAACCAAGTTTTTAGAAAATTCTTTTTTTTTCCCCTTTTTTCTTATAATTTTATTTTTTTTCCATTCTTTAAAGTTATATTATGCTATAAATTTACTTAGATTTTCAGTGAAAGTGTGGTAAGGGCTCCCTGCCGCATGGCCACGTGGTGAGAGTTCTCACTGCGTGGCCATTTTTTTTTTTCGAGTTTACTGGCTG
Source organism: Microcaecilia unicolor (assembly GCF_901765095.1). NCBI lineage: Eukaryota > Metazoa > Chordata > Amphibia > Gymnophiona > Siphonopidae > Microcaecilia > Microcaecilia unicolor. Next base: position 286,662,477 of record NC_044037.1, on the reverse strand, counting down.
CAGGAAAAAGGCCCCTGGTGCATGGGAAAACCGGCCCCCATCGCCAGCGCAGGGCCCTTTTTCCCCGCAGCTTAATAAAAGGACCTATAAGCTCGCACGAGAAGTTATCACAGCTTAGTAAAATGTCCTCAAATAGCAAATGGAAAAAAGGTGTTCTTTTAAATAGACTAATTTTATCTACCTTTTTGACTCGCTGTTAGAGGCCAAACCCTCCTGTGACTCTGGGCAAGTCACTTAACCCTCCATTGCCCCTGGTACAAAATAAGTACCTGAATATATGTAAACCGCTTTGAATGTAGTTGCAAAATCCTCAGAAAGGCGGTATATCAAGTCCCATTTCCCTTTCCCTAATTGAGATTCTAGATGGAATGTTAATGTTGCTATTCCACTAGGAGAGAGTAATCCACCTAAGTGGATGAACACTAACTCCCACGTAAATATAACAGCACAGAGAGAGTGGGAAGTGGACCAATGACTCCAGGAGAACGGGAGATCCTTGTATTCCCAAAAAAACACAACCTTAAGGTCGAATGGTCTTGATAAAGACCTTTATGATATCTTGCTGGCGCAGTGTCTCGATATAATCAGTCATTACAAAGATTATATCGAGACGCTGCGCCAGCAAGACATCATAAAGGTCTTTATCAAGACCATTCGACCTTAAGGTTGTTTTTTTGGGAATACAAGGATCACCAAAGACTCCTGAGGCAGGCCTTTTGGCCGAAACACAGTTTCTGTGTCGAGTCATTGAATAAAGTGGTTCTTTGAAATCTTATCTCCCGTTCTCCTGGAGTCATTGGTCCACTTCCCACTCTCTCTGTGCTGCTATTCCACTAGGAACATTCCATGTAGAAGCCTACCCTTGCAAATCAGCAGCACAGGCTTCTGTTTCTGCGAGTCTGACGTCCTGCAAAATAAGTACCTGAATATATGTAAACCGCTTTGAATGTAGTTGCAAAAACCTCAGAAAGGCGATATATCAAGTAGTCCCATTTCCCTTCCCCCTTTCCTCATTCAGTATAACAGCCGTATACTGTCTTGACCTGAGGAAGGAGGTTTTAGCCTCTGAAAAGCTAATTGAAAAAAATGTATTTTCCATTTTTTGTTCTATTTGTATTTGTTAATTTGTAATGAGGTAATTAGAATATGTGTCAGTTTTTGAAATTTACATTTGCTGTCTTTATATTTTGCACAGTGCAGAGGGACATGCATCACTTTTTCTCTCTCTCTGGTGTTGCACTGTGGATTCTTGGGGTTCAGTTTAATGTTTATCTACACATTTCTGTTTTTAATTTGTGGTTGCTTATTCTATACTGGGTGCTGGTCTATTTGAGTTCTATTTGTGTGAAAGATACATGTTTTTCTGTTAGTATTGACTGTGCAAGATCGATCTGCTTAGTCTAATAGATTTACTGATGTTCTAGTGCCCACTACAGTGTTTATAGTGCTGCCTTTTCCTGTCCAGGTCCTTGTTGTGTTACTCGTGGGAGTAATTGCTATTATGGTACGGCAGAATTGCTCTGTAGGTCCTGAGTGACATTTAGCGTTTCGAATTACTTCACAGTATGCCTGGTACAGGATTTTGGATTTAGATCACGCCTTCAGTAACAGCTCAAGGCAACATTCAGGTACAGTAGGTTTTTTTTCCTGTCCCTGGAGAGATTACAATTTAAATTTTGCACTTGAGGCAATGAAGGGTTAAATTACTTGTCTAAGATCTCAAGGAGCAGCAATGGGATTTGAGCCATGGCTTCTCTGGTTCCCAGCCTGGGGGGGGGGGGGGGTAGGGAAGGAAAGAAGTGCTGGAGAAGAAGGGGTGGAGGAGAGAAGAGAAATGCTTGGCATCACAAGGGGTGGGAGGGGTTTGTGAGCGAGGAAAGGAAAGAACTGCTGGACAGCACTGGGGGTGAGGGGCAGTAAGAAGAAAAGAAGAGGAAGAAAGAAATGTTGGCCACCATGGTGGGGGAGGGGGTCTATAACAAAGTAGGAAAGGGAAAGGGCAGATACTGGAGGTGGAACTTGGGAGTTCCTTGTTAATTTTGTTTTAAACTGTTTTATTTACTGTAAACCACTTTGACCCAGTTTGGAATATGGTGGGCTATCAAGTTTTAAATTTTATTTATTTATTTAGATTTTGCTCACACCTTTTTCAGTAGTAGCACAAGGTGTTACATTCAGGTACTCTGGACATTTCTCTGTCCCAGGAGGGCTCACAATCTAAGTTTGTACCTGAGGCAAAGGAGAGTTAAGTGACTTGCCCAAGTTCACAAGGAGCAGTGGGATTTGAACCGGCCATCTCTGGATTGCAAGACCAGTGCTCTAACCACTAGGCCACTCCTCTAATAAACATAAAAACAAACAAACTTGGGGACCCTTTTACTAAGGCACACAGGCGCCTATGCACATCCAACGTGTACCAAATTGAAACCACCGCAACTAAAACACGTCTGTTTTCTACTGCGTGGCACTAACCCAGCGGTAATCGGCAGTTTACACGTGCTGGCTGCTTAATGCCCAGTTAGAATGCGAGACCTTACTGCTAAGTCAATGGGTGGCGGTAATGTCTCAGGTCAAAAATGGACACGCGCTGGTTTTAATTTTGCCACACGTCCAATTTCGGCCACAAAAAAAGTCTTTTCTAGGCGCGCTGAAAAAAAATATATATACAATCAACCTGCGTGCGTCCAAAACACATGCCTACATCAGCGCAAGCCACTTTTAGGAGCGCCTTAGTAAAAGGGCCCCTCGATGAATCAACTTCAATGCCAGCATGAAGATGGTCTCTTTTTCCAGCTCAACCAAGCTCCCGCTGCTACCAACGTATCATAGCTACTTCCCAGGCCCCTAAAGCAGTTTCAGAAACGAAACCCGAAGTGTCAGGCTATATTAACGGCAGGGGGAATGTTATTTATTTTGGCTAATATTAACGGTCTCTTTATAAGTTTTTGTGGTACTGATATTGTTCAGTTCAAGGGAGATTGTATAGGCACCTTTCTGGACTTCTCACATAGACATCCTGTTATAACATCAAGCCCACAATGCTCTATCAACATACAGGATAGTCTGCAATGAATAGGGAGCAGATACCTCAAAGGACCTGTTCTGTCCACTGGAAATAAGTAACAACACAGCCACAAATGCTGTACAAGACATTATTTTAAATGGTTCTCAAATTCAAGCTCTTTCTCTTTTCTGTTTCAGAAAAGCCGTCTATGATGAGCTGCAGAAGCCCCGTGTAGCATGTTGTGACTAGTAAACCTTAAAAAGAAATCCTGCTTGTTAAGCTTTAAGGGTAACCCAGTTCCGCTCCATTGCCCTTTGAGGTATATCAAAGCTTAAAAATTAAAATAAAAAAAAAAACTTATCCAAGATCCCTGATTCTCAGTTACTGTCAGACAAGTTGGAACACTTCTAGGTCACTAATGGGCTTAGAACCCAGAGCACGACAGATTCACGCCACACGTTCCTAGGGAAGGTTCATTTCCATTCCTAATGCAAAGCTGGATGCAGGTATAAAATATGCCTGGCCCTCAGAAAATGAGCGTTGGTTCAACCTTGTGACTAGGTAGTGGTTGGCTTCCTCTCATCAAGTAGTTACTCCACACCAGAAACAGACAAACATTGCCTCAGGTTCAAAATGTACCAAGCTACACATGACAAATCTATTCCGCCCATCTTCTACAAACTGAATTATAGGTGGCTGACTTCTTACGTGCATTGTTTCTAGTAATTAATAAAAGCACACAATTAAAATTGTGGACACCTACACTGGTACAATGTTCCACAGATGAGACGGGAGATCACACCCTTCCGTATCTACCACTTATAGGCTTCTTCTAAAAACATACGCGCTGAGTCACAGATCCCTACTAAAACATAGAAAGACCAATAAAATTACTGAGCCCTTATTGATCTCCCGACTACCATCGCTCTCAGAAAAGCTACCGCAACCTCAACCATACAAGGCTTTGAAAATGCACTCACCCACTCACCTAGGGAAAGTGTATATTTTTGATCAGTGGAAACTGGAGTAGGAATTTGCCAGTGGTATCATTTTCACCCCATGATTAGTGCACTAGGGGGGGGGGGGAGGGGAAGAGGGGGAGGAAGGAAGCAGCATCAGGCCAAAGGAAAGGACAGAGCAGGAAGTGAGTAAATGAGGAGTATGCGGGAGGGCGAGAGGGTGTCGCGGGAGGGGAGGGTAAACTTGCTGGATATTGCTTTTATTAAAATTTTAAAAATAGGCACTTTTTAAAATTTACTTTAGGCACGCTGTTATAAATTGCCCTCCAGGGGGTCATTTTATAAAGGCGTCTTCTTGCATAAATTATACATAAAACGCCACTTATAAAATTAACCCTGAACAAAACTGCGAGCGATAACAAGAACGTGTGTACTTTTACGTGACTCGGGTGTAGGCTTGCTTGGGGGCAGATTTTAGGTGGAGTTGCGATTTACACTTGTACTTCATAATGTTTGTCCAATCTTGTATATACTTTACATGTGAAACATTTACACCTGCTCTGAAATGGAATCTCAGCAGGCTGTAATGCCTTCTACAAATGCTGATCTCAATGCTCGTTGGTCCAAAGAGAGTCTCCTTCCAGTAGGAAAAGCTTAGGAGACCTTTTACTAAGCCGCGGTAGGGCATGCCAAAATTGACATTACTGCTGGGGTAGGTGGGCACCCAGCTGTAATTCCAAAAGTTGGCGCACGCCGTTTCTGTTTTCTACCACAGGGGGGTATTGAACGGTAATTGGCGGATTGGCCACAATTGGCGCGTGCTGCCCGATTGCATCACGAGTAGCGCGAGCCCTTTTCGCCAAGTAAATAGGTGGCAGTAAATAACCATGCTCTACTTTTAATATTAGCGCACAGCCATTTACGGCCCCATTAAAAAAAAAAAAAACGCCTTTTTTATCTGCCACAGTAAAACGTGGCCCAGTGCACGCCAATTTCACGCGTCCAAACTTAACGCAGCCCACTTTTTACTGCAGCTTAGTAAAAAGGCCCCTTAGTGACTCCTTTTCATTCTCCACCCTGTTATTAGGCAACCAGGACCCAAGGAGGGGATGCTTGGAGCTCACAGTGAGGAACCATAAGCTGGGTGTGCCTGACACCAGGGGCGTAGCTATGTGGGGCCACAGGGGCCTGGGCCCCCATAGCTTTGGTCCTGGACCCCCTGCCAACCCTCCCCCGCCGTCACCATGAGCTACCTTTGCTGGTGGGGGACCCTAGCCCCCGCCAGCCGAGCTCCTCTTGCTTCCCGCGCAAGGCTTCATTTTGTTTCCGACATCCTGCACGTACACGTCGGACTCACTGAAACAGAACAAAGCCTTGCAGATCAAGGCTTCGTTCCGTTTCAGTGAGTCTGACGTCCCGCACGTACAACATGCGGGACGTCAGAAACAGAACTAAGCCTTGCGCGGGAAGCAAGAGGACTTCGGCTGGCGGGGATTGGGGTCCCTCACCAGCAAAAGGTAGGCGACTACGGCAGTGGGGGGGGGGGCTAAAATGTGCCCCCTCACCTGGGCTCTGGACCCCCCTCCCGCCGAAGTCTGGCTACGCCCCTGCCTGACACTGGAAGTTCTGCAAAGGAGTCCTCACCCTGCAAGTGAGCAACCAGGGCTAAAGGAGGGTCCCTGGACTCCATAGTGAAGAATGACTGGGCTGAATTTTTACCTGTGAGAAGCAGTTCCCTAGGTAGAAAGAGGAGAAGAACAGGGATTGTGTGTTACATATTCCAAGAAAAGAGGCATCCAAAGACGAGAACAAAATAAGAGGAACCAGAGGTAAGAAAGAGATGAAGAATTGGCCAATCTTTGAAGTTAATGAACAGAGATGACAGCCCTACAGTGTTTGATTTTTCTACTCCATGTGCCAGCTTTTTTTTTTACTTAAAAAAAACATCACAGAGGCCTTTTCTCCATTTCCTTACAGGAGGACTTTAATTCATTCATGATTTACAGATTGGGTTTTCTTATGATGTACAAAACTAACCCATTTGGAGACAATACTCCAGGAATTACATACTACTTCCTTACATCACTCCCTGGGTCACACCATGCGTGTCACCCAGCAGATATGTTTTTGGAGCAGTGGTAGCCTATAAGGGCTAGAGTCAGAAGGGTGCGATAGTGAAGAAGCACATTTGAAAGAGAACTGAAGCAGAAGAGAAAAAGTTCTCATCTACAGAATCCACAAGGGTTGAAACACCTAGATTTGTGATTCACAAATAGCTCGTGCCAAGTAAAATGGAAAAAGTGATCACATGCTATGTCAAGGAAATTTGACTTGGAGATCCTGTATGTACAGGACAACATTTACACTCTTGCAATACTCATGGCTTTTATTATCCGTTTCCGAATACGTAGAGATGCCCTCTGGAAGTCACTAGTCTGTGGCACTCGGTGGTAGAAATGCAACAAAGATTGTTCAACGTGATGTCACAAAAGAAAGTGTGCTCAGTGTTCCAATCACATTACCTCATTTTAACATGGTGAAATCCACTTATATAACCCTAACTTTATAGCGATCAATGAGAAGAGGGGGACGGGAAACGCCAAACCCCTCCGAGAAAAGCTGCACTGGCTCCCAATCAAAGAACGTATTGCTTTCAAAATCTGCACCCTGGTTCATGAAATTATCTACGGCGAAGCCCCGGGATACATGACAGACCTCATAGACCTACCAACCAGAAACACAACAGGATCAACATGAACGTACCTAAATCTCCACTACCCAAGCTGCAAAGGACTCAAATACAAATCAACTTATGCACACAGCTTTTCCTACATAGGCACACAACTATGGAACACACTACCAAAAGCCGTGAAAACAACATATGAACACCTAAACTTCTGGAAATCATTAAAAACCAACCTGTTCAAAAACGCATACCCCACCGACCCAACTTAAATGCCTGTACCCTGCAACACAACCAAACCAAAGCTCATAGTGGACATATAAGAACTTTTCCCCTCTACGATTCCCTAATGTGTCTGTACACACGAACCTTATTCTACCACAACATTACTGTATTTGTTCATACCGGAATTGGCGAACGCCTTTACGGTACTATGTAAGCCACATTGAGCCTGCAAATAGGTGGGAAAACGTGGGATACAAATGTAACAAATAAATAAATAAAAGGAAAAATTGGGAAAAAATAAAAAAACACATATTTTAGAAGATGTTAACTAGGGTTACTACAAGGAACTTAGAGAATGGTTAAAAGTATGTAACACACAAATGGGCAGAGCAAATGAGTGAAATCTCACAAAGTCAAAAGCTGGCAGATGGAATGAAAGAAAAGTGCATACTGATCTTTCACCACCAGACACCTAGAGTGAAAGTTTGGTCACAAGCTACAAAAACTATTACAGTGGCCTTTGTCCAAGATATTTGTGCATGTGTCAACGCTGAAATGCCGCTGAGCAGCTTAGCTCTCAACATAATCTCTCTTGAATGGAAGTGCTGGCTAAGCGCTGTAATTTCAGTGTTCACAGGTCTGCCAAATCAGTGCGAGGTAAGCTCCTGTTACACCTTCTCTACCCACTATGATTATAGTCAATAATGCCAGACTCGAAAACTTGCATGTAAACCCCCACCACCCTCAGAGAATCAGTCACCAGATCGATGAATGAAAGGGACCCATAAATTCACATACAACTGCACAGCTAAGACTGCTTCACAAGGCCAAGATTTGGAGCATCTCAGTGGAGGAGTAGTCCAATGGTTAGTGCAGAGGGTTGAGAACCTGGGGAGCTGGCTTCAGTTCCTACTGCAGCAGCTTGTGACCTTGGGCAAGTCACTTAACCTCAATTGCCCCAGGTACAAAAAAAAAAAAAAAAAAAAAGATTTGAGCCCACAGGGGACAAAGTACCTATATAGAAAAAGTAAACCACTTTGGTTGTACCCCAAAAAGACAGTATATCAAGTTCATGATCCCCCCCCTCATTTCCACTTTAATCACACGGGGGCACCTTTTACTAAACCACGTTACATGCTAACACATGCTTAACACAGGAAAAAAGGCTTACTGCAATATGCTTTAATCATAGGCGTAGACTGGGGGGGGCGAGGGGGGGCAATGCCCCCCAGACGACGAGGCGCCGCCGCGCCATTAGTTTAAAAAAACACATGCAGGCATGCGCTCCTCTCCATCCGCTTGGCTTCCCTGCCCTCTCTGTCTGCGTCCCACCTTCCTCTGACGTCAGAGGAAGGCGGGACGCAGACAGAGGGCAGGGAAGCCAAGCGGACGGAGAGGAGCGTGTCAGTCTACCCCTCTCTCTTCCTCCCTCCCTCCGGCGCAGGCAGCAGTCTTTTTCAGCGTTCCTAGCAGCGGTAGCGATGTACACGCTGCCTTCGGCTCTGCCCCAAAGCCTTCTCTTCAAGTTCCTGTTCCCGCATAGGTGGGAACAGGAACTTGAAGAGAAGGCTTCCGGGGCAGACCGAAGGCAGCGTGTACATCGCTACCGCTGCCAGGAACGCTGAAAAAGCTGAAGACTGTTGCCTGCGCCGGAGGGAGGGAGGAAGAGAGGGGGTAAACGGAGTCACGATCTTGGACTTCGCGGGGGGGGGGGGGGCAGTAGAAGGAAGATGGATGGAACTGGGAGGGGTGGGGAGCAGAGGGAAGATGGATGGTACTGGGAGGGGTGGGGAGCAGAGGGATGGACCAGGAGATGGATGGGATTGGGAGAGGTCAGGCACAGCAGAGGGAAGGAGCAGAAGATGGATGGGACGGAGGGATGGTGAGCAGAGGGAAGGAACAGAAGATGGATGGGACTGGGCGAGGTCAGACACAGCAGAGGGAAGGAACAGAAGATGGATAGAACTGGGAGGGGTGGGGAGCAGAGGGAAGGAGCAAGAGATGGATGGGACTGGGAGGGGTGGGGAGCAGAGGGAAGCCTACTGGAAAGAAGACACTGCATAAAACGAGACACTGGGACCAAAGCGAATAGAAAAACTAAATGATCAGACAACAAAGGTAGATAAAAGTATTTTATTCATAATTTATTAATCGAAATGTGTCAGCTTTTTGAAATGTGCATCTGTGATATTTTGCCTGTAAATTTCAATTCCTTCCTCCATATTAGCATATTCATTTGCATATGTATATATGCAAATGATATGCTAATATGCTCCGCCCATTCTTTGGAGGGCCTTGTCAAAATCCTAAGAGACTTATCGACCAGTTACCTGCTCCTTCGACACCTGCCCATCAAAGATAAATGCAGCAGGGAAGCAGGGACCTCGGAAGACACCACAAAAATTGTGAACTTCTTTTTCTAATGGGCAACTTACCAACAGCATTGCAAAAGGGCAATGGTGTGTCCTTTACTAAAGAACAACCATGACAAACTTGAAAACCAAATAGGAATAGACCAACATTTCATGATAAACAGATATAGGTAGCAACACAATGGGGCTCATTTCTCGAAGCAGAAAAACAAAAAAAAACAAAAAAAAAACCAGCATAAAGTGACAAATAGACTTTCTTTTCCCAAAACAGTCAAAAATCACTATTTTCAAAACTCAGTCATGTGATGTATGTTAAGTCTGTAATCTCTCTGGAATTTTGACGGTATTTTAATGTGTATCTTCATAACTGGAAACCGCCTAGTTTATATAGGTGGTCTATACATTTTTTTTATATAAATAAATATTGACCCAGTATCGAATATCCTATTTCTAGGAAAGCTTTTAAAACAATCTGTGTTCAACTCAGTGTGAGTAGAAGAGAGAAACTGGCTAGATCCATGTGAATCTGGATTCAGACCTGGTTATGGATCAGAAACGGTCCTTATATACTTACCAGATCTTCACAGAAACGGAGGCGGGGGGGGGGGGGGGATTTGCCTCAGTGATAGTACTGCTAGATTTCTCAGCAGCTTTAGACGCTGTGCATCATGATATCGTATTAGCACGACTGACAGATAGGATCTGAACCAGGCAAAGTACTGTTCCTATCAGACGGGCAACAGTCCATACTGTTCGACAGCACCTCATCACCACCATGGGCACTGACCTGTGGGATACCGTCACCTTTTCTGTTCAATATCTACCTCAAGCCACTAGCTGAGCTGATTCGGTCAATGGACACTCAGTTTCACATCTACACACATGATGTGCAGCTAGTCATACCCATTGAACCTGACTTACCTACAGACCTGAATAAACTGATTACCTGTCTAACATCAATTCAAGAATGGGCTAAAAAACAACAAACTTTGCCTGAACCTAACTAAAACCGAACCTCTATGGGTTCCGATCACAAATGACAAGGGGTGAGGGGGAAATCCGCAACAAGCGGAAGACTGTAGCTCACCACAAGAGTAGTATAGCCAGCAAGGGGGCTCTTCCTCTTAGTAAACAGTATTACTTTTATTTAGGATATGTTAATGTATCTTTTCTGTTTGTCCTTAGTCTTTTGGCACCTTATTATTTTTACGTTTCAAGTCATTTTTATTAGAGCAAATACAGCAAGGTTATACACAAAGACTTCAACAATCAAATTTCTGATTACAACAATATTCCCGAAACCCCCCTTCCCCCCTAACAGATTTAACAGACTCTGGATGAACCATATTTACTTCCTCTAAATATCCCTGGGCAACAGTTATATATTCAACAAATGTCCTCGTGCAGCAGGAATTAATGTCTACAAGAATGGAGACCATCTATATTGGAATTGCAGACCTTTAGTGGATGAAATGTTCTCCACTCCTGATCTCTCCAGTCACATTAACAGCAGCATACGAGTGTGCCATTGATGCAGTGATGGGGTTTCTTGCAGAAAGCCACTCTAATAAAATAGTTTTTTTGGGCAATGATTGAAGCTCGTGTTACAAATTCACGAAATCCCTGAGGTACCGGGGGGGGTCCCAGGATTGGATGCCCAAACAAAAGCCGTGGATTGTAGTGCCAGCTGGCTGCCCAAATACATTATTTTTATTTTTCTGTTCTGTGTACTTTATCATTCTCCTCACTTCATTAACTCTCCATCTCTAATCTCACCCTTTTTTATGGTGGCTTCATAATCTGCATTACACATAGGCTCTTTTTAACACATATCCTCTGTACAAGCTTTTTTTCTCTCTTTCACAGACAGCGTGTGTTTTATTCACATTAGCTTAATGAAACTGACCAACCAAAATCAAGGTGCGGTTTTTTTTGCTCTACAAAATTTTTTTTTTTTTCCTTTCATAGACATTTTAACTCCCTCATCTCCCCCTATGTTCCCGCCCGTAACCTCCGTTCACAGGACAAATCCCTCCTCTCAGTACCCTTCTCCACCACCGCCAACTCCAGGCTCCGCTCATTCTGCCTCGCCTCACCCTATGCTTGGAACAACCTTCCTGAGCCCTTACGCCAAGCCCCCTCCCTGCCCGTCTTCAAGTCTTTGCTTAAAGCCCACCTCTTCAATGCTGTATTCGGCACCTAACTCTTACCATTCACTAAATCCAGACTGCCTCAATTTGACCGCCCCTATCGGACTGTCCGTTCACTTGTCTTTTAGATTGTAAGCTCCTTGAGCAGGGACCGTCCCTCTATGTTAAATTGTACAGCACTGCGTAACCCTAGTAGCGCTTTAGAAATGTTAAGTAGTAGTAGTTGTAGTAGTATTTACCTATCAAGGGGTATGTTTACTAAGGTGCGTTTCTAAGGCACTTTTAAAATTAAGGCGCGTTAAACGCTAACGCACCTATACATTTCTATGGGCACGTTAGCGTTTAACGCGTGTAAACCATTTACACGTGTTAAAAATGCTAACGCAACCATTGCGCACCTTAGTAAATATAGGCCCAATTTTTATTTAGCTCCAGTCCTCCACAAATGTTTTAATTTACAATTTATTAATTTGTGGTATACATGTATATACATACACTTGACTATTCAGTACTCAAGTCCCCTTTTTAATCCTCATTTCTTTCCTACCTCTCTTTTTTACTTCTTGTATGCATTCAATTTATAATTTTTCTCATTACGCGATTTATGACTACCCTCAACATTATATTTTAGTTGGTTTTATGTGTGTTTTATATTTCTATAATTTATATGTTGTTTGATTTTAAACCCCTGAAGCAGGCACTTTGCCGACACGTGGTGATGTGTTGGGTATTTTCAAGAATAAACTATTTTTTCCTAATACAAGCACTGCCCCAATCACTCCAAACATCGTGCTTATAATGTTTGACAAAAGAATGGAGGGAGGATCACGTGTCCCTGCAAATATCTTCTAAGGCATTGGCCCCTACTTCAACCCAAGCTGCGGCCTGAAACCTGGTACAGTGAGCCTGAAATCCCCAAGGAAGCCCCTTTATCTGAAGAGTGTAGGCCAACTCAGTAGTCAATGCACACAATAGAGGACTTCATGGTTGGGTGCAAGGAACATCAAGAACAAAAAGAAGACCCGACATCAAAATCTCTTTTGGGAAATACGAGCTCCCCCTCAAAATCACAAGTCAGGAACAATGAAATATAGCTAGATTCAACACTTACTCTGATCCCCCAAATCCAAGCAACCTTCAAGAGCTGCTTCTATCATTTGCGACAACTACACTGCCTCTCTTCTTACATTGAGAAGGCAAGTCTCGTCTCAGTCGTGCATGCCATGATAGCATCAAGACTGGATTACTGTAATGCACTTTATACTGATCTTCACCAGCTACAACTGATTCAGAATGCTGGTAGAATGACTAATAGACTGTAAGCGACGTGACCACATCACTCCATTTTTTGCAAAAACCTCACTGGCTACAATACAAGGCTAAATTTAAAACTCTATGTCTGATCGTCATGTTCCTTAAAGGAAATTGCCCAGAGTACTTGAAGAACAGGCTCTCCCTCTACACACCTCCAATGTCACTAAGGTCCTCCCAAGGAGTATCCCTAGCCACACCCTCTCCAAAGGACATCACATGATGTGATACCTGCACATGAGCCTTCTCCAGAGTAGCCCCCACACTCTGGAATGCGCTCCCTAAAAGGTTTGCTTAACACAAGACTACCACTACTTCAAGAAGCAGGCAAAAGCTTGGTTCTTCAACCAGGCCTTTAATGGAAGAATTAACTAACTTGCTAGTCACACACACCCAAGGAATGACACCGGCTGCTACAGCAGGATATGTTTATCCAATCCTACCCTCGCTAAGATAATATTCAAGCACCTTTCTGATCTAAATAGCAGGGCTGCTGAAAGAGGGGGGGCAAAATTTCCCGGGCCCAGCCTCGGTATAGGCAAGCTTCTTTGCTCCTGCTTCCAAGACATGTCTCTCTCCTGCTCCTGTCGTGTGCCGCCCAGGACAGGACAGCAGTCGGTAAGGGGGCGGGTGGCACGGTGGCGGTCTGAGTGTGGGGGTGATGTGGTGGCCCGAGTGTCTGTGTGTGGTGGGGGGGGGGGGGGCACAGTAGTCCAGGTCCTGCCCTGGGCCCGGCTAGGTCTCTCAGAGGCCCTGGTAAATAGGAGACTGCACTCAGCTCTGGCAAGTACCAAGTGGATAGAGACTTGTCAAGTCTGCTCTTTGTCATCATGATACTCTTTGGACAGTTCTGTATTGTTTGCCCATGTGGACACAACCATCCGATATTCAGCCTGCAGCAGTGTAAGCAGCACTGGAGCCGCTCACAGCTGCGGGCTGCACTGACCCTGGATATTAAATGCTAAGAGTCACACATGCCACAGCATTGAATATCTGGGTATCAGAGGTCACCCAGAAGTTAACCGGGCACCAGCCAACATTCAGACTGGTAGCAATATAGGAAATAGGGAGAAATGAAAGAAAAGTGGTAGATTCCACGTCGTCTTCATTTTTCTTTTTAAAGACACGATGGCATCAAAATTTAACAGAAAACAAAGCTGCAAGACCTCTTATAGCGCACAGCTATTTCAGGTCAAAGCTTATATCGCCGTGTTAATCATTTGCCAAAATCTGATTTAAACATGTCGAAAATGTCCCTCCACGCTTCTCGTTTTCTCTGTTTTACATCAAGGGCACATAGGACTCTTTTGCTTTCTTGCAAAGATAGTAGAAAAGTGGGCCACAACTGTCAAGCTCAAACTGAACAGAGACAAAACCAAACTTCTGGTTCTATCCAGCCAGCACAATCCCACCACTTACCAAATCATAATAGATTCAACAATCTTATACAGTCGAAATAAAAATACTAGGAATCATTCTAGACAAATATCTGACCCTTGAAGGCCAAGTTGCCGCAATCACGTCAAAAAGCTTTGCATTTCTTCGCATTGAATTTTAATTGCCAAACATTAGACCATTCTTCTAGCTTCTGCAGATCTTTTTTCATGTTTTCCACTCCCTCCGGGGTGTCCACTCTGTTACAAATCTTGGTGTCATCCGCAAAAAGGCAAACGTAACCTTGTAACCCTTCGGCAATGTCACTCACAAATACACTGAATAGAATTGGTCCCAGCACCGATCCCTGAGGCACTCCACTACTCACCTTTCCCTCATCCGAGTGAATTCCATTTACCACCACCCTCTGGCATCTGTCTGTCAACCAGTTCCTAATCCATTTCACCATGTTGGGTCCTATCTTCAGTCTGTCAAGTTTATTCAAGAGCCTCCTGTGGGGAACAGTTTTCAAAAGCTTTGCTGAAATCCAAGTAGATTACATCTATAGTACCTTCCTGATTCAATTCTCTGGTCACCCAGTCAAAGAACTCAATGAGATTAGCTCGGCATGATTTACCTTTGGTGAAACCATATTGTCTCGGATCTTGCAACTTATTGGCTTCCAGGAAATTCACTATCCTTTCCTTCAGCATTGCTTCCATTACTTTTCCAATAACTGAAGTGAGGTTTACCAGCCTGTAGTTTCCAGCTTCTTCCTTATCACCACTTTTGAGAAGAGGGACCACATCCGCTGTTCTCCAATCCCACGGAACTTCTCCCATCTCCAAGGATTTATTAAACAAATCTTTAAGAGGACCCACCAGAACCTCTCTGAACTCCCTCAATATCCTGGGGTGGATCCCGTCCGGTCCCATGGCTTTGTCCACCTTTAGATTTTCAAGTTGTTCATACACACTCTCTTCCGTGAACGGTGCTATATGAGTTCCATTCTCATATGTACTTTTGCCAGTCAATAATGGTCCTTCTCCAGGATTTTCTTCAGTGAAAACAGAAGTATTTGTTTAGCAAATTTGCTTTTCCTTCATCATTATCCACATAGCGGTTCGCAGCATCTATCAGTCTCACAATTCCATTTTTAGTCTTCCTCCTTTTACTAACATAACTGAAGAAATTTTTGTCACCCCTCTTTACATGTCTAGCCATTTTTTCTTCCACTTGCGCCAGACGTATCTCTCTTAGCTTCTTTCAGTTTCATCTGGTATTCCTCTCCGTGTTCTTCTTCTTGAGTTTTTCTGTCTTTCATGAACGCCAACTCTTTAGCCTAGAAAATAAAACGCCAAAAGACTTGTAGATTCATAATGGGTCAGTTTGGGCCTTGGAAGAACTAAACAGTGAGGAAGCAATCGTAATGCTACATAGTAGGCCCTGTGAGACATACACAATATTTTAAAATTTGATAAACTACTACTACTACTATTTAGCATTTCTATAGCGCTACAAGGCGTACACAGCGCTGCACAAACATAGAAGAAAGACAGTCCCTGCTCAAAGAGCTTACAATCTAATAGACAAAAAATAAATAAAGTAAGCAAATCAAATCAATTAATGTGAACGGGAAGGAAGAGAGGAGGGTAGGTGGAGGCGAGTGGTTACGAGTCAAAAGCAATGTTAAAGAGGTGGGCTTTCAGTCTAGATTTAAAGGTGGCCAAGGATGGGCAAGACGTAGGGGCTCAGGAAGTTTATTCCAGGTGTAGGGTGCAGCGAGACAGAAGGCGCGAAGTCTGGAGTTGGCAGTAGTGGAGAAGGGAACAGAAAAGAAGGATTTATCCATGGAGCGGAGTGCACGGGAAGGGGTGTAGGGAAGGACAAGTGTGGAGAGATACTGGGGAGCAGCAGAGTGAGTACATTTACAGGTTAGTAGAAGAAGTGAACAGGATACGAAAACGGATAGGGAGCCAGTGAAGGGTCTTGAGGAGAGGGGTAGTAAGAGTAAAGCGACCCTGGCGGAAGACGAGACGGGCAGCAGAGTTTTGAACCGACTGGAGAGGGGAGAGGTGACTAAGTGGGAGGCCAGCAAGAAGCAGATTGCAGTAGTCTAAACGAGAGGTGACAAGGGTGTGGATGAGGGTTTTGGTAGAGTGTTCGGAAAGAAAGGGGCGGATTTTACGGATGTTGTAAAGAAAGAAATGACAGGTCTTGGCAATCTGCTGGATATGAGCAGAGAAGGAGAGAGAAGAGTCAAAAAGTGGAGTAATATGATCATATTTTTTTAAATCTATAGAGAAGTACAACTCCACCAAAAAAAGGAAATGCGTCCACAAAAGGAATATAAGCAGCCATTAGAAAAGCAACTATGGGAAGGCAGGGCTATGCCATCTCACCAAAATCTTCCCTCACATACCAAAATGAGGAGAAACAAGTAAGCTACAATTATGTTACATTTAACAGGGTAACGTAAGTTATTTAAATGAAACAATGTAACCCAGAAAACAGGTCTAAAAATGTTATCATTCAAGGGGAAAGGATCCCCTCCAGTTGCGCTTAAGATCTGGACTCCATAGACAAGACTCCAGAGCTACTACTGAAAAAGGTGAGAACAAAAACTCTACTTTGAATCCAAAAAAAATTTACTGAAATAGTCACAAGATATTATGGTATTATGACATACCATAATAGCCGTTACAGAAATTTTGATTTTTACAACACAAAAGGCAAACTAAAATGTGAGAGAAAAGACAACCTGTTTGGTTCTTACGCCTGAATTGAAACTGTAAAATATTTTTTATTTATTGCATTTGTATCCCACATTTTCCCACCTTTTTGCAGGTTCAGTGTGGCTTACAATATGAGTTAAATGTTGGAAATACAATTTGTTACAGATTGGTTATGGATTACATTTTGCAGAATTATGCGAAACAATTGAAGTGTCGTTAAGGAATGTAACACTGGAGCATAAACATTGAAACATTGGAAGGAAACAATGGGAGCTTAGAGGGCGATAAAAAGGCATAAAGACATATGATATACAGTATATCTTTCTGTGATTGAAGGTATGAATGATGTGATGTTACAGGAATGAGAGTTCAGAGGTGAATGTGTGACGCATTCGTGAACAGTAGGTGTGGACTTTATGTGTTTTGGTTCATTCCGTAAATCTTTTCGAAAAGTTGGGTCTTCAATGATCTGCGGAAGGAAGCTTGCTCGTTGATTGTTCTTAAGTTGCGTGGCAGTGTATTCCAATACTGCGTGCTCATGTGAGAAAAGGTAGATGCATGTAGCGCTTTGTATTTCACGCCTTTGCAGTTGGGGAAGTGGAGGTTTAGGAAGTTGTTGGATGGTAAGACTGCAACAACCACAGGCCTCAACATATTTTCATTGGATCTAGGAGCCAGCCCCAAAATTTAGGAACCTGTGAACTGGTGGAAAGAACACCTCTGTCGTTAAGTTCTCCCTCCAAGATATTATGCCATTCTTTTAAAGGTGAACTTTGATTTTACCTATTAAATTTCCTTTCCTTCAGTCCTGTTAGAACACTTCATACCTGTGGGTTATGTCCTCTATCAGAGGAAGGAGGCAGAGAGTTAAGATTCTGATGATATCAGTGTAACAGGTGGTGCAGCCAGGTACATTCCAGTATGCTAATAACAAAGCCACTCAGACACCAAAACAACCAAACTGAACCCAACATACAGGCCCCCATAGGGCTACCTTTGCAAAACTGATTTATTTAATTTGTTTCTTTATTTGGATTTTTGGCTCACATCTTTTTCAGTTGTTTCAAGGCGAGTTACATTCAGGTATACCGTGTTTCCCCGAAAATAAGACTGTCTTATATTAATTTTTGCCCCCAAAATGCGCTAGGCCTTATTTTCAGGGGCTGTCTTATTTTTCGGGGAAACATCGGGGATGGATCGGGGTTGGCCCGCCCACCCTCCACCGCTCCCGGAACTAACCTTAAACGCCTCCTTTCACCTTCGCAGCAAGCAGCAGCAGGGCAGGCCACTCCTTCCTTCCGTGTCCCGCCCTCGCCTGATGTAACGTCCGCGAGGGCGGGACACGGAAGGAAGGAGAGGTCTGCCCTGCTGCTGCTTGCTGCGAAGGTGAAAGGAGGCGTTTAAGGTTAGTTCCGGGAGTAAAGAAGGGTGGGTGGAGGGGGGGCCTTGTCCGGCTCTCGGCAGCCCTGCTTTCAAACAAAAATTTGCTAGGTCTTACTTTTGGGGGAGGCCTTATATCTACCAATTCAGGAAAACCTCTACTAGGTCTTATTTTCAGGGGATGTCTTACTTTCGGGGAAACAGGGTAGTAGGTTATTCCCTGTCTCTGGAAGGCTCTATCTACAGACAGTTGAGAGACCTAGGACCCAGGAATCCCAGGGTGGGTCCTGAACTGGTCTAGCAGGACTCAAAAGGAAATTAGCAGGTAAAAATACATTTCAACTTCCTTATCATCCTGCTAGACCAGTCTAGGCCTATGGGATATACCAGAGCTTTTATCTCACAGGGTAGGAGGAAATCACAACACTCAAGACTGCCCCAGTCACTCCAAACATCGTGCTTATAATGTTTGACAAAAGAATGGAGGGAGGATCATGTTGTGTCCCTGCAAATATCTTCCAAGGCATTAGCCCCTACTTCAACCCAAGCTGCGGCCTGAAACCTGGTACACTGGGCCTGAAATCCCCAAGGAACCCCCCTTTATCTGAAGAATGGAGGCCAACTCAGTAGTTAACGCTCGCAATCAAGGCCTTCACGGCTAGGTGCAAGGAACATCAAGAACAAAAAGAAGAAGATCTGACATCCCAAGAAGATGTGACCTCCAATGAAGTATTCTATGAGCATCCAGTGTATGAAGTGTCTGAAACATTTCTGGCTTCACTGCCTGCTGTATTGATGTCATCAGAATCTTCTAGTCGTTATCTGCTAATAAGTCTGGACTCCTAGCAGAAGGATAAGGAAACACTATTATGTGGCCCCAGCAGAACATACAACCAGCAGTCAATGCCCACAACACACACACTCCCCAAAACACCATTAGAAGCATCCTGGCACCCCTTCTGATAGCTGTGCCCAAGACATTTAGGCACATTTTCAAAAGAGATGGACGTCCATCTTTTGACATAAATCGGCACTTGAATGTCCATCTCTCAGAAACAGCCAAATCAGTATAATCGAAACCCGATTTTGGACATCTCTAACTGAAGTCCGTCGCAAGGACATCCAAATCTCAAGGGGGCGTATCGGAGGCGTGGTGAAGGCGGGACTTGGGCATTCTTAAGACTTGGACGACTTTGAACCATAATGGAAAAAAAGCACAGACCTCCATGACTAACACTTGGACATTTTCACCTGGACATGTTTTTATTACGAAGGCACAAAAAGGTGCCCGAAATGACCAGATGACCACTGGAGTGAATCTGGAATGACCTCCCATTACTCCCTCAGTGGTCACTAACCCCCTCCCACCCTCAAAACACATCATTAAAAATATTACGTGCCAGCCTCTATGCCAGCGTCAGATGTCATACTCACATCCATGACAGCGCATGCAGGTCCCTGGAGCAGTTTTAGTGAGTGCAGTGCACTTCAGACAGGTGGACCCAGGCCCATACCCTCTACCTGTTAAATTTGTGGAGGAAACAGTGAGCCCTCCAAAACCACCACAAACCCTCTGTACCCACATATAGGTGCCCCCTTCACCCGTAAGGGCTATGGTAGTGGTGTACAGTTGGGGGTTTGGGGGGCTCAACACACAAAGGTAAGGGAGCTGTGTACCTGGGAGCATTTTATGAAGTCCACTGCAGTGCCCCCTAGGGCGCCCAATTGCTGTCCTGGCATGTCAGGGGGACCAGTGCACTAGAAATGCTGGCTCCTCCCACATCCAAATGGCTTGCATTTGGACGTTTTTGACTTGGACGTCTTTGGTTTCGAAAATCGACGAAACTCAAAGACGTCCAAATCTAAGGACATCCTTGGTATTTTTGAGACGAAAAATGTACGTCCATCTTTTTTCGAAAATACGCTTTTCCTTGCCTTCGGATTTGGACGTTTTACAAAGACGTCCAAATCCCAACTTAGACGTTTCTTTCGGAAATGCTCCTCATTGTCTCTTAGATTTAATTTTTATGTTGAATTTACATTTCTATCACTGTCATTGTTTTTTGTCCTATTTCATAGTGTGTGTATAATGTTCCTGGGTATGCCCAGCCTCTTGCTCTGTGAGCCACACTAAACTCTGGAGGTATGTGTGGGATACAAATGTCATGCCATGTAATCTACTGCCAAGGCCCTGGTCTACCAGTCTCCCTCTTAATCCCATCATCCTCTCTATCTTTTGATCCGCCCACCCACCTTCATGCAGTTTTCTTATCTGAATCTCCCTTCCTACCTGCCTTAAGTAGTCTCCCACTCCTTCTCAACCCCTCCCCCCCACAATCAGTCTCCCTCTCTCTGAACCTCACCTCAGCAAGCAGCTTCCCCATTTTCCCCCTCCCCCTCTCAACAGCAATTCTCCACCTCCTCCAGCTCAACACTGCTTCCCTGACAAGGGCCCAGATGCATCAACCAAACGTTAAAAAATAAGAATCGTAAAAGTGCTTAATGATTTTTAAAAAACGAGGCATGCACTACAAAAACACTCCAGAAATGTTCGGATCGGTATTGCAAAGTAGGATGTATCACAGAATCGTTAAACCCGTCGTTAATCAGCGCCTAAAGCATGCGCAGAGCAGCCCAAGCGTTATGCCGGCTGCTCTGCGCATGCCACAAAGGCCCAGCTGTCAAAACAAAAAAAAACCCCACAAACACGTGTGTTTCGGGAGGGGGCAAAGGCACTCGTCATGAGCGTCCTGTATGGACGCCTTGCCCCCCCCCCCCCCCTCCCCCGCACGAAAAATCTCCAATTTTAGCAGCCCCGGGCCAGCCCTCCTCCCTTCCTGTATTCTCCCACACTAGCTCCGCCTCCTGCCATGCTCCGGTCCCGTGCCCCGCCCCCCCTTTGGTCATGGCTGCCGCTCCCCCCGTCCAACGACCCCCCCTTTGCCTTACCGGCCCGTGCAGCGCCTCTCACCTCTGCTGCACGGGCAAGAACAGCTGATCGGCGAGTCAGAAGGCCTCCTCAGACGTCCCTTCTTTCTTCCTGGGCCCGCCCTCCTCTGAGGTAGGTAAACTACGTCAGAGGAGGGCGGGCCCAGGAAGAAAGAAGGGACGTCTGAGGAGGCCTTCTGACTCGCCGATCAGCTGTTCTTGCCCGTGCAGCAGAGGTGAGAGGCGCTGCACGGGCCGGCAAGGCAAAGGGGGGGGGGGGGCAGCCACGACCAAAGGGGGGCGGAGCTAGTGTGGGAGAAGACACAGGAAGGGAGGAGGGCTGGCCTGGGGCTGCTAAAATTGGAGATTTTTCGTGCCGGGGGGGGGGGAGGCAAGGCGTCCATACAGGACGCTCATGACAAGTGCCTTTGCCCCCTCCCGATCCTTTTTTTTTTTTTTTTTTTCTTTTTTGGTGCTGAGGGAGAGGGGAGCAGCGGCGACCTGGAGCGTCAATAAAGGACGCCCCTGACGCGTTTTCACCCCCCCCCCCCCCCAGTTATTTTTTTTATTGGATTTTGTTAACTTCTAGCAGACAGACAGCCCTAACAAGAGGTACAGACTCTCGTTAGATTTCACGGTGTTCTCCTGTGTTAAACGAATCGGAAAAGGTTAGTGCATGTCATTTCAATGGGATTTGTAGAAGAATTGCTCATCTGCATTCAGTTTTCGTTAGCTGCTACTGTCGTCGGAAAATAGGCTTTAGTGCATGGAAAGGATAGGAAATTCTTCCTTGAGGGCTCATTTAACGATGAAAAATGTTTAGTGCATCTAGGCCAAGGTATCTTCTTCCTCAGCCAGTGCAGACTGTCCTCATTAGGGTGAATCCACTTCCCTCTTTTATAGAATCACAAGCCTACTGCTGTTCCCTCCTTTCTTGTAATGCTAATGTCAGCAGGCATCCCCACCTACTGGCCTACCGCCTACCCATCTCTTCCCCCTCTTTCAGCTGGAGATCTGTCTGCAGAAACCCTAGGCACCAGGGCAACTGGTACCTGGGTCTCATTGAGTACTATGTTAGTGGATTAGCAGGAAGAGCCTTAGGCCCAGATGCATGAAAGACATTGGTAATTCCCATTCCCTACCGATTCCATAGCGAATCGGTAGGGAACGGGAATGCATCAACGATAGGGAATGCAAATGAGCTACTCGTTGTAGCTCACTTGCATTCTCTAGTCCTTCGGTACCTGAGTCGGAGAATCGGGACGTCCCTTTAGATTAGGCTCCTCTTCCTGGTCTCTTCAGCCAATCAAAGCGGGCTTAGCTGGCTGTTGTCAGCGAAACGCGCTCTGATTGGCTGAAAAGACCAGGAAGAGGAGCCTAATCTAAAGGGATGTCCCGATTCTCCGGCAACCAGGAAAATAGAAAAATTTCGCTGTTGGAGGGGTAAGTGGCGCAGCGAAGACTCAGAAGGGGGAAAAAAAAACACGAGCGCCGGCAGAACAAAAAACTGCATTAAAAAAAAAAAAAAAAAGACGTCTCAGAAGCGCAGGGAGAGTACGTCCTTAAAGGACGCCCCTCACTTGCGCTCCCTGCTTTTTTTTTTTTCTTTACCTTTTTTGGGGGCCCTTTTCCTTTCCAATTCCCTCACAGGAGCCCTAACAAGAGGTCAGACATCTCATTAGGGTTCCTACAGTAAGGGAATCGGAAAAACGGTAGTGCATCTCATTATAATGGGCTGCAACGGTACTGCAGCTCATTATAATAGCTTTTCAAACATTTGCATTCCGTTTTCGTTGCCTGCTACCGTGGCAGGGAAAATGCCCTTAGTGCATGCCCGGGGTGAACTACTTGCGTTTTAAACTGGCTGGAACCAGTTTAAAATGCAAGTTGTGGGCTCGTTAGGTTTTGTGCATCTGGGCCTTAATGTTTTGCACCATAAGACTTGCAGACTGTTTGTTCAAGCATAAAAAGTCAGGTATCTCCATAAAACTTAAGCATGTTCTTGGTTTCAGCTCTTAATAACGTTTCCTGCTTTGTTCACTAGAAAATTCTAACACACCTACAATTTTGCTTACAGCAACTTCGGCATAATTACCTGGCACAAAACCTTTTGCTTTTGGAAATTAAATCAGGGAGTTTTATGAGATGATTGCCTTAGTAGATATTTTCACATCCTGATTAAGGAGTGAGTTAAGACAGTATAATGCTAAGTCTTCCAGGTCTCTGCCCTTCCTAGGAATTAAATATTAATAAATTTCATTGTTTAAAGATTGAAGGATGTTCCAGTTTATGGAATTTCACTTGACTATATTACTTAGCAGGGCCCCAATAAGTGCTAGTAAAAAAATTTTTCTTAAAGAACTCAGGAGCCCTTTTAATAAGCCGCAGTGTGGCTAACGCACAGGTAGCACACGCTAAATCGACCATACCGCCAGGGTAACGTGGTCGCCTTGTGGTAGTTTTGAAGTTAGCACACGCTGTTTTCCGCACTAGAAAATAATTTTCTATTTTCTACCACGGGGGGGGGGGGGGGGGGGGAGAGGAAGTCACGTTCATGGCAGTAATTGGCAGCGCGGCCACATTAACACGCACTGATTACCGCAGGAGTAGCGTGTGAGCCCTTACAGCCAAGTAAATAGGTAGCATTAAGGGCTCAGGCAGTAAATAGCCGCGAACTACTTTTAAATATTAGCGCACGACCATTTACCACTCCATTAAATAAAGGCCTTTTTACCCGCTGTGGTAAAAAAAAAAAAATGCCCCAGCGCGTGCTAATTTCATGAGTCCGAACTAGCGCAGGCCACTTAACCACAGCTTAGTAAAAGGGCCCCTCAGAGCTAAGTCAGCCATTTTACCTTTGCTATATAATCAGTTCAATTTAGTCTACCAAAAAAAGGGAGAATTCAGTATGGCGACACCCAATTCAAAACTGTAGGAAAATTAATATCATTTTAAAAAGGCTTCCCTAGCCTTGCGGTCCTCTACTTCTCCTGATTACAAATGGCAATGCTTAAAAACCTAATGCGTGTTTGGTAATTTCATCCATGCAAAACAGTATGGAATTATGAATTAAAATAGCAACCACCCAACCTTTCTTCTTTTGCAGAAGCTGCAAAACTGGTGCCTACCCAGTCTGATAGTTTAACGTGCTAACATTTTGCTTACTACATTTGGTTAAAAAAAAAAATTAAAAAAAAAATACCCCAATCTTGAAATGGCAGAAGTGAAATGCTGGCCAATGCCAGTCTGGGGAAAAAATGTAACAGCAAAAAGAGAATGAGATAAGCGTATTAGTGTGCCAGAGCCGGTGGTGGGAGGCGGGGCTGGTGGTTGGGAGGCGGGGCTGGTGGTTGGGAGGCGGGGATAGTGCTGGGCAGACTTATAGGGTCTGTGCCAGAGCTGGTGGTGGGAGGCGGGGCTGGTGGTTGGGAGGCGGGGATAGTGCTGGGCAGACTTATAGGGTCTGTGCCAGAGCTGGTGGTGGGAGGCGGGGCAGACTTAAGGTCTGTGCCAGAGCCAGTGGTGGGAGGCGGGGCTGGTGGTTGGGAGGCGGGGATAGTGCTGGGCAGACTTATAGGGTCTGTGCCAGAGCTGGTGGTGGGAGGCGGGGCAGACTTATAAGGTCTGTGCCAGAGCCAGTGGTGGGAGGCGGGGCTGGTGGTTGGGAGGCGGGGATAGTGCTGGGCAGACTTATACGGTCTGTGCCAGAGCCGGTGGTGGGAGGCGGGGCTGGTGGTTGGGAGGCGGGGATAGTGCTGGGCAGACTTATAGGGTCTGTGCCAGAGCTGGTGGTGGGAGGCAGGGCAGACTTATAAGGTCTGTGCCAGAGCCAATGGTGGGAGGCGGGGCTGGTGGTTGGGAGGCGGGGATAGTGCTGGGCAGACTTATAGGGTCTGTGCCAGAGCCGGTGGTGGGAGGCGGGGCTGGTGGTTGGGAGGCGGGGATAGTGCTGGGCAGACTTATAGGGTCTGTGCCAGAGCCGGTGGTGGGAGGCGGGGCTGGTGGTTGGGAGGCGGGGATAGTGCTGGGCAGACTTATAGGGTCTGTGCCAGAGCTGGTGGTGGGAGGCGGGGCAGACTTATAAGGTCTGTGCCAGAGCCAGTGGTGGGAGGCGGGGCTGGTGGTTGGGAGGCGGGGATAGTGCTGGGCAGACTTATAGGGTCTGTGCCAGAGCTGGTGGTGGGAGGCGGGGCAGACTTATAAGGTCTGTGCCAGAGCCAGTGGTGGGAGGCGGGGCTGGTGGTTGGGAGGCGGGGATAGTGCTGGGCAGACTTATACGGTCTGTGCCAGAGCCGGTGGTGGGAGGCGGGGCTG
Organism: Microcaecilia unicolor; assembly: GCF_901765095.1. Classification (NCBI taxonomy): domain Eukaryota; kingdom Metazoa; phylum Chordata; class Amphibia; order Gymnophiona; family Siphonopidae; genus Microcaecilia; species Microcaecilia unicolor. The sequence continues at coordinate 286,637,042 of NC_044037.1, read as the reverse complement.
GTGGTTGGGAGGCGGGGATAGTGCTGGGCAGACTTATAGGGTCTGTGCCAGAGCTGGTGGTGGGAGGCGGGGCAGACTTATAAAGTCTGTGCCAGAGCCAGTGGTGGGAGGCGGGGCTGGTGGTTGGGAGGCGGGGATAGTGCTGGGCAGACTTATAGGGTCTGTGCCAGAGCCGGTGGTGGGAGGCGGGGTTTGTGGTTGGGAGGCGGGGATGGGATAGTGCTGGGCAGACTTATAGGGTCTGTGCCAGAGCCGGTGGTGGGAGGCGGGGCTGGTGGTAGGGAGGCGGGGATAGTGCTGGGCAGACTTATAGGGTCTGAGCCAGAGCCGGTGGTGGGAGGCGGGGCTGGTGGTTGGGAGGCGGGGATAGTGCTGGCAGACTTATAGGGTCTGTGCCAGAGCTGGTGGTGGGAGGCGGGGCAGACTTATAAGGTCTGTGCCAGAGCCAGTGGTGGGAGGCGGGGCTGGTGGTTGGGAGGCGGGGATAGTGCTGGGCAGACTTATAGGGTCTGTGCCAGAGCCGGTGGTGGGAGGCGGGGTTTGTGGTTGGGAGGCGGGGATAGTGCTGGGCAGACTTATAGGGTCTGTGCCAGAGCTGGTGGTGGGAGGCGGGGTTTGTGGTTGGGAGGCGGGGATAGTGCTGGGCAGACTTATAGGGTCTGTGCCAGAGCCGGTGGTGGGAGGCGGGGCTGGTGGTTGGGAGGCAGGGATAGTGCTGGGCAGACTTATACGGTCTGTGCCAGAGCCGGTGGTGGGAGGCGGGACTGGTGGTTGGGATAGTGCTGGGCAGACTTATACGGTCTGTGCCAGAGCCAGTGGTGGGAGGCGGGGCTGGTGGTTGGGAGGCGGGGATAGTGCTGGGCAGACTTATACGGTCTGTGCCAGAGCCGGTGGTGGGAGGCGGGGCTGGTGGTTGGGAGGCGGGGATAGTGCTGGGCAGACTTATAGGGTCTGTGCCAGAGCCGGTGGTGGGAGGCGGGGTTTGTGGTTGGGAGGCGGGGATAGTGCTGGGCAGACTTATAGGGTCTGTGCCAGAGCTGGTGGTGGGAGGCGGGGCAGACTTATAAGGTCTGTGCCAGAGCCAGTGGTGGGAGGCGGGACTGGTGGTTGGGAGGCGGGGCTGGTGGTTGGGAGGCGGGGATAGTGCTGGGCAGACTTATAGGGTCTGTGCCAGAGCCGGTGGTGGGAGGCGGGGTTTGTGGTTGGGAGGCGGGGATAGTGCTGGGCAGACTTATAGGGTCTGTGCCAGAGCTGGTGGTGGGAGGCGGGGTTTGTGGTTGGGAGGCGGGGATAGTGCTGGGCAGACTTATAGGGTCTGTGCCAGAGCCGGTGGTGGGAGGCGGGGCTGGTGGTTGGGAGGCGGGGATAGTGCTGGGCAGACTTATACGGTCTGTGCCAGAGCCGGTGGTGGGAGGCGAGGCTGGTGGTTGGGAGGCGGGGATAGTGCTGGGCAGACTTATACGGTCTGTGCCAGAGCCGGTGGTGGGAGGCGGGACTGGTGGTTGGGATAGTGCTGGGCAGACTTATACGGTCTGTGCCAGAGCCAGTGGTGGGAGGCGGGGCTGGTGGTTGGGAGGCGGGGATAGTGCTGGGCAGACTTATACGGTCTGTGCCAGAGCCGGTGGTGGGAGGCGGGGCTGGTGGTTGGGAGGCGGGGATAGTGCTGGGCAGACTTATAGGGTCTGTGCCAGAGCCGGTGGTGGGAGGCGGGGTTTGTGGTTGGGAGGCGGGGATAGTGCTGGGCAGACTTATAGGGTCTGTGCCAGAGCTGGTGGTGGGAGGCGGGGCAGACTTATAAGGTCTGTGCCAGAGCCAGTGGTGGGAGGCGGGACTGGTGGTTGGGAGGCGGGGATAGTGCTGGGCAGACTTATACGGTCTGTGCCCTGAAGAGCAAAGGTACAAATCAAAGTAGGGTATACACAAAAAGCAGCAAATATGAGTTATCTTGTTGGGCAGACTTGATGGACCTTGCAGGTCTTTTTCTGCCGTCATCTACTATGTTACAATTAATAGATTTTTGAACGCACTGAGTGTTTAATTGCAGTACAGTTTATCTAAAAGCACTACTTGATGTGAACAACTTCTGAAATATTCTGAAAGATTTAAAAAAAAAAAAAAAAAAAGGAGGCGGCGAGGTTTTTCTGCCAATGCTGAAGAGTTTTCTAGCTCTGAGGGCATTTTTGCCTGGTGCTCTTTTGGGGCTTTTCCTTCCACCTCAAGAACAGCTCTATTATATGCTGTTTGATATCTATGGGGAAAGTAATACTTGTAGTTGGTGATTTAGAGTACTTCTTCCTCAACCCATTGCTTTGATTTAGATAGATCAAAGGAGGAGTGGCCTAGTGGTTAGGGTGGTGGACTTTGGTCCTGGGGAACTGAGTTCGATTCCTGGCACAGGCAGCTCCTTGTGACTCTGGGTAAGTCACTTAACCCTCCATTGCCCCATGTCAGCCGCATTGAGCCTGCCATGAGTGGGAAAGCACAGGGTACAAATGTAACAAAAATAAAATAGATACTATTGGAGATTCTACATGGAATGTTGCTATTCCACTAGCAACATTCCATGTAGAAGGCTGCGCAGGCCTCTGTTTCTGTGAGTCTGACGTCCTGCACGTACGTGCAGGACGTCAGACTCACAGAAGCAGAAGCCTGCGCGGCCACATTGGTGATCTGCAAGGGCCGACTTCTACATGGAATGTTGCTAGTGCAGGAGTGGCCTAGTGGTTAGGGTGGTGGACTCTGGTCCTGGGGAACTGAATTCAATTCCCACTTCAGGCACAGGCAGCTCCTTGTGACTCTGGGCAAGTCACTTAACCCTCCATTGCCCCATGTCAGCCGCATTGAGCCTGCCATGAGTGGGAAAGCACGGGGTACAAATGTAACAAAAATAAAATAGATACGATACTATTGGAGATTCTACATGGAATGTTGCTAGTGGAATAGCAACATTCCATGTAGAATCTCAAATAGTAGTAACCATGGAGGAGTGACCTGGTGGTTAGGGTGGTGGACGTTGGTCCTGAGGAACTGAGTTTGATTCCCACTTCAGGCACAGGCAGCTCCTTGTGACTCTGGGCAAGTCACTTAACCCTCCATTGCCCCATGTAAGCTGCATTGAGCCTGCCATGAGTGGGAAAACACAGGGTACAAATGTAACAACAAAAAAAATAGTTTAACGTACACCACTGTATCCAGGTGAGTTTCCTGTACCATTAAAATCCTAACCTTTATACATCTGATAGCAGCTAAAACTTGCCTTCTTTTGATAGGAAACCAGGTACATGTAATATTCCAGGATATCAAGATTACTCAAAGATCACTTTTTGGGACCTCTATGATTTTTACCCACCTATGTATCTAGCCATCCTCCCCTGTAGCCTCAAACAATTTTCAATTAAATGATAATGATAATCTAGTATCCCGCTAATACCTTTTACTTGTAAGCGGGTAACACTAATTTATTACATTTGTACCCCACGCTTTCCCGCTCATCGCAGCCTCAATGCGGCTTACATAGTAACAAGAGAATACAATCTGTAGTATCAGAATCAACAAAGGAGGTACGTGATAGGACAAATGAGCAAGGAGTAAATGGGATAAAAGAGGTATGAGAGAAAGGATATGGATAGGTAAGAAGGTGGAGCGATAAAGGAGAAGTTGGGAAGAGCATGGAGGGTAAGAAGGATTGGCAGGAGATATTTCTGAGTCATGTTGTTAATGATAAGATAAACCGGTAAATAGATGGGTTCCTTATGTTTGCTTATGGTAGGTCAAGTCGTTCGGGTAAACCTGTTTGAATAGATGGCTTTTCAATATTTTTCTAAAGGGAAGGTATTCACTAATTGACCAAATGTATCTGGGTAGAGCATTCCAGAGTTGGGATCTGAGGTAGGGAAAGTTAGAGCCAATTTAGATCCAGTTTAAGTCAGAAGGAGCCATCTTTCTTGGGCACCAAAAGTGAAGGGGAGTAAGAAGCCAGAACAGTCTTCTGGGAATACAGAACTAGAGATGTTGGATACAATCAGGAGGTTTTTTTTTTTGCAAAACAAACATTTTAGTTGTTTTCACCAGCTTTTCTCATATGCCTTCATCCCATTCTGTTAATATTTTCAGAGAGTTATTTTTATTCTAGACAGACAGACATTCTCAGCCCCTTTACTATAAAGGGGATTGTGCATGCCATGGTAACATCAAGACTGGATTACTGAAATGCACTATACAATGGTCTGACTACAAAGGGCCTGCACCAGCTCCAGTTGATTCAGAATACAGCAGCAAGACTCATAGAAGGTTGCAAACGACGTGACCACATCACACCATTTTTGCAAAAACTTCATTGGCTACCAGTACAATGCAGGGCTAAATTTAAAACTCTATGTCTGGTCTGATCTTCAAGGCCCTGAAAGGAAATGGCCCCGTGTATCTTAAGAATAGGATGATCCGCCACACACCGCCAAGGACACTAAGGTTCTCCCCAAGGACTTTCACTAACTACACCCTCTCTAAAAGACATTATACGATGCGATACCTGCCTTCTCCGGAGTAGCCCCCACACTCTGGAATGCACTGCCTGAAAGGCTTCACCTAACACAAGACTATCTCTACTTCAGGAAACAGGTGAAAGCTTGGCTCTTCAACCAGGCCTTTAATGGAAGGAGTAACTAACTTGTTAGTCTCACTCACACACACAAGGATTGACTTGGGCTGCACATACTGCAGCGGGACATGTTTCTCCAATCCTACCCTAGCTGAGATAATATTTAACCATCTCTCTGACCTCACGTGCAGCTTTCTTCAAATCAATCACCTTACTTTCTAATTCTTCCTACTTTCTTACTCATCTGTATGATACAACTTTGCCTTACCCTTCACTACCAATTATAATGTTCTAGTACATATTGTGTTGTCATTGCAAGTAGTATACCATGCTATACTTTGTATTGTTTGAATATTTTTACTGCTGTAATTGCCTATTGCTCACGTTTGATTTATTCTTACTGTACACCGCCTTGAGTGAATTCCTTCAAAAAGGCGGTAAATAAATCCAAATAAATAAATTCCATTGGGTGGGAAAAAATATAAAAAAAATCAGAATGGCTTATCAAAAGTCATCCAGCACTTCAAACATAAAGAGGTCAATATTCAAATGAATGAACTGGGCGGAAGAGCCTTCTACCCGGTAATGGCTTGTAGTTGTCTTCGGCTAATATTCAACGGTAGTCCATGGGTAGAGCCAGTAATTAACTGGTTAGTAACGCTTTGCAGACTGCTAATCACCCCACACTTTCAAGAGAAAATATATTATTGGGGAGATGGGACATTGGTTGTGTACCGAAATTGTTTTCCATAGTCTAGTGTATTTAATTTATCCTCAAATTTAAAAAAAAAAAAAGGGGGGGGCGGATTTGGTGTGGTTATAGCAAGGTTTGATAGACTATCTAGTCCACTGTAAGCATGGAAACCCATTTGGTTAATCTCTGTTTCCACTCCCCCACGCAGCCGTCACCTCTAGTACACTCAAAGCAAAGCAAGCAAACCTATGCTGCATCCACATTGTCATTATTGTTGAGCCATCTGTAACAAGTCTAAAGCTGTTTCAATTGGATAGGCAGTGCCTTAAAAGGTGGAGGACAAAAGATTTTTTGTCTTACTGGATAGCTTTTTAATTTATATTAAAGCTTCCTACTACTACTACTATTTAGCATTTCTATAGCGCTACAAGGCGTACGCAGCGCTGCACAAACATAGAAGAAAGACGGTCCCTGCTCAAAGAGCTTACAATCTAATAGACAAAAAATAAATAAAGTAAGCAAATCAAA